>NW_012111253.1:4754297-4759931 GCF_000951035.1 Colobus angolensis palliatus
TCCCAGCTACTCGGGAGGCTGAGGCAGGAGAATGGCATGAACCTGGGAGGCGGAGCTTGCAGTGAGCCGAGATCTCGCCACTGCACTCCAGCCTGGGTGACAGAGAGAGACTCCATCCAAAAAAAAAAAAAAGCACCACCTATTTATTACCAGTCCTGTAGGTCAGAAGTCTGGGTGGTTTTCTGCAATGGGTCTCAGAAGGCCAAAGTCAAGGCATCAGCCAAGCTGGGCTTTCATCTGGAGAGGCCGGGAGAAACCCCACTGCCAAGCTCATTCAGGCTATTGCCAGAATTCAGCTCCTCGTGGCTGCAGGATGGGAGTCCTCATTTCCCTGCTGGCTGCTAACCAAGGACTGCTCTCTGCTTTTAGAGGCCGCTCTCAGGTTCTTGCACGTCTTCAAGCCAGGACCAGCACTTCTAGTCCTAATGCTCCAAATCTCTCTGACTTCTCCTTCTGCCTTTCTGGTTTCTTGTTTGTGTGTTTTGTTTTTGTTTTTGTTTTTGTTTTTTAAGACAGGGTCTCACTATGTTGCCCAGGCTGGTCTCAACTCCCAGGCTCAAGTGATCCTCTCACCTCGGCCTCCACAAAAGTTCTGGGATTCCAGGCCTGAGCCACTGTTCCCAACCAATCTTCCTGTTCTGCTACCAGCCAGAGAATATTCTCTGCTTTTGAAGGGCTCCTGTGATTAGATCAGGCCCATCTGTATAATCATGCCACTGAATGTAACACAGTCACAGGAGTGAAATCTCATCACATTCACAGGTTCTGGGGATTAGGGTGTGGAATCCTGAGGGACCATTTTTGGAATTCTGCCTTCTACAATATCTTTCCAGATCTTTATCTGGACAAATATATTTATAAATACATATATGTATTACAGATGCAATAAATAAGGTGTTTTTTCCAGTCAGTGATCTCCACTGGCACCCTCTCACCTCTAAGAGGAATGTCTGGGATGAATTGAACCATACAAGCTGTGGGCTCAGGAGCCATGGCAAAGATCCCCATCAATGAGCCCAACAGGAAAGCAAGCATGCTGGCTAAATGCCCCGGCTCCATGCTCCTTGGGTGGGTCAGCTTTCTGCTGACTTCCACAAGTCCCAGCTAGACTGGGCTCCACCTGGCCACAGTAATAACTTGCCTGATAACCCTCTGATATGGTTTGGCTATGTCCCCACCCAAATCTCATCTAGAATGGTAGTTCCCATAATCCACACGTGTCATGGGAGGGACCCAGTGGGAGGTAATTAAATCGTGGGGGCAGTTACCCTCATGCTGTTCTCATGATAGTGAGTGAGTTCTCACAAGATCTGATGGTTTCATAAGGGGCTTTTCCCACCCTTCACTCTCATTCTTCTCCTTCCTGCCACCATGTGAAGGACATGTTTGCTTCCCCTTCCACCATAATTGGGTTTGCTGAGGCCTCCCCAGCCCTGTGGAACTGTGAGTCAATTAAACCTCTTTCCTTTATAAATTACCCAGTCTCGGCCAGTTCTTTATAGCAGTGTGAGAACGGACTAATACACCCTCCTTTATGGGTTTCCTTCCTTTTCTTTCCCTTCCTTTTCCCTGGTCATTTATTTGTACCCCTCATTGGTGCATCTTGAGGCTACCACCCAAATAAATGACTTGCACTCACATTCTTATGTCAGAACCTCCTTCCTGGACCCAAGCTCAGATAGAAGGGTGCAAGAGATTGGAGTTGGCATGAGATTGCTTCAATGTTTTACATTTTTTTATGCTGGCATGTATTCATTTATTATTAATGCAATTAGAAATCAATTTTAAATAATAAATGTTGTAAGAGGAGAAACTACAGCTGGAGGACACAGAAGCCACTGAAAGAAACCACACCCTGCATCCTCCATTCCCTATCCTCTTGCACTGACTGAGACCTCACAGACCCACTGACTCCCACACCTGCCTCCACACACCCTTGGACATGACAATAGCAGGTCATCATTTTAAGAGGAGCTGACATTTGTGGAGTAGATACGGTGCAAAATGCACTGTGCATGTTATCTGTTTTACATACTTGGGGCAAATGCATTTATCTCCCTTCTCCCTCCCAAGATCCCTATAATAGGATGGTGAAGGAACAAAAAAAGTATAAAGCCACAGTAAGGAAGGGGAGGTGTCAGCAGATGAGTGATTTCAACGTGTTTCTGGAAGACAGAGAACAGAAGGAAGGGTGGTGACAGGTGACACAGAGCAGGGAGAGCCACAGTTAGAAACTTCCCAGTCAGGGAGATATGAGGAAGAGGTTCCTGGCTAAGATCTGGGGGGTTCCTGAGGGCAGGAGTGTGCAGTGTGGCTGGAAACTGGACTGACCAGGGACCTTCAGTTGGATTGGCTGGTTACCCTACCACCATCTCCATCTGCCTGGAGGAGGGGGGCACAGAGAAGAGCCAGGAGCAATCTTCTTGGTTTCTTGTTTTGTTTTGTTTTGTTTTGTTTCGTTTTGTGATGGTGTCTCACTCTGTCACCCAGGCTGGGGTGCAGTTGCTCAATCTCGGCTCACTGCAACCTCTACCTCCCGGGTTCAAGTGATTTTCCCGCCTCAGCCTCCCAAGTAGCTGAGATTACAGGCGTGCACCACTACACCCTGGCTGATTGTGTGTGTGTGTGTGTTTAGCAGAGACAGGGTTTCACCATGTTGCCCAGGTTGATCTTAAACTCCTGACCTCAAGTGATCCGCCTGCCTCAGCCTCCCAAAGTGCTGGGATTACAGGCGTGAGCCACCGAGCCCGGCCACTTCTTGGTTTCTTAGTCAACCACTGGAGTCTATGCTTACACTTCCTGATAACCGCAACAACAAAAACGGGAAAAACACTTTTCTGAAGAACTGGAACACATTTTCCAAGAACTGGAACCACCTGTGTGTTTCTTAGTGCCCTGAAAGAAAGCTCCCCAAAAATCCATCATTTGGGAGACCCCAGCTCACTCACCAGCCCTCCCCACCCCATGCACATGACGCTTATGGTCCATGTTCCTCTTGCTCCGCAGGAAGTCGCAGCCACCATGGTTGCTCATCTAAAGAATGCCTGCAACATAAAAGAGAAAGACAAAGGTGAACAACAGAAAAATTGATCCTGGAAGAAACAGAGATAATTTAAAGCACAGAGGAGAACTGTTTAAAAAAGAAGAAAGCTTTACATAGTACCCTCAGAGAGATTTGTGAGGCTACTGCATCCATAAAACAAGAAGACGGTGCTAACAATTAGAAAGAAAGCAAGAGCGCTTGGAAATTAAAAACATGGAGACAGAGTGAATGACATCGATTGAAGGCCTGACAGAAAAAAAAAATCAAGAGACGCTTCAAGAGCATAGAGCATAAAGAAAGAGACAGAAAATGTAAGAGAAAAGATAAGAGACATAGAGAATCATTCTGGGAGGTCCAACATGTGACTAATAATAGGATTTTCTGAAAGAAAGAATATAGATGGCAGAGGGAAAGAGCCTGCAGACGGTACTGGGCAGGCTCTGTGGGGCTGGGTGTGACCCCTGTGCTTTGTAAGCCAGGGTGCTTTTATGTTTTTTGTATTCTGTGTCGATTTCCCTTTTGTCCTCTCCCTCCTTCCCTATTTAGTGGTCTCAGCTGAGCAAGGAGGAGCCAATGAGGGAAGAGTGCGTCCATGCAGGGGACCCAGCGTTGTGGTATCAGAGGAGCTGAAAATGAGGGTCCCCTAGGGGAAGGGGACTCTGGGGGGGCACAAGGTCGGAACTGTTCACTTTTCACCCTGCTAAGAGATTGTCTTTCCCAAGCTAGGTCCTAGAGGCCCTAGGTTTTGTCTAAAAAAGGAAAGCCTGGGTTTTCCCTCACAAGCTATCTTGTGGGTAGGGAAGTCAACTTCTTCTACACGTCTTCTATCCAGAGGGCACTAAGGTCAGTAGATGGACCTGATGGGAATTGATTGGAGCAGAAATTATTTTTTTAAAAAACCTTTTTAACCACATGATTTTGATACTGGAATGGGATGTCTGCCGAAGGACTGAGCCCTCTGTCACTGAAGATATTCAGGCAGAACTCATACAGACATCTGTCAGGAAAACTGTAAAAGGACTTGGAACCCTAAAATAAACAAATTCACAGACAGAAAGTAGAATAGAGGTTACCAGGGATTGGGGCAAGGGAGAACGAGGAATTTTTGTTTAATAGGTATAGAGTTTCTGTTTCAGATATGGAAAAGTTCTGGAAATAGATAGTAGTGATAGCTACACAACATTGTCAACAGACGTAAAGTCGTTGAAATGTACACCCAAAGATGGTTAAGACTGTCAGTTTTGTGTTATGTATGTTTTACCCCAATTTTCAAAATAAAAAACAGAAAGATGCCAGGCACGGTGGCTCATGCTATAATACCAGCATTTTGGGAGGCCAAGGCGGGCGAATCGCGAAGTCAGGAGTTCGAGACCAGCCTGGACAACATGGTGAAACCCCGTCTCTACTAAAAATACAAAAAGTTAGCTGGGCACAATGGCGAGCACCTGTAATCCCAGCTACTCGGGAGGCTGAGGCAGGAGAATGGCATGAACCTGGGAGGCGGAGCTTGCAGTGAGCCGAGATCTCGCCACTGCACTCCAGCCTGGGTGACAGAGAGAGACTCCATCCAAAAAAAAAAAAAAGCACCACCTATTTATTACCAGTCCTGTAGGTCAGAAGTCTGGGTGGTTTTCTGCAATGGGTCTCAGAAGGCCAAAGTCAAGGCATCAGCCAAGCTGGGCTTTCATCTGGAGAGGCCGGGAGAAACCCCACTGCCAAGCTCATTCAGGCTATTGCCAGAATTCAGCTCCTCGTGGCTGCAGGATGGGAGTCCTCATTTCCCTGCTGGCTGCTAACCAAGGACTGCTCTCTGCTTTTAGAGGCCGCTCTCAGGTTCTTGCACGTCTTCAAGCCAGGACCAGCACTTCTAGTCCTAATGCTCCAAATCTCTCTGACTTCTCCTTCTGCCTTTCTGGTTTCTTGTTTGTGTGTTTTGTTTTTGTTTTTGTTTTTGTTTTTTAAGACAGGGTCTCACTATGTTGCCCAGGCTGGTCTCAACTCCCAGGCTCAAGTGATCCTCTCACCTCGGCCTCCACAAAAGTTCTGGGATTCCAGGCCTGAGCCACTGTTCCCAACCAATCTTCCTGTTCTGCTACCAGCCAGAGAATATTCTCTGCTTTTGAAGGGCTCCTGTGATTAGATCAGGCCCATCTGTATAATCATGCCACTGAATGTAACACAGTCACAGGAGTGAAATCTCATCACATTCACAGGTTCTGGGGATTAGGGTGTGGAATCCTGAGGGACCATTTTTGGAATTCTGCCTTCTACAATATCTTTCCAGATCTTTATCTGGACAAATATATTTATAAATACATATATGTATTACAGATGCAATAAATAAGGTGTTTTTTCCAGTCAGTGATCTCCACTGGCACCCTCTCACCTCTAAGAGGAATGTCTGGGATGAATTGAACCATACAAGCTGTGGGCTCAGGAGCCATGGCAAAGATCCCCATCAATGAGCCCAACAGGAAAGCAAGCATGCTGGCTAAATGCCCCGGCTCCATGCTCCTTGGGTGGGTCAGCTTTCTGCTGACTTCCACAAGTCCCAGCTAGACTGGGCTCCACCTGGCCACAGTAATAACTTG
>NW_012111253.1:4760301-4793263 GCF_000951035.1 Colobus angolensis palliatus
GCTAATTTTTGTATTTTTAGTGGAGACAAGGTTTCACCATGTTGGCCAGGCTGGTCTCGAACTCCAACCTCAGGTGATCCTCCTGCCTCAGCCTACCAAAATGCTGATATTACCGGCGTGTAATGCTGGGTTTAAAAAAAAAGGGGGGGGCGGGGGGAATAGGAGCTTCCTACCAAGATGGAGGTGGGGGCAAATGTAACGTCTTTCCATTCCAAGGCTCCTGGATGGATCTCTCATGTCTCTCCCTCCTTCAGGTTCCAGGCTCCTGGAGAGCTTTCTCAGCAGCACCCCATCCCTTCCCTGCCATGGTGCCTGCTAGCGGCCAGGATGGAAGCTTCAGCAGCACCAACAAGGTACACCCTGCATCTCATCATCAGCCTGGCCCCCCGGGTTGGTTTGTTTTTCCAGGGCATAAATGTATTTTATGGAGAAATAAAATGCACAATAATAAAAAGGGGGAGGGGAGTGTTTCCACAGGCTCACATTTTATCCAAAGGGGCTGTGATTTGGCATCCCTGGCTCGAATATGAAATTATTACACAAGAATTGACTCTCGGTGTCTCCGATGCTCCCTGGGATGATTGCTTCTATAACTTATGGAGACAGCTGAGCGTTTGTATTCAAGTGATCACATAAATTAATATCCATATGTGGAAATGGTGTGCTGGGAGCTGGCCTGGTTTAAGAATGCATTCCTTGTAATGATCCTTGCACCTGAAGAAAAATGCCCATCCAAGGGCTCCGAGCATAGGTCTGGAATACTCTCGTCATGGCTCAGAAGGTTTGAAGTAAAATAAGGCATGCAAAATGTTACCCCTTTAAAGTGGTGAAGAACTGGGTGCTGCTTTCAGCAGTGATGTCATCAGAGGGAATGAAGGGAACTGCTTTATTTAAATAAATAAATACGCATGTGCCTTAAAATGTAATGTTTCGCTCCTCAGGGATGGGTTTAGCCCAAAGTTCTAATTATACGTGTGGCAGCAAAGGCCTCCCAGTCTTCATGCTTGCCAAAAGCTTTTATTTTGCTACGTGACAGAAGACAACATTATTCCTTTCTCCTTAGGAGATTGCCAACACCATGCCAAAGGATCAACGGGGGTGGCAGCAGCACCAGCAGGAACTGATGAAGGCCTTTGTGTAGGCCAGGCAGGGGACCGGGAGGTAGAAAACCCAGGCCCTACCCTTAGATCACGTAGGTGAGGCCGCAAGCCACAGCCAGGCAACACTGCGCAAGCTGGGGCCCAGGGATCCATGGAGGCACGGCGCCTGGCACAGATCCAAAAATATTTACTGAATGAAAACACAAAAGAAAAGGAGCGGAGTCATCTGAGGCTCCTTCCACCCTCACTTGCTCACTCATTCATTCATTCATTCATTCACTTATTCATTCAGTAAACGTTTCTCGGGCTCTCACTGTGTGTCGGCAAAACCCTAAACAGTCCTGACTCAAGATAAAGGAGTGTGAGCCAACAGAGCCCTCTCACATGGCCAATGTTTAATCTCACCCAATTCATTCTGGAGCCTTCCAATGCTGGGTAGATTTATAGCCTTTCCAGGTGATGGATGACGAACGTGTGCTCAATAGAAAAAGATGGCGGCCGGGCGCGGTGGCTCAAGCCTGTAATCCCAGCACTTTGGGAGGCCGAGACGGGCGGATCACGAGGTCAGGAGATCGAGACCATCCTGGCGAACACGGTGAAACCCCGTCTCTACTAAAAAATACAAAAAACTAGCCGGGCGCGGTGGCGGGCGCCTGTAGTCCCAGCTACTCGGAAGGCTGAGGCAGGAGAATGGCGGGAACCTGGGAGGCGGAGCTTGCAGTGAGCTGAGCACTGCACTCCAGCCCCGGTGGCAGAGCGAGACTCCGCCTCAAAAAAAAAAAAAAAAATGGCTATGGGTGGCCCCTACAGATCTGGCCACTTCTTCCCATTCTTCCCCAAACAAGTCTACCTCTGTCCAGGGCAGCCAATCAGCCTCAAATGGGACTTGGCTAAATTTAAAAATAAACTGTTGCTGGGCACAAGGACTCATGCCTATAATCCCAGCACTTTGGGAAGCTGAGAATGGAGAATCACTTGAGCCCAGGAGTTCGAGACCAGCCTGGGCAACATAGCAAGACTCCATCTCTAGAAAAAATTAAAAATGAGCCGGATGTGGTGGTGCACGCCTGTGGTCCCAGCTACTCGGGAGGCTGAGGCAGGAGGATCACTTGAGCCCAAGAGATCCAGGCTGCAGGGAGCTGTGATCTGCCCCACTGCACTCCAGCCTGGGTGACAGAGCAAGACCTCATCTCTAAATAAATAAATAAAAAGTGTTTGAAGGCTTCCTTTTTGTATCAAGAGCTGGACAAACCTGGGATAGTGGGACTTCTTCATTCACACACACACACACACACACACAATCACACACACACACCTTGGTTCTCCTATATCCGTCCCTTCACCCCACCCACCTCCATCTCACAAACTTTCACTTTGCCTTTGCAAGGAGGACGGCAGACTTCTGAGAAACCTTAAGAAAGACTCTTCTAAGGTTTCAAGGCCATGGACTTTTCCCTCAGCAGCAGCAATGTGCTGGTAAATATTAAACAACTGAATCTCCAGCGTGTGGGGTGGGGGGAAGCCCGATTGTAGCATTTGCTGATTTCTGTGGTGTAAATACTCCCACCAGGGCCGATTCCAAGCTACCAACATCACATCACTGACTGCAGGGGTTGGAAAGAGACATGTGTCATCAGCTCTCATCGTCTGGCAAGCGCCAGCTCCCACTTGAGAGCTTCAGAAACAAGCCTGGCATTTCCCAGATGCAGCACGAAAGCAAAGAGGAGCGAGGGAGCGTGCTCGTCAGTGGTCAGAGGGCCAGGTCTCTCTTTCCCTGGGACTCTGAGATGCAGTACAGTCATCTCAGGGGCTGCCTTACGCCCCCGTGAAATCTGTTCCCATGAGAAAGAGAAAGGAAAACCTGGGATCACTCCAGCAGAACCTCAGCTACTCCCTCCAGTGTAGACAAGATTCCTGGCTTCTCTCTCTTCTTGCTCTCGAAGGACCCAAATGGTAAACACCCAGGAGAGAAGACTCCACACTCCAGAAAGTGAATTGTGATTTCCTTTAAAAGCCTATGCATTCCCACAGTGCAATATTTCATAATAAGAAAATGGGAATCAAAATTCTTCCCCACTAAGAAGGAACAGTGGAATGAGAGACGGAGAAATCACTGAGGTGGAAAAATTGATTTGCAATATCCACAGCAGATCCGGCGGCTTTAACAGCACCTGGATGAACCCAGCACTTCTGCCAGAGCCTGGATGTTTTTAAAGCAGTGTGCAGCTTCACTACGAGCGATTTGCATCCAAGCCATAAAGGGTATGTGGCGGGTTCCAATGCCAGCCTCCAGCTCCTCTTCACTGGCAACCTGCTGATAATCTTTACCGGGCCTTCCTTTTGGAATTCCTTATGTGGTCCCAAGCAGGTTGGGACCACCCCTCTGGCTTCCAGCCCTCGTAACTGGAACCTTGGTTTTTGCTCGTGCACTCTGGCAGACTGTATGGTTGCTCAGCAAACTTTATTCCCTGTCCCTACTCCGACCCCTCCATGGAAGAAGTGTACTTCCCAGCCCCATGGACGTTAGATTCAATTCTATTACTTAATTTGGCCAATGGAATACAAGTAAATGTGATCCAGCTGTGCACAGTGGCTCATCTCTGTATTCCCAGCACTTTGGGAGGCTGAAGTGGGAGGACGGCTTGAGCTCAGGAGTTTGAGACCAGCCTGGCCAACGTTGCAAAGCCCTGTCTCTACAAACAATACAAAAATTAGCCAGGCGTGGTGGCTCACACCTGTAGTCTCAGCTACTTGGGAGACTGAGGTGGGAGAATCACTTGAGCCTGGGGGAGTGGAGGTTGCAGTGAGCCAAGATTGCACCACTGCACTCCAGCCTAGGTGACAGAGGGAGACCCTGTCTGGGAGAAAAAAAACAAAAACAGTAAATGTCATCCAATTAGAGGTTTTTGATGTACTTGTTTTGTTGGGCCTGGCCTCCTACACTCCCACTGTCTGCCATGAGAAGAACATTCCCCCAGGGTAGCTGCTGCTACTTGAACCTGGGACCGACCCTGGAATGAGAGATGGATGGTGCTGACCTAAATCCAACCCAAAGCCTGAAGGAGAGAAGCCACAGCCATCCGTGAGTGAGAAATGAGTGTCTGTGGTAAGCCACAGGGATTTGGGGTCATTTGTTATGCAGCTGGTTTGCAGTGATAGTTATTACATCCACTCCAGGTTATGTTTAAATATAGAGCTTTTACCAACTTGTTTCTGCAGAAGACTTGGCCTCTCACCAATATGGTGTCAGAGACTTTGCAAATCAACTTCCAAATACACCAGTACTTCAAGGATGCATGCGTGCCTTTGGCTACAGTAATTACACACACATATGCCTGCCTGAATTAGCAATGGCATTTGGTTTATGCTTTATCTCTGACAATGAATCATTTGCTAAGTACCTACTGTATACCAGACACTACGTGTCATGTACCTGGACCCTATAATCAAGAACTCATGGCTACAGTTGGGAACTCGAGTTCATCAAAAGGAGAATATTTTAAGGCCCAAGTGAATTGTACAGAATACTGAGAATTCAAGAGGGGAAAAAAAAATCACTTCTAGGATTAGGGAGAGTGTTGGGAACCAAGAAAGGTTCCACAGAAAAGGAAGAAATTGAGATAACCCTTAAAGAAAGAGTTGGTCTCAGATGTAGGCTCAGGGCCAACATTCCAGGCAATGAGTCCAGGTGTGCTCATGGAAGATTTAAGGGGTGCTGCATGGAACAGACCAGTTAAGGAAATGGTAAACTGAGCCAATTCACAGAGGCTTTCAATGTCAAAAGACTCACAACTCTGTTCTGTGGGCAAGAAGAGCCATTAGCAATTTTCAAGCATGACAAAGCAGTCCTCCTATACCTTGGGTTAATCTTGTGGTAATGTGTAAAACGTGGAAGGTAGAGCAGACCTGGACATCAGGAGACCAGATGACAGCCTCAGACAATAAGGCCTAAATACAAAGTAGAGACAATGGAAAAACACAGAAAGCTACGCTTATAAAATCAGAATAGGCCAGGCATGGTGGCTCACACCTGTAATCCCAACACTTTGAGAGGTTAAGGTGAGAGGATCACTTGAGCCCAGGAGTTTGAGATCAGCCTGGGCAACATAGGGAGACTTCATCTCTACAAACAATTTAAAATTAACCAGGCATGGTGGTATGCACCTGTAGTCCCAACAACTCAGGAGGCTGAGGTGGGAGGATCACTTCAGCTCAGGAACTCGAGGTTACAGTGAACTCTGATTGCACCACTGCACTCCAGCCTGGGCAACAGAGTGAGACATTGTCTTAAAAAAAAAAAAAAAATCAGAATATATTAGAGTCAAAAAATCTTCTAAAACAAGTACTCACAAATATTCCCTTTACAAATGAAGAAACAGAGGCCCATAGAGGTGAAGTCACTTTCCCAGGACCACATAGTGAGTTAAGAGCTGAACTGGGAACAGAGTCCAGGAATATCAGTGAAGAATGCTAGGGCCTGGGCACAGTAACTCATGCCTGTAATCCCAGGACTTTGGGAGGCCGAGGCGGGCAGATCACTTGAGCTCAGGAGTTTGAAACCAGCTAGGCAACATGGCAAAACCCCATCTCTACAAAAAAACACAAAAATTAGCCGGGTGTGGTGATAGGCGCCTGTAATCCCAGCTACTCAGGAGACTGAGGCTGGAGAATCTCTTGGACCTGGGAAGTGGAGGTTGCAGTGAGCCCAGAGGGAGCCACTGCACTCTGGCCTGGGCAACAGAGTGAGACCCTGTCTCAAAAAAAAAGTCTTCTGGCCAGGTACAGTGGCTCACACCAGCACTTTAAGAGGCTTTGGCGGGCAGATCACTTGAGTTCAAGAGTGCAAGACCAGCCTGGCCAACATGGTGAAATCCCATGTCTACTAAAGAATACAAAAATTAGCTGCGCGTGGTGGCGGGTGCCTGTAATCCCAGTTACTCAAGAGGCTGAGGCAGGAGAATCACTTGAACCTGAGAGGCAGAGGCTGCAGTGGGCCGAGATGGCTCCACTGCACTCCAGCCTGGGCAACAGAGCAAGACTCCGTCTCAAAAAAAATAGTCTTCTCCATTGAAGGTTTTGCCTTATTTGGGAAGGGAAACCCTTCCCAGTGATCTTTGCTTACCTCTAATTGACCAGCACTGAATCACATGGCTACTACTAGCTCTAAAGGAGCCTGGGGACTTGAGAATCTCACTTACGTAGCCTCTGTGGTAGAGGATGAGAAGGCAGAAAGGAGCTGGAATGGGTGTGAGTAAGACTAACTAGAGTATTTGCCTGACGCCAGCTCTCTTATCTCCTGGTCCAAGATTTGTCATATTTTACATCATGACAGGGCTGGCTGCAGTGGGGTAAAGAGGAGAGGGGGACCACACACATTTATCTAGACCAGAGCCAGGGAAGATGGCCACCTCTTTCCCAGATGTTGATAACACCCCTCTGGGGACATTAGGAACTGCTCAGAAGAAGGGAGACAAGTTGCTAATGTATGGTGGACAAGGAGAAGGAAGCAATGTAATTCACCCCACGACAAACTAACGATTACCAGGCATCTACTACTATGTGCTAAGCATTGTATTCAGACCCAGATCTGGGTAGAATATAGAAGATCAAATTAACAGAAACGGCCGGGCATGGTGGCTCACGCCTGTAATCCCAGCACTTTGGGAGGCCAAGGCGAGTGAATTGCTTGAGGTCAGGAGTTCGAGACCAGCCTGGCCAACATGGAGAAACTCCATCTCTACTAAAAATGCAAAAATTAGTCTGGTATGGTGGCAGACACCTGTAATCCCAGCTACTCGGGATTGAGGCAAGAGAATCGCTTGAACCCAGGAGGCAGAAGCTGCAGTGAGCCAAGATGGTGCCACTGCACTCCAGCCTGGGCAACAGAGCGAGACTCTACCTCAAAAAATAAAATCAAAGTAAGATAATGGATAGAAGTCAAGAATATGTCCTTGGAAAGAGGGCAAGAAAACAAAACAGAAAACCAAAAGAAGAGAACTTAATCTTAGGAGAACAGCTTAGGAAAGGGTTTGAAAGCAAAGCATGAAATCCTGAACAGGCTCCACCAGAAATAAAAGCAAACATTCTCCTTGGCACCAACTAGGATAAAAGATGCCCCAGCACACCAGGCTCACTTCTGGGTGGGTCCTTCAGAAAGATGTAAAAGGACCAGAAAAACAACTAAAATAATGACAAAGCTTCTTGAGCTATGCACTGTGGTAGACAGAGAGATCTGGGTTTTCATCCAGGTTCCATGCCTCTTAGATCTAATTTCTCCAAATCTCTACAATTCCCTGAGGTGGCAGGTAAATCAAGACTCTGTCAACTGCAAGTGACAGAAAACTTAAGTCAAAGTGATGTAAGTAAAGAAAGGGAATTTATTGGCACAAGTAACTGAAATATCTGGGGACAGGGCTAGCTTCAGGTTCAGCTGGATCCAGGGGCTCAAACAATGAAGAAACTGTTGCCGGCCTCTACTCTGTCTTTGTTGGCTCCATTCTCAGGCTGCCAGTCATCCCAGGCTTATAGCCTATCTTTTTGGTAACCCCAGTAGAAAGTGCAACTCTCTTTTCCTCTAGAAACAGCAAGTTCTGGCCGGGCGCATTGGCTCATGCCTGTAATCCCAGCACTTTGGGAGGCCGAGGCAGGTGGATTACCTGAGGTCAGGAGTTCGAGACCAGCCGGGCCATCATGGTGAAACCCGTTTCTACTAAAAATACAAAAAATTAGCCAGGCATAGTGGCAGGCGCCTGTAATCCCAGCTACTTGGGAGGCTGAGGCAGGAGAATCACTTGATCCTGGGAGGCCCTTGAATCCAGGAGGCGAAGGTTGCAATGAGCCGAGATCACACCATTGCACTCCAGCCCAGGCAACAAGAGTGAAAGTCCATCAAGAGAGGAAAGGAGAGGAGAGGAGAGGAGAGGAGAGGAGAGGAGAGGAGAGGAGAGGAGAGGAGGGAAAGAAAGAAAGAAAACAAAAAGAAAGAGCGAGCAAGTTCTGAAATTGTCTCTCTGGGACCCCCTTGGGGCCCACACCCACCTCTGAGCCAACTCTTGTGACCCAGGGTGGGGTGAGAGAGCAGGTTCAAATGCTCCATTCATCCCACTTCTTACAGCCAGGAGATGGAGTCGGTTCCCTCCCCACAAAGCACAGGGACTGAGAGTCACAGAGCAGTGGTTCCCCCAAAGTGTGGGTTCTGAATCTAGAAGCGGGGCCAAATGTTAAACAAGCAAAGCCAAGGCTGTCTACCACAGAGGAGTTGCCAAAAAAGCCGTAAGTACCAAAACCTCCCAATCCATCAAAAGCTGCCTCTACCCCACGAGATCCAGTTTTGGGGATTAGAACCCTAGCTACATCTGGCCTTATCAAAGAGAATACCAGAATGTCTAAGCTGAAAAGGCCCTTGCAAATCATCCCCCTCTGCACCCCTCAGCTCAACAGGGTGCAGAGAGGGGAGGAGGCCTGCCTAAGTGTGCAGGAATAGCTCAGCTGCAGAACAGGACAAGAACAGACCTACAAAATTGCAGCCAAGCGTTCTTTCACTTCCTCCTGCAGCCTCCTAGGGAATGGTGCATAAAGGACTAAACAAAACCCCAGAGAATGTCACCAGAAACGGGAACAGGTTCTGGCCAGCCTACTGTGATAGCTCAGTGAAGAATTTCTTTGGGGAAAACAAAATCCTCTTGGACTGAAGGAGGCCGGGGCTGCACAAAACGCTGGGATGTCCAGGGCCCTTCCAGCCTGGATCAGGAACGGTGTGGCTAGGGACCTAGCATTATTCCACGACAGGCTGATCTGGGTGGAGGAGGGGAGGTCCAGAGTTGAAAGACCCCCTCATGGACATCATAAAACATACACCAACAAGAAAGAGCTGGCTGAAGCAGCTCAGAAAACCACACACCTTCTTCCTGAGAACAGCAGTCCTGGTATCTGATCAGTAGTATCTCAAAGGCCTACCACTCTGACCTGCTCCCTGCAATGACATCTGTTTTCCACCTGCCCCCAAGGAGGCCACACGTCCCCTTCATGTTTCCACCAAGAGGGAAAAGATGGTCTCTCACCTGGCTTCCCTTTGATCTTTCCCTTCCTGGCCAACATCCAGGCCTGGCAGTAGCATTTCTCAGAAACCTGGGGACAAGGTAAGTTTATCTGAGCACCATATCCATGTCAGGGGGGATGTTTTCAGGGAGATGTGTTGCAGTGTTCTTCATTACATGCTTTTTCTCTCCTTGTCTTTTTTTAACAAGACTCCAGTGGGAACACCAAATGGCCTCAGACCCTAAGGAATTTGAAAGGATTATCATGATTACTTAAGCAGGAGTTTTCTGAAACTCCCAGCCAAGTGGGAAAGAGAATGAAACTTCTGAAGTTATATCCCTTCAGCGATTGGTTAGATAAGTGTGGGGCCTGAGCAAACAGACAAACCAGGAGCAGCATTTCTCCAATTAACTCTTTCAAGGCCTAGAAAACACACACTGGAAGCCTCTGAAAGTCCCTCGGGGCACTGGTACTCTATAATTTACCAAGACAAGCCTTCATTCCTTAAATAAAAGTTCATGAACCGATCCTTTCTTCATCTGCTTTTATGCCTGCCCGATCCCCCAAAGCGCTACAACTCCATCCACCCCAGGCCATCTCATTCTTCCAAGCAGAAAGCAGTCCCTGAGGGAGGAAGGCAGCTGCTGCAGGGCTGGCCAGAGACTGTCCGAGAAGTCTCAGATCTCGTGGCCATGAGAGGCATCCCATCTGCAAGTCACCCTAGTATCGGAACCAGATGGAAGGCCTGGCCTGGTGGCCGTTCTGGTCTGGCCTCCCAAGATGGCATCACAGACCTCCCCTGGGTCTGAGAAGCACCTTCGAGAAAGCCTCAAGGCACATACAGTGACAGGAGCCTTTGCTGCTAGAAAACTGCAGGAGACAAATCTCCCTAGTTCCAGAGATATCATCCCGGATCAACATGACAAAGGTGGAGGTGGTTGCTGGCCTGTGCCCAGGCATGCAGGCATAGATAGGGCAGGGAGCCCCAATGTCAGAGCATAAGAGCAGGGAATCTCTGCTTTCACATTCCCATCGAGTTTGCAAAAAAGGAATAAAATATCCCACAAAAAGTGACACAAATTTGTGTAAACCCGAGGATTCAGGATCCAGAGTCCTGGCCTATCTGGATCTGGGGGAACCCTGGTTAGCTCACGGGACAGGTTTTATCTTATTGAGGGCAGACCCAACCCCTGCAGCTTGGGTTTGGGCAACTAAAGAGAAATGGGTAAAAGACAGTAATATAATAATAACTGTATAAAAACAGGTGCTTTTGAATTCTGGAAACAATCCCTACAAAGTACCAGGGGCACCAAGACAGGCTGGAGCAGTAACTTTTCCAAGAATTGACGACCCCCCGAGTCTTGCCAATCCTGGACCCAGGAAAGAGGATGGGGCAGGAGGGGTCTTAATCTGCCGCTCTACAGGCTTCCTACGAAGGGAACCACCCAAAGTCAGCCCCAGCCCGCGCGCAGGCCTCCCTCCTACCCTACAACAGCCCCGAGGGTCCTCAAGTCCCACTGCCTGGAACTCCACAATCCACCCCCGCCCCCGCGCCATTTCCAGTCCTCTGGGCGAGGGGGGTCAATGTCGTTCAAGTAGTTTCTCTGCGAACACAAGATGGCAGCCTTAAATAAATGCAACCCTGCGCAGCTTTTAATCTTACACATCATTAAATTCCTAATTTACACATTATGTTTTCGTGGGCCAACCCATAACTCATTAGCGTTGAACTCACGAGGTAGAAAGACCAACGCACGACGGGCGCCGGGGCGCCGTCACCTGCCTGGGTTAACAGTTCCTGCCGAGGGGGCAGGAGGAAAGCGCTAGAGGGGCGCGGGGTGCCGGCGGGGCCGAGCCCGGGGCGCGGGCGAGCCCTGGGTGCTAGGCCCTGAGCTGCACGCCACTCTCGCAGCGCTGCCGCCGGGAAAGTGCCGGCGCTGGCTCTCCCTCCCCTCCCGGGAATAGCGGGCGCAGGCACGCACATCCACACACACATACACACACACCGCACACTCACACACCCGGGTGGCCGCGCGGGGCTCCGAGCCGCGCAGGCCTCCTTGGCAGACATCTTCCTGTGGGAGGATTTCAAACGAGCCGTGAAAGCCAGAAACTACACGGGTTACAAACTCCGGAATCCCTGGCCGGCCCCGGCCTCCCTCCCCACCTCCGGCCCGGCCCCCTCCGTTCGGCCCGTGGCCAGGAGCCCCACCAAAGGACAAAGCTCACAAGCCGAAAGCGTGGGGGAGATCCGGGGGCGCAGGGACTGCCTCGGCGGCCCTTCTGCCTTCTGACCCGGGGACCCACGGCCAAGTGCCGCGCAACTGAGGTCGGCCTTGCTGATCGGTGGTGGCCCAGGGCGACCCAAAGCGCACCAGCTTCAGGGTGCGCCCTGGCCAGGGCGTGGGGCAGAGGGTCACATAAATCACCTGGCATCCGAGGGTGGCCGCCTCGCCCCCTCAACGCCGCTCTCCAGGGAAGGAGGCAGCGGGGTCACCGGGGTGCAGCTGACAGCCCCAGGCCCCGGCCAGGGCGCACCCTAAAGAAGAGGGAGGCTACTGCCTGAACTGGCCTGGGGGCAGAGGGAAGTGGGCCCCGCGCTGTGGAAGGCCCCAGGCTGGAGTGCCGGGGACAGCTGTCCAAGCGGCGAGGGCTAGGAGTGGTCTCGCCTAGCGCAGAGCGGGCCAGGCCCTGGAGGTGCTCCGCGCCTTCTCAGCCAAAAACCACCTCCGCGCCGCCGGCGGAGTCGGAGGGAGGAGGCCGGGCGAGCACCCCGCCCTCGCCGCCCGCGGTCACAGGGGCAATTACACTCCTCGCTGCAGACGGTTACCAGCTCGCCCGCGCATCCCTCTCTCGGCTCCCCTTTCCTCTCCTCTCCTCCCCTCCCCTCCTCCGCGGAACTGCTGGCTCCATCTTAGCGAGGGCGCCCTGGCAGCGCGGCCGAGGCCAACTGCCCCTGGGGACCTTCCCGAGGCTCCCCGCACCCTGCACACCCTGAAGATCGCCAAGGCGAGCTCACCGCACCCCACAGCGCGTCCCAAGGGCACCACAGCCGAGGAAGTGACTTTCGCGGTCGCGAAAGGGTGGCAGTACCCATCTCCACAGGCTGCAAGACTCTAGCAGCCGCGCTTCACCCCAAAACTCTGCCCCTAGCCAGCACAGCTCCTCTAGCGCCCCAAATCCCCGGTGCGCCTGTTTCTCTGGCGTCCCGCCGGCGTGCTTTGCTATTCGCAGCTCGACGTCTAGACCTTCTGACTGCAACCTCCGAGGCCTTTGCGCTCCCAGGTGTCCTCTGCTGCGAGCAAACAGCCCCCCAACTGCCCCCTATGGTTTGTACTCTTCTGGAAGGTGTCTTTGGCGCTGTGAATGCAAACACAGGCTTTGGATTAAGGGCTTCATTTTCAACTAACTGGGTGATTTCAGGCCAGTTTCTTAACCTCAGTTTCTTTATCCACAAAACGGGAGGGATATTCGTGTAAGTGTGACTACGAGGTTTAAAGAAGATACAGGTATATGTCAAATGCTTAGCACAAAGTCCTAGTCCTGGTGGTTAGCATTATTATTACCATATGGCCAGAACTGTGAGGACATTAAAAGTGAAGTGGGCTTTTTCCCACCATGGGTAAGCCTCGCAGAGTCCTAGGACACATCTCACAAACCGAGGTGAGCCCAAGCCATGGGCTACATCTGAAGGGAGGACAGACCAGGCGAGGGGCAGCCAACTGAGCGAATCACTCTGCTTTCCGCCTTTGCAAATGAATAGGGCTCTGTCTACCGCTTCCGCCATTCCTACGCCAGATCTGCAACGCCTAAGGCTTAAACTTGGCGCGGCGGTAAATTTAGCCTGAAGGCAGCAGCTCCTAAGGGGCGGGGATGTCTCCCTGGAGGAAGGAAAGGGAACAGGGTAAGAAAATGGAGTTGCCTCTAGGAAGAAGAATCTGGGAGAGGAAACATTCAGGGCCGCTGGCGGACCACTGACAAAAAGAAATCGGACGCAAAAGAAACCTCCCCAGAAGAAACTGGGCCACCGTGGGAGCCGTGCGAGACAGACTTCCCATCTGGGAAGGGCTGCCTACGGGTAATTGGGTTTGCTCGAGTTGCCTCTATAATTAATAAGTGATTTGACTTGGAGATTGGAAATAGTCATGAAAGGAAGCCGCGGGCGTAGGGGTGTGAGGCCCAGGAGCCTCCCTCCGAAATCCAAAGACCGCGGAGGAGGACGGTTTAAGGAACAGGACGAATGTGATAATATTGGCATCTAACCTTCCAGTGTTTGAGTAATTCGTTGCTTAGCTACTTTGGATAGGCCATTATTTTGCAAACTGGAAACATTTGCAAGTGATGATATTTTGCTCTTGCCTGACGCAGGGGCTGCAAACCTACGCCGGCTCTGCTGAACTCTTCGAAATATATATGCATAAATTGTTCCTAATGAGACCATCTGTTTTTTATGGCCCCTCTGGAAGCAGGAGGAACCCGAAGCCTGCTCCGTCTTGCAGAAATCTGTGGCCAGGCAGGCCTGGGAAATAAATAGGGGAGATTAGAACGGTGTGCGTGATTTAACAAAACGCAGAACGGCAAGTTCGGTGGTCGAGATGTGTGCTTCGATTCCCGGGGGTGCGGGTCATTTAGGGTGACTCCAGACATGGGGGTTCCTCCTAGGATGCCCAGGGACTTGGCGGAGTTTCACGGCACACACGAACCTCGTTTTTCCATATCTGGAACATCGCCAGAGCCACAACGCGAAACCAGGAGCCTGTAGCTGCTCTGGGGACCCGGAACAAGCACCCAGGTTGTAGGGGGTCCCCGACGTCGCCCGCTATCTAGGGCTTCCTTCTACGGTGGTGAAGGGAGCCGAACCTGGACGACAGAGAACGAGCATCACTCCACCCCATACCCGGGTCAGAGCACAGAGCTCATTCCGGGCCTGTCCCAAAGACTGAGCTGCTCCGCGAGAGTCTGGCAGGCCCAGCGCCCCGGCCTGAGACCGCACTGAGGGTGGCAGGGCAAACACTTTGCACATTACCGCGTGGCTGTTAATTGGGGCAGTGCAAAAGACGCCGCGGCTACCCCTTTGCAGCGGGGGAGGGGGAGGGGGGCGGGTCAGGAGTGGGCAGTGGGGGCTGTTTATAATAGAGGGGCTGCCCTGGGGAGCCTCAGATATCGGTAACCCCCATGATTAATTCATAACTCTCCACTGCGCCTGGCACCGTCTCGGGTCTTTAATCGGTTCTGAATGTCAGCGAGGCTTCCCCGACAGCCTGAGCACTGCCTTTTGAATGTGTTGAAAGTCGCTGAGCGCACACCAGGAGACAAAGTTGCCATCTGCTCCGGGGACCAAGGCAACTGGGCGCTGGGAGGGGCCTTCCTCCCGCGGCTCCCGCTGCCCCGGGCGGCCTCCTCTTCCCGGCCTGCCCCAAAGCCTCACTGTCACCCGGAACGTCCCCGCCCCCCGCCCCGGGCGCATGCATGGTGGAAACTCCGGCTTGCTGCGAAACAGAGCGCTGCGCGCGGGCGCACAGGGAGCCTCGCGGTCACCCAGACCGAGGCCTATGCTAATGAGATTATGCGCCCGGGTTGTTTGTGTGCGCGGACATGGAAGGGGGAGCGCAGATAAACTGTGGAGACCGAGATGACTTGGAGGGGGGAGGGGAACGGAGGAGGGGGGAGGGGAAGGGAGGAGGGGGGAAGCCCCGGGAGAACAAAGCTCCCGGCCGTCGGCCTCCAAAGAGTAGCAGAAGTGACCGCCACTGGCTCGTGCACAGGCGGAAGCGGGGGAGGGCGGGGGACGCCAGGCCTAAAGCGCCTCGTGGGTTTAGAGAACTCAGAGAGCGCACCGGGTGGGGGTGGGGGGAAGGCTCAACCCGTAGCTAAATGTTTGGCCTTTGGCTATTTTTTAAGGAAACGAATCTCAGGGAGGTCGGGGCGCGGGGGGTGGGGGCATCATCGCGCCCCGGAGAAGGAGGCGAGTTCCCCTCCGCTTTCTGGGAAAAGCCTTGTCCCCCTTCTTTCCCCTCCCCCCATCCTGCAGAATGTTTGCGTTGACCCATCTCTCCGCTCGCGGCCGGCAGGAGGACGGAGCCGCAGGAGGCTGACCGCGGCCCAGCGGCGGCCCAGGGGTCGTGCTGCTGCCGGCCTGCGCTTCCGCACTCCCGGGTTCGGTGCGTTGCCTCTTGCGGCAGCGCCTCGCTTCCTCCAGACTGTAATTCCACACTCCCGCAAGCGCTGGGGCTGCGGAATGGTTTGAGGGAGTTGGAACTGCATCAGATGAGCACGCCGGGAGGTGAGATCGGGAAGGAAATAGCCGAAACTTTGAGTTGTGCGCCACCCCACCCCCCCAACACACACACACACACACACACACATCATTTACCCTCCCCCTTCCCAGCCGCCACCTCCCCCACCCTCTCAATTCCTCAAGGTTTGCAGCCCAGTCCTGTCATATGGTTTTGTTTCTGTGCTGCTGCTTTTTTTCAGACACGAAAATTGGACACGTGGAGAATTAGCCCTGCTGGAGAAGCGCTGGGTGCAGACTCAAACAATGGTTTCCAGCGCCAAAGCTGAGGCAGCACCCCACCCTCGAATGTCAGCTGCCTCTATATACAGCGGGCTCACCCCTTCACTGCCCACCCCCTACTCCAGAGCCTGGGAAGGGGCCTACGTAGGCTGCACGCTCTGGAACCCCTTGCCCGGACACAAGCCCTAGGTGGGCCTGGGCTGCCGGCTGAGTAGGTCATTGTGCCTGGAGTCTCCTGGGATTTAGAAGTATAGCGATCTCTATTTTCCCTAGAAAGGCTCTGTCTCAAAGATACCACCCCCAAAAATTAATGTTTAATAACCTAACCAAGCTCACCAAGCTCCAGACTCTGTGTCCTTTGGCAAATCTATCTTTCCTAGGGCATACTTTCCTAAGCTGCTGGGACCTTGCCCCCCATCTGATAAGCCATACCCATGTGGTCGGGCCTCTTCAGAGCAGCTTCCTTTAGCTATTGTCTTCTACAGAAGCCCCATCCTCCACGGCAGCCCTAACCTTAGCCCCCCAGCCTCTCTGAGCCCTCACCCCACCCCCACACTGTACTGAGCTGGCAGCAGCCACAGCTCCCCCAGGCAGTTCCTCTCTCACTGCTCGGCCTCTGCATCTCACTGGGGCACACACACCGCACAGAAGCTCCCTCGCCTCCTGGAGCTGGTTTCCTCTTACAGGCTCCCCTTACTGCTGCTGGGGCTGTGGCAACGCCTGCATCTCTGTGTCTCCCTGCAGTGCTGCGAGCTGTGAATTTGCCTTCTCTTCCCTTCCTGCAAAGGTCAAGCTGCCTCCTTCTCTCGCAGGGCCGCAGTTCAGTTCTGGCCTGCAGAGCTTCTACACTGCAACTTGAATATGAGAATGGGGTGGGCATCATGCAAGGGAGCAGTCACACTCAAGCCAGGAGGCAGGGACAAAAGGGTGTGTGATTCACGGAGGGAAACACTGAGGACAACCCTCAGAAAGCAGTACAGGATTTGCAGCTAAAGACTCAAAAGAGGGAGAGAAAACCAGGAAAAGGCTGTTATTAGGTCGTGAGTCCTGAAGTGTAGGCCCTTCTCCTCCCACCCCGGTGTGTCGCCCTAGGGGAAGGCCAGAAGAGGCCTCGAGTCTGCACTGTGTCCTGTGCAGTTCCTAGGGCCATGCACTTCCGGTGAGGCTGCACTTTACTTCAAGCAAGAGTCAGAAGCATGGAATTCGTGGCCGCAGAAGCTCAAGTCGGCTGCAGCCCTTTCAAAGAGGGACCCCGAAGAGGCCTTTCTGCCACCCCAGCCCCAGAGAGGCTATGAGGCTCTGCAAGCAGCAGAGAATGATGTGGAGAAAAATGAAAGGAAACGCCATTAAACTTGCTTCCTCTAAAGAGCACTACCCACCGTTTTCTCTGAACTGTACCTAAAAAGTCAGGAGAGAACTCGTTAACTTTTGTTTGGTTTAACATTGCCAGCTTCAAGTCAACCGTAGGCCCCCCGAAGGTTTTGTAAAATATTTAATCTAGCTCAGACAATTTCCTGCAGTCCCTAACCAGACCACCCCACTTACTGAGCCACTGCCAAAAAGGATGCTTGACTGCAGACTGGCAACCAGAGGCCTTCCAGTCGCCTGGCTGGCCTTGACCTCCACTCGAGGTGCCAGGAAAGACCCTTCCTGGAATCCAGAGAGACCAAGACCTGGGTAACCCTGCAGGTCTAAACCCGAGAGGAAGAAGCCCAAGAAATGGAGTTAAAGACCCTTTTCACACAACCGATTGTTGTCTGCGTGACCTTCTGCGGCCCTTGCCCTCTCTGAACCCTCTAAAATGGGCATGAGGATGTCTCACCTTCCTCTGGGTGTTATGCATTTTGAAGCGTGGGCACTACGGGAGAGGTTGACACTGCGTGTCCCGCAGCGCCCTCCACCCCCACCCCTTCACTGTTTTCTTCGACATTATCTCCCTAGAGAACACAGCAAGCGGGAGTGGGAGCCTTCAACTCGCCTGAGTCTCCACTCCTTCCAAACGTGAGGCTGACGGGGAGAACTCCTGCTCTGCCCAGTTTCCATTCCCGCCTCCAGAATAACGAGCCGAAAACATGTGTACTGTAAATAAAGCCTGTCTAAATAAAGCACTTGGGTAAAGGCTACCGAGAAAACACTCCGCATCGCTCTGTGCTCAGAGCGTGAGTCAGCTTCCCAGCCCCGGGGGAACAATGGGGACCTTGCCAAGGGTCCCCTTCTGTCGACCCCTGACGGCCCCCAGGCCCGTTTGGGTGGGTGCGGTGCCGCCACCCTGGGACCTTCCGGCCCGAGGTTCCGGAGGGCCAAGGGCGCTCCTGACGACCAGGGTTGGGGTCCAGCCCCAGGATTAGCGCGGCCAGGAATCCCTCTGCCCGCAGCTGCCGCGGAGGGGTTGAGGGTTAAACAAACACCGGGCAGAGGAGCGAGCCTGTCGGCTGCGGACGGCGCGGCGCGGCGCGGGGAGCGGGCGGGAGAGAAGGGGGCGCACGCTACCGAGCCTCCGGACGGGAAGACGCCTCCTCCCCACGTCAGGCTGGGCTCTCGCCCACTCGGCTGGCCGCCTCTGCTCCCTGGCCTCTCAAGTCTCAGCGAAAAGAAACGTAGCGGCTGCCAAAAGCACCCCACTCCTTTTAGTGTCCCCATAAGCCCATACACGTACACTAGCCACCCCTCCACACACACACACATAACACGCACACGTGTGCGGGAGACTCGAGGATGCCCTGCCTCCGTCGCTCGCAGAGTGAGCACCAAGGCCGAGCGAAACGGCACCCCTTTGGTGGAGGACACAGTGTTGGGCCTAGTGGTGGCCTCTCCGCTAAAGGTCTTCTATCGCGACCTCTGGGTTTCCTTTGCATAACTGCACACCCCAGGGCAGAGGCCATGTGGAGACCTGCGGCTTGGTCCCGACTGGCGCAGTAGCCTCTGCTCTGGTGTGGGCTGGCAGTTTCCCCGCGCCCGGTGACCTTAAGGGTCAGGGATCCACCCGGCAGGCCCGTGGTTTCCGGAGTCGCGCGGCCAGCCCTTCCTCCAAGCCTCTCCGGCCAAGGCCGCCCTCGGCCGCCCAGCCTGGTAGGGCTCGGCTAGCGGCTCCTCGCCCCGGGCAGGAGCGCAGTTGGTGAAAGCACCCGGGGCCTCACCTACGCTCTGTGCACACGCGCCCCGCCGGGGCGGGAGCCGGAGCCGCGCTCCAACAGCCTGAAATTGCCAAATGCTCGGTGGGCAGGGTTGGAGATAGAGGCTTTAGGAACCGGGTTTGAGCTAGAGAAGACGAGGAAAACGAGTGAAACGGGAGAGGCGGGGTGAGGTGACGGCTCATAAATCATCCAGCCCCACCCTCGGGCCTCAGTGCAGAGGCGCCCTAGCCCCGCGAGGAAGAGGAGGTTCACTCGGCCACTCCTGGCCGACCTCTGAGCTCTCCGGGAGCCAGCGCCCCACCCTAGGCTCAGGCCGCGCTAGGACCAGATCCCGGCCCAGATCGTAAACCACCCGCCCGATTCGGCAGAAAGCCGCCTTTGGACACAGCGCGCATCCGCCCAAGGGGAAGTTTATTTATAGCTTGTAAACGTAAAGGAAACCAGACCGTGCTACCTCGCCGCGCTCCGGCTCCTTCGCTCCCCACCTGCCCACCAGGAGGGCGCGACGGGAGGAGGGGGATGGGGTTTGGTTCTATGCACCCCTCCCCCCTCCCGCTCCGCTACCAGGGGAGGACAGGGTCCTAAGAGGCTGGCAAGCCTTACATTCTTCTCGGGACGCCTATCCAGTGTCATGAAAGCCGGAGGGGGCTGAGAAGGACAGGGCCCGGGCACCGGAGTGGTTAGGGTGGGGGTGGCCGAGCTGGCCCACTTGGCACGCAAGGGCAGGCAGGCCAGGCGACGCGGCGTGGGATTCCACAGCTCCCACTCCGGACCGGGGGAAATCCTGGAGTGCCAGCGAGCCCGGGGAGGGGGCGCTCCGGGAGCCTCTCCTTGAAAGGCGGAATGCTTTCCCCGTTCCTCCCGCGCACGTGTCCTCAGCGGAGCAGGCAAGCGCTGCGCGCATGGGGCTGAGATCCTCGGGTGACAGCGACTGAGAGCGCGCCCTCTCCACCCCCACCCCCGCCGTCGCCGCCTCTCCCGGGGAGCTCCAGTCTCCAGGGTGCGCTTGGGGCAGAGGAGCCAGAGAAACGGAAAAGTGCTGGGGAGGCGATTAGGAAGAGAAGACATTAAAAAGCCCAGTCCTGAATAGACAGGCAGCCGAGCTGAAAAAGACGCCTGCGAGCCCCCACCCCGCCGCCCCTCGCGCCCCGCGCCCCGACGGCCCCTCCCTGTCCCGGCTGAGCGCACCCACCACCGGCCTCGGCCGGGGCGAATTCCTGTGTGTGTGTGTGTGTGTGTGTGTGTGTGTGTGTGCGCGCGCGCGCGCGCGCTCGAGTGCCGGGAGGGCAGTTGCGAAACGGGCTCTTGGCTGCAGCGCGGCATAATGGAGGTGGCTGGAACAATGCGCGCTTTGTGCGCGCGGGGAGTTGTTTTCCACCCGCCTCGCCCCCCTTGCTCGGGCCGTATGGCACTTTAATCCCCGCCACGGCTCGGCACAAATGCACTTGTGTCCTGCGGGTCACTGGGGGCCGTGCGGCTGGAGCCGCCCCCACCCCGACCCCCGAGGACCCCACTACCGGCTGCCCCATCTTCCATCTTCCTTCCTGAGCACCCCCCACCACCACCTCAATTCCCGGCGTGGGCCGGTGAGCTGGCTTGGAAGCTTCCGGGCCCGCCGGCCACTTTTATTTTCCGTGAAGACAGCCCCTCCCCCCCTCCGCAAGCGCAAGAGCGCGCGCGCGCGCGCGCACACACACACACACACACACACACACGCCGCCCACAGGCCCCACACTCGCCGCCCTCTCTGGCCTAGCCTCTCCTCGGCCCGCCCGCCCCCGCCCCCGCCCCGCGCTCCGGACTCCTGCGAACAATAGTAAATGTCAACAGATTCCGCGCGGCGAGTGTCTGACTCGGACGAGATAAGGGCGCGCGGTTGGCCCCGCGCTCCTCGTCGCCGCGGGGGGAGCCCACCCTGACCCCGGCTGGAAAGAACCGGCTGTGACTAAACCCGTGCCGGGGGAGGGGGGCGGGAGGGCAGGGCACCAGTCCTAGCTCGGTGGGGCAGCCTCGCCAGGAGACTAGGCCCTGCCCCACCCCCACCCCGCTTAACCCGTTGCCGATAGGGGAACCGATGGGCACCGTAAAAGCTACGGGGTCGACGTGGCGGTCGGGCCTGCTTTCGGCCCACGACTACAGTCTCCAGAGGATGCCGGCAAAACGCTGATCCGCATGAGGACTCAGGCAGTTTTCGACCTACTGGGAGCCGGCACCTGAAACGCAAAGGATTCGAGTCCTGATGTCCGGAGACTCATTAAAATATTTTTCTAAGCACGCAGATACTCGCAGGTCCTCCTCCTTGGTCGTCGGTTACCCACCACCCAACCGAATTAAAATTCGCAAATTGATTCCCACGCGTTGGTATTAATGGGTTGTTCCTCTTAAATTGTTGCCAACTTTGCTAATGGATTATTATTTAAATGATTTCTTTTTCATAAAGTACGTGTTGTTTTATAGATGCGTATTTACTTAAAGAAATCAACTGCATGTATTAACATATTAAAGAGAGAATAAAGCATCGGGGCCGGTGTAATGTACTGTTCAGCCTTACTTTGGGTGCTCTCGAAGATAGGAAAATCTTATTTGTTTAATAATAAGTCACTCATGAATATGCAAATGCATCGGTGCAGTATCTCACTTCTGTCACTATTAATGAGTTGCAAATTAATGTGACAACAAAAGGAAAATCTATTTAGTGGAGGAACTCGGGTTCCTACCTGGGGAGATCACAAGCAAGCCTGGAACTTGCATCTCCAGGCAGGAGAGGACTGGGGATGGACACCTCCTCACCTAGCGTTTTCCCGGAGCCTCCACTATTTGGTTTCAGGGACCTGCTTTGTCAGGAACCCCTTAAAATTCCTGCTCCAGACCAGAGGAAGAAAGGCTGCTCCAGGGTAATTAGGGCCAAGTGTGATTAATGGAAATCAACCCACAGTTTGAAGTAAAGCAGTTGGTCAAGCAGATTTTAGGGGGTCTCTCCTCCCCCCAGCTTAAAGATTCCCCAAAGCCTTTTTGACCTCTGTTGCTTTGGACAGGGTTGAGGACGTAAATAGTGAATTAGCCCTCACAGGCCTGATCACAGGTATTAAGACAGCACCCTATGCACTTGAATTTTACGAGGTGACTTTGCTGATGGGCGATTTAAGAGCAGATCAACTCATTTTCCTGCCGACCTCCTTCCCAGAGGTTACAGATTGAAGTCTGGTTGTCTCCCATTAGAGCCTTCGTTCTTTTCTGGCCTACACACCAGAGCCTGTTTTTATTTCATTGATGATGCTGAAGAGAGTGTTTCTAATTCAGTTAAGTTTGGAAACATCGCTGAGAAAAAATAAATGTTGAACTGCCCAGAACTGTGAACGAATAGTTCAGGTGCCTGGACAGCATTTCAAAGAAGCTGTTTGACTAGGGAAACTTCTGGAAAGATGCGCATATTCTATATCTAACCTGGTTAATGGTTACATGGTTTTATACATATGTAAAAATTCATCAGGCTAAGCATTTAAGATCTGTGCACTTCACTATGTCTAATCAATGACTAAAGCCACCCCAAAGCTTAGTGGTCTAAAACAACAAGTCTAAAACAACAATTATTTTGCTCAAAAATCTGCAGTCTGGGCAGGGCTTGGCAGGACAACTCACCTGTGCTCCAAGCTGTCAGCTGGGGCAGCTCAACTGGGACTCCACTTTCAGGATAGCTCACACACATTGTTGGCAAGTTGTTGCTGACTGTGAGTTCTCCATGTGGGCCTCTCCACAGGGTGATTTGGGCTTCCTCACAGCATGGTGGCTGGGTACCAAGCATCCCAAGAAAGAGGAAATGAAAGCTGTCAGTTACTTAAGGCCTGAGCCTGGAAGCAGATTTTTGGGGAGATTTCCCCCACCCAGCTTAGATATTCCCCAAAGCTTTTTTGGCCTCTGTTGCTGGGGACAAGGTTTTGGACTATAAATCCGGAATTAGACCTAACATGCCTAATCACACCCACTCAGACAACACTCTGTGCACTCTATGGCAGTACTATATCTGCCAAGTTCTTCTTTTCTAGTCTTTCTTTTTGTTTGTTTGTTTGTTTGTTTGAGGCAGAATCTCGCTTTGTTGCCTAGGCTGGAGTGCAGTGGCACCATCTGGGCTCACTGCAACTTCTACCTCCCAGGTTCAAATGATTCTCCTGCCTCCGCCTCCTGCACAGCTGGGATTATAGGTGCGCGTGACCACACCTGGCTAATTTTTATATTTTTAGTAGAGACAGGGTTTCATCACATTGGCCAGGCTGGTCTCAAACTCCCGACCTCAGGTGATCCGCTGATCCGCCTGCCTCAGCCACCAAAGTGCTGGGATTACAGGCGTGAGCCACCGTGCCCGGTCTTTTTTTTTTTTTCCTTTCTTTTTCTTTTTTTTTTTTTTTTTTTTTTTTTTTTTTTGTCAATCTCACTCTGTCACTCAGGCTGGAGTGCAGTGGCAAGATGGTGGCTCCCTTACAGCGTCAACCTCCCGGGCTCAAGCAATCCTCCTACCTCAGGCTCCTGAGTAGCTAGGACTATAGGCTCGTGTGACTGCGCCCAGCTATTTTTCTAATTTTTTTTTTTTTTGTAGGAATAGAATCTCAATATGTTGCCCAGGCTGATCTCAAACTCCTGGCCTCAAGTGATCCTCCTGCCTTGGTCTCCCAAAATGCTGGAATCAGACATGAGCCACTGTACCCGGCCCACATCTGCCATATTCTATTGCACAAGTAGTCACAGAGCTCAAACTCAAGGAGGAGAGGACATAGAACCCTCCCTCCCACTTCTCAATATAAAGTGTATCAGAGATTTGGGGGGCTATTGTTTTTAAAACTACTACATATCTCATTTTAAAAGAAAATAGAATATGTGACATCAGCCGGGCATGGTGCTCACACTTGTAATTCCAGCATTTTGGGAGGTTGAGGCAGGCAGATCCCTTGAGACCAGGAGTTAGAGACCAGCCCAGGCCACATCTCGAAAACCCATCTCTACAAAAAACAAACAAAAAATTAGCCGGGCATGGTGGTGTCTGCATATACTCCCAGCTACTCAGGAGGCTGAGGTGGGAGGATCCTTTGAGCACAGGAGGTCAAGGCTGCAGTGAGCCATGATGGCACCACTGCATTCCAGCGCCTGGACGACAGAGAAAGAGTCTGCCTCAAAATAAAAAAAAAAAGAATATGTGACTTCATTTCTTGCTTCATGTCCCAGCCCACTTTGACTTTCTTCCACATCTCTTTTCTCCCAGTCATCAATGGGTTGCTATCCCACTAAATTTGTGTGGGTGTGTATAGAAAAACACTTACATTTGGGTTTTAAGTTGTTATTAATTTATCAAAGTTCCAAATTTTAAAATCTAGACTTTTACAAGTCTTAAAATTGAGTTTATTTTATTATTATTTATGTACTCATTTATTTGAGACAGGGGTCGCACTCTGTCGCCCAGACCAGAGTGCAGTGGTGCAATCACAGCTCACTGCAGCCTCCACCACCCAGGCTCAGGTGATCCTCCCACCTCAGCCTCCCAGGCAGGTGGGACTACAGGCTTGCACCACCATTCCTGGCGAATTTTTGTACTTTTTGTAGAGACAGAATTTCACCGTGTTTCCCAGGCTGGTCTGGAATGCCTGGGGTCAAGCAATCCACTCACTTCGAACTCCCAAAGTGTTGGGATTACAGGCATGAGCCACCACGCCCGGCCAAATTCAATTTATTAACTTTGTTATTTTTACATAAAATTAGAACAGTCATTTTTCAGGAGGGCTTTCTTTTTGTTTTTGGAGACAGGGCCTTGCTCTGTCACCCAGGCTGGAGTGCGTTGGCATAGTCATAATTCACTGCAGCCTCGAACTCTTGGGATCAAGCAGTAACATTTGTAAATCAAATAAACTAAATACTTAAATATTCTGAATATCTAGTTATCTTAAATAATGCAACTCTGCTATCCAAGTCAAATTGCAATTCATTTTACCTTAAAATCACAAATGTTACACAATTTTAAGGTGGAACCATAAGGATAATCTATCAAAGTCTGTTTTTTTTTTTTTTTTGAGACAGAGTCTCCCTCTGTCACCCAGGCTGGAGTGCAGTGGCGCGATCTCAGCTCACTGCAAGCTCCGCCTCCCGGGTTGCCGCCATTCTCCTGCCTCAGCCTCCCAAGTAGCTGGGACTACAGGTGTCTGCCACCACACCTGGCTAATTTTTTATATTTTTAGTAGAGACAGGGTTTCACTGTGTTAGCCAGGATGGTCTCAATCTCCTGACCTCGTGATCCACCCGCCTTGGCCTACCAAAATGCTGGAATTACAGGCGTGAGCCACCGTGCCCAGCCCTCAAAGTCTTTAATACACACAAATTGTCGTAAACACTGGAAATTAAATCACAGACATAGATTGTTCCTGAACTTAACACTAAAATATCATTACAGTATATTTGATTCATTTCATCTTCTCCATATTCAATTCTCAACCTTCCCAAGGTTAAAAGGACACCCTCTGAAGAATGTGTTTTGCCATCTCAAGGGAGTTGAGGTTACTTGATGTAAGGAAAAATTTAAGGCTTTGGAATAAGCAAAACAGATTACCGGCTGTTTTTTCAATGGAATGCTTCGTGGGGGTAGAGGGGTAGATTGTCTGAGCCTACAGGGATATAAGTCTTTGTCTTTGACTAGGCTATTTCACAACTCTGGAAGTGTAGATAACTAATAGCAATGTGAATACTTCTTGCCTCTAGACAAGCAAATAACTTCTATCTAGGGAGAGGAGAACCCCCACCCCCACTCCAAAAGCCAGTTTTTCATCCATATGCAAATTTATTTCAATATTCTTGATGTATAAATATGGCTGTTCTTTGAATTCCTCTTTGAATTAGTTGTACTGTCTTACCCATTCCCTCATTTAGTTAATGAATTAAACAAAATCTTTGACATGTGCTCATTTTATATTTGTATGAAAGTCATGATTTTGCCTTTTTGGTGAGAATTATCAGCCAGGCACAGTGGCTCATGCCTGTAGTCCCAGATACTCTGGAGGCTGAGGTGAGAGGATTGCTTGAGCCTGGGAAGTGAAAGTTGCAGTGATCACGCCACTATACTCCAGCCTGGGTGACAACATGAGACTCTGTCTGAAAAAAAAAAAAGAATAAAGAAAAGAAAAAAAAAGAAAATTATCCTTTAACATTAGTCAGGCAAGAGGCGGTGTCTCACGCCTGTAATTCCCAGCACTATGGGAGGCCGAGGCAGGCGGATCACCTGAGGTCAGGAGTTCAAGACCAGCCTGGCCAACATGGTGAAATCCAGTCTCTATTAAAAATACAGCAATTCGCCAGGCATGGGTGGCGGGCACCTGTAATCCCACCCAGCAGCTACTCATGAGGCTGAGGCAGCAGAATCTCTTGAACCCAGGAGGCGGAGGTTGCAGGTTGAGATCGTGCCACTGCATTCCAGCCTGGGCGTCAGAGTGAGACTCCGTCCCAAAAATAAAAAATAAAAAAAAAAAAACTGGTCAATAGGTTATCATTCCATATAAATAGCATTTATAGCCAGCTATAAATTAGAAGCCAAGATGTGGGATATGGGACCTGTAAATATTCAAGGAGGCTTTTCCTATACCCCAGACAGATCAACAGAGCTCTTTTTATCCTGTTTATAGTTGCTATGACAATTGAAGATCCAAGGCCATATCCTTCAGGTGGAACGTTTTTCTCAAGCTCAGGTGCCCAGTTCAGGGTAAATCTTTTTTTTCTCTTCTTTTTTTGGAAACAGGATCTCACTTCAACACCCAGGCTGGACACAGCTCACTGCAGCCTCAACTTCCTGGACTCAGGTGATCCTCCCACCTCAGCCTTCTGAGCAGCTGGGGCCACAGACATGCACAACCACCCCTGGCTAATTTTTTGTATTTTTGTAGACACGAGGTTTCACCATGTTGCCTAAGCTGGTATCAAACACCTAGGCTCAAGCAATCCACCTGCCTTGGCCTCCTAAAGTGCTGGGATTATAGGCATGAGCCAGCAAGCCTGGCCCAAAGTAAATTTTTACCTGATTCATTCTAACCTCTTCTCTCTCTCAGCTCTGTCATCTAATGGGTGGAAAGGAAAATATGTAGCTACTACCCGTATTGTTGCAACACTTTTTTTTTTAGAGACAAGGTCTTGGTCTCTTACCCAGGCTGGAGTGCAGTGGCGTGATCACAGCTCACTGCATCCTCGATGTCCTGAGCTCAAGGGATTCTCATACCTCAGCCCCTGAGTAGGTGGAACTACAGACGAGTGCCACCACACCTAGCTAAATTTTTTAAAAATTTTTTGTAGAGATGGAATCTCACTATGTTGCCTAGGCTGGTCTCGAACTCCTGGGCTCAACTAATCTTCCCACCTTGGCCTCCCAAAGTGCTGGGATTGTAGGCATGAGCCACCACACCTAGCCTAGCTGTTGCAACTCTTGATTGGATTCCAGTAACCTATTTACCACCTGTAGTGATTTTTAAATATGTCCACAAGCTATTTGATACTCCTCCCTTCAAAAGGTGGAGACTAATTTTCCTCCCCTGAGTTGTGGGCTGTACTTAGTGACTTACATTTAATGAATAGAATGTGACACAAGTGATTGTACTGACATCCATTATTAGAATATAAAAGGCATTGTGGCTTCCTCCTTGCTATCTGAGGGAAGCCAGCTGCCATGTCAAAGAGGTATTTAAGTAGCCCTACGGAGTGAGTAATGTGTCAAAGAATTAAGGCCTTCTGGCAACAGCCTTGTGAGTGAACCATCTTGGAAGCAGATCCTGCAGCCTCAGTTGAACCTTCAGGTGACTGTAGCCCTAGCCAACATCTCAACTGTAACCTCATGAGAGACTGAGCTAGTACGATTTAGCTACACTCCTCCTGAATTCCTGACCAACAGGAACTCTGAGATAATAAATATTTGCTGTTTCAAGCCACTGAATTTTGGGGTGACTTATTACACAACAATAGATAACGATAATAACACAGAAGTCAATCTTGCATTTGGGCATAGCTCTAAACCAAATAACACTGAACACAGTTCTATTTTGCTCAGGGGATTGGCTATCCCTTTTCCAACCTCCAAAGCAAGACATTCACCTATTTTTCTCAACCTTGAGAACCATTTTCTAAAATCCATTAGAAATAACCTAAATTACATTGCTAGGAGCAAGAGAAAAGCATGAACATGTATAGCAAAATAAAGTTTCCAGCAATAACAGTGACGGTAAACTTGCAGAAAGAGTAAAACAGTTTTAAATAGTTCTTTTGATCACTTTGCAGTTGAAAGTCAGAGCTTTGTAAGAATTCATTAGCATTTTAACTTAAAGAAAGGAACCATCCTTGTGGGTAGAGTCAGAATGAAACCAAACACACATTCATACCTTATAAGAAGCCCCAAAGGTGTGAAGAGCAAAACTAGGATGATTAAGTTCTGGAGGAGTGAATCTCCCATAGGCATGCCCTGAAGAGTTACTTGAAGATAAAATAACTTCCTTTCTATCTGCATTGGTATTTTTCAACAACTGAAATGGTAAAACATTTGGAGTGTGACCTAAATGACTCAGGTTCCTTCCTGTCCCAAGAGCAGGGACATTGTACTCTAGCTAAGACATTGTATTCTAGCTAAAGAAGTAGGTAGACCATCCCATATTCAAATTACTTAGTCCCACTCTTTCTGTGAGCTCAGATGGAAAAAGGGAAATCGTGTGTGTGAGTGTGTGTGTGTGTGTGTGTCAGGTACTTCCACGAAGGATTTCAGTAAATATATAATAAAAATGTAACAAACTGATATAAAAGTATACGTAGTAAAAGTCCAAAATCAGGGTGAATTTAACCAGGAGTAGAAAGATGAGACAATACGAAGGCCAGAAGAGGAATACTTTTTTCCTAGCAATTTGTCAGCATTCAGTATTAATTTATTTGAACACTATTAAGCAGCTACTACAAACTACAAACCAAAGATAACAAAAAACATACAAGGCACAGCCCATTGTTAAAGATGCTTGCTGGACACAGTGGTTCACACCTGTAATCTCAGCACTTTAGGAGACTGAGGCTGGTGGATGGCTTGAGCTCAGGAGTTTGAGACCAGCCTGGCCAACATGGTGAAAACCCCATCCCTACAAAGAGTACATACAGATTAGCCAGGCGTGGTGTGCATGCCTGTAGTCCCAGCTACTTGGGAGACTGAGGTGGGAGGATCACTTGAGCCAGGGAGGTCAAGGCTGCAGTGAGCTATGATCACACCACTGCACTCCAGCCTGGACAACATAGTGAAACCCCATCTCCACACAAAAATACAAAAGTTAGCCAGGTGTGGTAGTGCACGCCTGTAGTCCCAGCTACTTGGGAGGCTGAGGCAGGAGAATTGCTTGAGCCCAGGAGGTCAAGGCTGCAGTGAGCTGTGATTGTGCCACTGTGCTTTAGCCTTGGCAAGAGAGTGAGACCCTGTCTCAAATTAAATAAATAAATAAATAAGTCTTTATAGGTTAGTCGGTATATGTGCCCCCAGAATTGTATCTACTTGTATAGCATCACACCTGACAGCAATTAACTTAAGCCTAGCTTAAGCACTCTTAGACTGAAGGGTCATGGTCTAAGAAGAATGTGTGTTTGGAGCTCTGAACTAAGGAATCTGGGAGTGGCCAAACCTGAGATTTATTCCTTATCTATGAAGAACATCTGAACCCCAAGCCCATCCCTTGGAATGCAGGCTGTACAGTGGATCAAGGCCCTTCGTTTGGGGTTGGATGGAGGTTGCTAGGTGGAGGGTGCTAGGTGGCGGGTGCTAAGTGAAAATGCCATATGAACAGCATGCTTGTTACAAGTTGTCCTGTCCAGCCCGCCGTCACTGGACCACCCCTGTATGTAAGTCCTCAATAAGCCCTATGTCTCGTTTGCTAGCTCCGAGTCTCTTCTTCAGCCTCTAGGGCATGGTACCATCCCTATTGGAGTCAACAGGTGTCCAGCACGACAACATGTTCATCAACAAACATGTTCACCAAAAAGCTGCACTATGGGTAATGGCCTCAAGCTGGCTTTTATCTCAATGCCCACCCATAGCAGAACATGAGAAGAAACTGCGGTGTCGACATAATGAGATATTGCACAGCAGCAATGAGAAGAAACAACCTACAGCTACACACAACAACCCAGAGGGATCTCATAAACATAATATTGAGTGGAAGAAGTCAGATAGAAAAAGGCACAGTGGCCGGGGACCGTGGCTCCCGCCTGTAATCCCAGCACTTTGGGAGGCCAAGGAGGGCAGATCACCTGAGGTCAGGCGTTCAAGACCAGCTTGGCCAACATGGCAAAACCCCGTGTCTACTAAAAATACAAAAAAAATTAGCTGGGTGTGGTGACAGGCACCTGTAGTCGCAGCTACTCGGGAGGCTGAGGCACAAGAATCGCTTGAAGCCAGGAGGCAGAGGTTGCAGTGAGCCGAGATCGCACCACTGAACTCCAGCCTGGACGACAGAGTGAGACCTTCCCTCAAAAATAGATACATAAAATACAAAAGGGCACAGACTGCATGATTCCATGCAGATAAGGTGTGAGACCAGGCCAGACTAACCTATGCAGTTAGAAGTCAGGAAAATAGTTACCCTTTGTAGGGAGGGGGTATAGTGATGGGAGACAGCCCAAGAAGCACCTCTGGGAGACTGGGAATGTTCTGTCCCTTCATTTGGGTGTGGCTTATGTACAATTGCAACAAGTCTCTTACTTAGGAAAGTCTGTTGAGCCATACACTTTTTTCATCTTTTTCTTAATTTTTTTTTTTTTTTTTTTGGTTAAGAGAGACCAGGTCTCACTATGTTGCCTAGGCTGACCTTGAACCCCTGAGCTCAAGCAATCCACCTGCCTTGGCCTCCCAAATTACTGGGATTACAGGTGTAAGCCACCAAGCCCAGCCTGAGTGATATACTTAGAATACTTGCAGTTTTATGTACATGTGCAGTACTTCAATAAAATGTGCTTAAAAAAAAAGTCCACCCTTCAGTAGAGTGGGTGGGCCAATGAGGAAGGAGTGGTTAGGGTGGAGAGCCCGGGAAAAGCTTCCTGGAGGCGGTGAGGCAAGCCTTGTCTTCACAGATAAGTCCACCTTAGCCTTGAGGGTGGATAAGGGAAGGTGTTCAGAGAGAGGGGAAGCACAAAAGCAAAACCAGAGAGGCCAGAACAGACTGAGCCCCAGGGAACTGTAAGGGAAGAGTTGCAAACTAACAGTGACCAGGACAGAGGGGCTAGCCTCTGGCAAGCACTGTCAGAGAAGCTGCTCCTTCCCCATGCTCACCAGTGTCCGCTAGGGTGTCAGAGCTGGAGGGGACAGAGTGACATTTGTACTCTCAGAAGCTCCCTCAATGGCCCGTCGTGGTGGCTCATGTCTATAATCCCAGCACTTTGGGAAGCCGAGCCAGGTAGATCAATTGAGGTCAGGAGATTGAGACCAGCCTGGCCAACATGGTAAAACTCCATCTCTACTAAATATATGAAAACTGACTGGGCATGGTGGCACACACCTGTAATCCCAGCTACTCAGAAGGCTGAGGCAGGAGAATTGCTTGAACCCGGGAGGCAGAGGTTGCAGTGAGTTGAGATTGTGCCATTGCACTGCAGACCGGGTGACAGAGCAACACTCTGTCTCAAAAAAAAAGAAAAAAAAAAGCCAAGCCCAAGCAGTGGGGTGGGTGGTGGGTGGCAGGTAGCACCGGGCAGGACTGAAGGCTTAGAGAACCTCCCAAAGTGAGGTCCAGGCCAGAAGCAGGGGTGTGTGGCCTGCTGGGTGGTAGAGCTGGAGAGGAACAGAGAACACGAAGGAACTCGAAGAGGAGCTATAGAAGCTTCCAAAGAACATCAGGGAGCAAGGAGGAGCATGAAAGGTGGGGTATTTTTAAAGCTTCTGGTTACACATAAAAAATATGGTCTGTTCAGCTATCCATAAAGGCAGCTTCACTGAATTCTTAAGGACAGAATCAGTCATCAAAGGGATGCTCTGATTTCTCTCTAAAATAAGGCTTTTTGAGGCGGAGTCTCGCTCTGTCGCCCGGACTGGAGTGCAGTGGCCGGATCTCAGCTCACTGCAAGCTCCGCCTCCCGGGTTTATGCCATTCTCCTGCCTCAGCCTCCCGAGCAGCTGGGACTACAGGCGCCCGCCACCTCCCCCGGCTAGTTTTTGTATTTTTTTTTAGTAGAGACGGGGTTTCACCGTGTTAGCCAGGATGGTCTCGATCTCCTGACCTCATGATCCCCCTCCCGTCTCGACCTCCCAAAGTGCTGGGATTACAGGCTTGAGCCACCATGCCTGGCCTAAAATAAGGCTTCTTAACTTGTGATCTGTAGATAGAATTTTGGGGACTTGTGAATTTGGATGGGAAATATTGGTATTTTTCTTTTCATTAACCTTGAACTGCAATTCTGCACTTCCCTTGGTCATGCATGTAAGCAACAAATACAATTGTTTTAGCAGCACCTATGACTGTCACCATTCGAAAGCGCAGAATTTTCATATTCTATTACAGTTGATGCTAATATCTCAACATACTGATCGCACTCACCACTAATTCAAAATCATATTTATCAGGCCTGCCGTTAGATCTTACTATTTAATTCACAATTGATCTTTGCACATCTATTAGTGTTGTGGTTATCTACGCCATGTAACAAAGTATCCCCAAAACTTAATGGCTGAAAACAGCAACAATCATTTCTTTAGCTCCTGAACCGGCATCTGAACAGGGCTTGGCAGGATGTTTCCTATCTGCTCCAGGCAGTCAGAAGCCTCAGATGGGATGACCCAAATGACTGGAGGCTCCTTGGGCGTCTCCACCGATCTGTCCCTCTAGGCAGTCTCCTGGCCTCTCTCTGTTGTCTCTTCAAATGAGCTCTCTGGCATGGTAGCCTCTGGGTAGACAGACTTCTTACATGATATCTTACAGTCCCCAAAAGAGTGCTGTGGCAAACAAGGAAGAAGCTGCAAGGCGTCTTCTGACCTAGCTTTGAAGTTGCGGAATGTCACTTCTGCCATGTTCTATTGGTCAAGTAAATCTCTTACTAAGGTCAGCCTAGATACAAGGGGAGGAGACACCTCCCCTCTTACCAACCTCTTAATGGGAGAAGTATCAAAGAATTTGTGGCCACAATTATTACATCACAAATATGCGATTTTT
>NW_012111253.1:4793398-4804238 GCF_000951035.1 Colobus angolensis palliatus
CTGGCTAATTTTTGTATTTTTAGTAGAGATAGGGTTTCGCCATGTTGGCCAGACTGGTCTCGAACTCCTGACCTCAGGTGATCCACCCGCCTTGGCCTCCCAAAGTGCTAGGATTACAGGCATGAGCCACCACGCCCAGCTGTCTTTTTTAGTATTTCGATAACTGTATTTCAATATAATTGGCTTTTTTTTTATAACCCTATTCTTTTATTCTATGCTTTTTTTTTTTTTTTTTTTGAGACAGGGTCTTGCTCTGTCGCCCAGGCTGGAGTGTAGCGGCGTGATCACTGCTCACTGTAACCTCCACCTCCCTAGCTCAAGTGATCCTCCTGCCTCAGGTTCCTGAGTAACTGGGACCATAGTTGCAGGCCACCATGCCTGGCTAACTTTTTTTTAAAAAGTTACTTGTAGAGGCAGTGTCTCGCCATGTTGCCCCGGCAAGTCTTGAACTCTTGGCTTCAAGTGATACTCCAGCCTCGACCTCCCAAAATGTTGGGATTACAGGCGTGAGCCACTGTGCCCAGCCCATATGATCTCATTTAAACCTCACAGCAATCCTGTGGGGCAGGCATTATTCTTATTCTGGTTTACAGAAGAAGAAACTGATTTGAACCCAGATCCCAGTTGAAGGGTAGATCTGATCATTAGTCCCTTTACTTTTATTTATTTATTTTTTCCTACTACTCATTTTCAAGTTAACTTGTGATCTTCTCCTTGTGTGCATATGTCTACTATATCAATTAGTACTAGGGTTGGTTATGTGACATAGAAATCCTATAACAATAATTGCTTGACAAGAGAGATGCTGATTTCTTTCACTGAAAGATGTATAGGGCTGATATGGCACTCCATATCAGGGACCTGGTCTTGTATTGCTCAAGCATCCTAGGCATGATGTGGCTGCCCGAGCTGCAGCCATCATGCTCGCATTCCCATCTGTAGGATGCAGAAAAAAGGTGTTACTGTTTCATTTCTGCTTCTTGCCACTTGCCCTCAAATCCAATGTTTTCTGGGATCTTCTCCCTGTGCTATCGTGAAATATATATTTGGTGTTCTCCCCATCTCTTGGCGTACAACTCCTAAAATACTTGGAATCTCCAAAGCAATGGTATCTTTTTGTATGCTAATGAGATGACTGCTGTCTGGCAGCCCCTGTGTAGCTTTGGAATAGGGGCTGGTCACCAGAAAGACCAAGACAGGATTAGAGGGTTGGGACTTTCAGCCCTACCCCCAACCTCTGGGGAGGGGAGAGGGGTTGAAGATTGAGTTGACCACCAGTGACCAATGATCTAATCAATCACGCCTACATAATGAAGCCTCCATAAAAATGCCAAAGGACAGGGTTTGGGGAGCTTCTGGATAGCTGCACATGTAGAGGTTCCTGAAGGATGGTGCACCTAACCCCATGCCTCACCCTATGTATCTCTTCATCTGTATTCTTTGTAATATTCTTTATAATAAACCGGTAAACGTGTTTCCCTGAGTTCTGGAAGTAGCTCTAGCAAATTAATTGTACCCAAGGAGGGGGTCGTGGGAATCCCGATGTACAGCCAGTAGGTAAAACAACCTGGAGCTTGCAATTGACATCTGACATGGCAGTGGGGGCAGGAAGCAGTCTTGCAGACTGAGCCCTCGACCAGTGGGATCTGACGCTGTCTCTGGGTAAGTAGTGTTGGAACTGAATTGGAGGGCACCCAACTGGTGTCCACTGCAGGGCTGATTGCTTGCTTGCTGGTGAGGACAAAGCCCCACACATCTGGTCACGGAATTCTTCTGTGCTGATTGTTATGGTGTGAGAGCAGAGGAAAAAGAGTCTGTATTTTTTCCACTCACTCTCCCACTAGATGGTAAGCTCCAGGAAGTTGGGAACTGTGTTTGATATTGTACCCCAGCTCCCAATATGTTGCCTGACCCCTAGTAAGGATTCAAGAAGTAGTTCTGAAATAAAGTGAATATCAGGGTGCAAGCAGCTCTGCGACTTGTATTCTATTGACTGCCTCTGTCTCTTGGCTCCTGTGTCTGCTTACAAGGGCCCTTCTCCCAGGCTTTGCTTTTGAAATGCCATTGTCCTTCAAGACCCATGTATTTTGTCACCTCTTTAGAATACATCTGCTGTGAGTTGAATTTTGTCTCTCCAGTACTCACATGTTGAAGTCCTCACCCCCAGTACATCAGAATGTGACCACATTTGGAAATAGTAGGTTGCAGATGCAATGAGTTAAGAGGAGATCATGCCAGAGTAAGGTGGCCCCTAATCCAATATGACTGGAGTCCTTATAAAGAGGGGGAGTTTGGAGACATATGCTCACAGAGAGAAGACCACATGAAGATGAGGGCAGGGCCGGGCGCAGTGGTTCACACCTGTAATCCCAGCACTTTGGGAGGCCGAGGCAGAAGAATCGCTTGAACCCGGGAGGCAGAGGTTGCAGTGAGGCAGAGATGGTGCCACTACACTCCAGTCTGGGCGACAGAGCGAGACTTTGTCTCAAAAAAAAGAAGAAGAAGAGGAAGATGAGGGCAGAGATCAGCTTGATGCTTCCACAAGCCAAAGAACCCCAAAGATTGTCAGCAAGCCACCAACAACGGGGTGAGAGGCACGAACAGATTTTCCCTCACAGCCCCCAGAAGAAGCTAACCCTAGCATCACCTTGATCTTAGACTTCCAGACTCCAGAACGGAGAGACAATAACTGAGACAATAACAAAGTATCATAAATATGGCACTTTGTTACAGCAGCCCTAGGAAACTAATATAAAATCACACACCAAGCCATTGAGAGTGCTGGGCTCTCCATTCCCCTGGGCCCTTTCTTTACAAGCAGGTAGCGAAATTAGCTTTGGACAGGGGCCTGTCTGACTTAGTCCTTTATGTAAGTTCCTGAGGAATGGGCATTGTGGATCCTCCAGCGTGTAGCCATCTTTGCCTGATACCCTGCAATTCACAGATATTTATGAATTTGGCAGAGTTACACGATTGTGCAGAGCCCCAGGACTTAGGCTGTGTTTGAGGTGGTAGTGTGACTTAGCCATATTTTTCTTTCTTTTAATTAAAAAATAAAATCAAGCAGGGCACAGTGGCTCCCACCTGCAATCTCAGCTACTCCATGGGCTGAGGAGGGAGGATTGCTTGAGGCCAGGAGGTCAAGGCTGTAGTGAGCCATAATCATGCCACTACAGTCTAAACTGGGTAACAGAGCAAGACATTATCTCAAAAAAATAAAAAATAAAAAAAAATAAAAATACATCAGGCAAGGTGACTCACACATGCAATCCCAGCAGTTTGGGAGGCCGAGGCAGGTAGATCACCTGAGGTCAGGAGTTCGAGATCAGCCTGGCCAACATGGTAAAACCTCATCTCTGCTAAAAATACAAAAATTAGCTAGGCATGGTGGTGCGTGCCTGTAATCCCAGCTACTTGGGAGACTGAGGCAGAAAAATCGCTTGAACCCAGGAGGCAGAGGTTGCAATGAGCCGAGACTGAGCAACTGTACTCCAGCCCAGGAGACAGAGCAAGACTCCATCTCAAAACAAATAAAATAATAAATAAATAATAAAATCAACAGCCTCCAATGCAAGAGAAGTAGTGTCTTTTTAACTGTTTTAAAACCAAGCAATACAATCCGAGGAAATTTTTTTTTAATTTTCTTGTGGGGTGGGTGGCGGTGGGGTGGTATTACAGCTTTCAAGAAAGATTTGTCTGCTTTGTGGATTGTCCAATTAAAATGACAGAAGCCTGGGCAACATAGTGAGATCCCACCTCTACAAAACAATAATGGTAATTTAAAATATTAGGGGGGCATGGTAGCACATCCTGTAGTCCCAGCTACTTGGGAGGCTGAGATGGGCAGCATGAGCCTAGAAGGTCAAGGTTGCAGTGAGCTATGACCGCACCATTGAGCAGCAGCTTGGGTGAAAGAGTGAGACCCTGTCTCCAAAAAAAAAGAGGAGAATAAATAAACTTGGGGAAATGATGCAAGAGGACTGGAAAGAACAGAGGTGAGTGTGAAAAGAGCAGCCCAAAATCCAGCTGGAGAAGAGAATGGAAACGATCTAGGTATTGGTGAGCTGGCAAATACAGCACACAGCTCCCAAGGTCAAAGGCACTGCTGCCTTGGCGTGGGGACCTCAATTCTGAAATGGCTGAGCCTCTTCTTTCCAGAAAGATGCTGGATAGTTTAATTAACTAGTTCATAAACAAACAAACAAACATAAATAAAAGTGAAGGCATTCCTGCTTTGCGCTTCTCAGAGGGACCGTGACTCCCTGTGATTTCTCTTTGCTGAGAGGGGAAGGGTACAATTCTGCACTTTATTTATTTATTTATTATTACTATTTTTGAGACAGAGTCTTGCTTGCTCTGTCACCCAGGCTGGAGTGCCGTGGTGCGATCTCAGCTCACTGCAACCCCCCACCTTTCCGGCTCAAGCAATCCTCCCGCCTCAGCCTCCTGAGTAGCTGGGAATACAGGCACCATGCCCAGCTAATGTTTGCACTTTTTGGTAGAGATGGGGACCTTGCCATGTTGCACAGTCTGGTCTTGAATCACTCCTGACCTCAAGTGATCCACCCGCATCAGCCTTGGATTACAGGAGTGAGCCACCACACCCGGCCATTTCTGCACTTTTAACCAGGGCCGTCCCTGAGTCAGGCCTGGTACTAGGGCTGAGGGAATACAAAGAAAACTCTCTTCAGCCTGAAAGATCTTGCAATTTAGTGACAGACAATACAAATTCCTCCAGGTAGGTTGCCTGGGATACAAAGTGGCCAGTGTATAGAGAATGTACAGAGAGTGGCGGAGGGCTGAGAGATGGGATTGTCTCCCTTCTTTAAACCGGTAATTAAGGAACCCAGGCCAAGTCTGCCCACATCTTTGATGGAGGGGCCATTGAGTGCAGAGGGTTGAGGAGGCCTTGGTGGCTGTCCTCCGGGAACTTAGAACACGCCAGGGCAGAAATACAGTGCACCTGTGCTGCTCCCGGACCTGAAAAGAAATCAGCCAAGACACTCCACCCCCGCCCCCATTTCCAGAAACTTCATTTTAAGCATGGTGGCTTAAATTTCACTTGATTTTGTTTTGTGTATTTTTAGAACTGCAGGGTTGGAAAGGGTTTCCAAAAGGGCTAAGAGGCCAGTTTGAGGGAGAAGGTGAGATTTGGAAAGTTTTGCGCGGAAGAGATGGTGGTGGTGGTGCCACGCAGGAATTTCAAGGGAAAAGGGGCTGTGGGAGTGTGTATTTGAGGCCACACAGCCTTGCTGCTCGGCCCAGAATGGCCTGGATTTTGGCTTTTCTGGGGGCTTGGAACTGGGGGAGGAAGAGGAGGGCAGTTCTCAGGGAGGTGTCTGCCAAACCCAGGTTGGTTTGGAGGATGACCTGGAGGGCCTCAGATATGAATACACTATGAGGGGAGCTGACAGCTGGGATTGGGGGACGTGTAAAGGGGTGGAGGGACGTCTGACTGGGGATTTCAGGAAACAGGGAGTCTTGAGCTGGGAACTGCAGAGCATCACATGGGCCATAGGCGGGGAGAGGCTGGAGTTGGATAAAGGGGAGTGGGAGGAGACTGGGCCTAGTGTGTGGAAAATGGGGCTCTTCCGGTCTCCAGAGTTTTTCTCAGCTCGCAACTCTCCCCACCATACCCAGCCACCTGGCCCACCAAGGCCACGCTTATACACACCTCCCTCCCAGTCACTCCTTCAGCCTACCCTTAGGCATATCTTTCCCTTTCAATATGCTAAGACCTTGCAGTCTGACATTAGACTGGGGACACACAGTGAGACAGAGCCAGGCCTAACTAATGGGCCTGGCACGGTGGCTCACACCTGTAATCTTAGCACTTTGGGAGGCTGAGGTGGGTGGATCACCTGAGATCAGACGTTCGAGACCAGCCTGGCCAACATGGTGAAACCCCGTCTCTACTAAAAATACAAAAATTAGCTGGGCATGATGGTGGGTGCCTGTAATCCCAGCTACTCGGGAGGCTGAGGCAGGAGAATCACTTGCAGTGAATCAGGTTGCAGTGAGCCATTGCACACCAGCCTGGGTGACAAGAGAGAGACTCCGTCTCAAAACAAACAAACAAACACAAAAAACAGACCCAATGGAAGTCTAGAAGCAAAGGCAAGAGGGCAGGGCTAGTGGTTGGAGATTTTGGTGGAGAATGGGGGTTTTGTGCAGGGCAGGGACAGAGGAGAGGGGAAAGGCCGAGAAAGGAAGGAATTTGAGGGAAGGCAGAAGTTTCTAGAAGACCCAGGTGACAGATCTGTCAGGGACTAAAGGGCCTAAGGCTAAACCACATTTTAGTCCAGAAAGTGGGGACTTTAGGGCTCTCGTGAGCTTTCAGGCCTGACCATGTGTCCTTGTCCTTTGTTCCTGGTTGCGGCTGTGTCTGATCTTTAGTCTACATGTTAGGTGTGGGAAATGACCCTGATGAGCCATAGAAAGGGTCAGGGTGGTGGTAGTAGGGTGAGTGGGGTGAGTGTGGGGAAAGGATCCAAGACTCAGGGGACTAACATACTTTTTTTTTTTTTTCTTTTTTGAGACAGAGTCTTGCTCTGCCACCCAGGCTGGCGTGTAGTGTCATGATCTTGGCTCATTGCAACCTCCACCTCTCCAGTACAAGAAATTCTCCTGTCTCAGCTTCCTGAGTAGCTGGGACTACAGGCACATGCCACCACACCTGGCTAGGTTTTGTATTTTTTGGTAGGGACAGTTTCACCATGTTGGTCAGGCTGGTCTTGAACTCCTGACCTCAAGTGATCCACCCATCTCATCCTCCAAAAGTGCTGGGATTACAGGCGTGAGCCACCGCACCCTGCCAGGGGACTAGCATTCTTTTTTTGTTTTTTTTTTTTTTTGAGACGGAGTCTCGCTCTGTCGCCCAGGCTGGAGTGCAGTGGCCGGATCTCAGCTCACTGCAAGCTCCGCCTCCCAGGTTCACGCCATTCTCCTGCCTCAGCCTCCCAAGTAGCTGGGACTACAGGCACCCACCACCTCGCCCGGCTAGTTTTTTGTGTTTTTTTTAGTAGAGACGGGGTTTCACCGGGTTAGCCAGGATGGTCTCGATCTCCTGACCTCGTGATCCGCCCGTTTCGGCCTCCCAAAGTGCTGGGATTACAGGCTTGAGCCACCGCCCCCGGCTAGCATTCTTATAATAAAGTGAGAAGGGTAATTTACGACCCAGCATTGGGGTAAATTGGTGTGTTGAAGAAGCCAGATCATTTGTCTTGAGAGCATTCTCGAAGCTGGGTTTTGCTGATGGCATTCCTCAACATGGTGGTTGACATGTTCTGCTGACATGTATTTCTTAGAAACTGGTATTTAGAATGCAAGGCTTGCTCACATTTGGATTTGAATTCTCATTTTTATTTCTGGCAAGACTACATCATAGATGCTGTTATGTTCCATCAAGTTGTCATCTCTGGCCGGGTATGGTGGCTCACACCTGTAATCTCAGCACTTTGGGAGGCTGAGGTGGATGGATCACTTGAGCCCAGGAGCCCAAGACCAGCTTGGGCAACATAGTGCAACCCCGTCTCTACAAAAAATACAAAAATTAGCCGGGCATGATGGTGCATGCCTGTAGTCCCAGCTACTCTGGAGACTGAGGTGGGAGGATCCCTTCAGCCTAGGAGGTGGAGGCTGCAGTGAGCTGTGATTGCACCACTGCACTCCAGCCTTGGTGACAGATCAAGACCTCGACTCAAAAAAAAAAAAAAAAAAAGAAAAAAGAAAAAGAAAAAGAAAAGAAGTTGTTTCTCTGTTTTTGCAACATTAGGCCCTTTGGTAATTACTGCCTGGACTCCTAGTTCATCAGGAGCTGCCAAATGGTGATCTTCTATTACTTCATATATTAGCTAAGATACTTCTATAAAATACAATGGCTCTTCATCAACTGCTTGGTTAGCCTAAAGAAAGGAAAAATAAATGCTTGGTTCTTTCTCTTTATTAGCCAGCCTTCAAAATAATCGGTTTGCTCCCAGGTATCCTGCAAAATGACAAATGGTGTTTCTCTCTCTCTCTCTCTCTCTCTCTCTCCCTCTCCCTTCCCCCCCTTTCAGTTTCGTCACCACTCATGAAATTGAACATATGCAATATGCTTCAATTCATTGCAGTTATTCTTATTGATGTATTGATGCTCGAATTGTATTATCTTTAGCCAGTGGAAACCCCTTCAACTTGGGTTGGCTCCTGATTCCTCCCCCTTTTCATTTCTGAGACAGGGTCTCTCCATGTTGCCCAGGCAGGACTAGAACTCTTGGACTCAAGTAATCCTCCTGCCACAGCATCTCGAGGCTACAGGCATGCACCACAACACCTGGCACCTGAGCCTTTTCAGCTTAGCTTGTACTTTTCCTGACCCTGATCTTGAATCAGCCAGTTCTCCAAAGAGTACTGATGCTTTCAGTGGAAAATGATATTTAGAGGCCACACTTCAGCCACTAGGATGTCTTTCTGTTGTTGTTGTTGTTTTTGTTTTAAGATTGAGTCTTGCTCTGTTGCCTGGGCTGGAGTGCAGTGGTGCGATCTTGGTTCACTGCAACCTCTGCCTCCAGGGTTCAAGCGATTCTCTTGCCTCCTCAGCCTCCTGAGTAGCTGGGACTACCAGCACCCACCACCATGCCCGGCTAACTTTTGTACTTTTAGTAGAGACGGAGTTTCACCATGTTGACTAGGCTGGTCTCGAATTCCTGACCTTAAGTGATCCACCCACCTCAGCCTCCCAAAGTGCTGGGACTACAGGCGTGAGCCACCACACGCAGCCTGCCACTAGGATTTCTAAAACAGCACAGGACGCTCAGAAAAAAGACTACATTTCCCTGCTTCCCTTGAAGCTAGATATGAGGTCTGGTCAGTGGGGATATACAGTCATGTGTTGCTTAATAACAGGAATATGTTCTGAAAAATGTGTGTCATTAGGTGATTTTGTTGTGTGAGCATCATAGAGTATACTTACAAACTGAGATGGTATGTCCCACTCCACACCTGGGCTCTATGGTGTAACCTATTGCTCCTAGGCTATAAACCTGTACTGAATACTGTAGGCAGTTGTAACGCAATGGTAAGTATTTGTGTATCTAAACATAGGAAAAGGTACAGTAAAGAATCTTACAGGACCACCATTGTACATGTGGTCTATTGTTGACCAAAATGCTATGTGGTGCATGACTGTAAATGGAGTTGTTGGAGATGACTTCTGGGAAATGTCCTAAAAGAGGTAGCTGTGTCTTTTTGATCCCTTCCTCCTCCCTGCTGGCTGGAATGTGGATATGATGGCCAGAGCTCCAGCATCATTGTTGAACCATGAGGTAAAAGCTCATGTGCTTTGAGAGAGACAGAGCCAAGAGCTCAAAGGAACTGGGTTCCCTGAATGGTCTACTTACCACACCAACACTGTACTGTTCTCTTCTCAACTCCTCCAATGGGACTGAGACCAAACTTTTACTTCATTTAAGCCACTAGCTTACATTCGTGTATTAATTAATTAATTTATTTATTTTTGAGACAGAGTCTCACATTCTCATCTGGGGTTGAGTGCAGTGGCGGAATCTCAGCTCACTGCAACCTTCTCCTCCTGGGTTCAAGCGATTCTCCTGCCTCAGTCTCCCAAGTAGCTGAGATTACAGGCACCCGCCACCATGCCCAGTTAATTTGTCGTATTTTTAGTAGAGACAGTTTTTCACTATGTTGGCCAGGCTGGTCTCAAACTCCCAACCTCATGATCCTCCTGCCTCAGCCTCCCGAAGTGCTGGGATTACAGGCGTGAGCCACGGCGCCCAACTTCATTCATGTTTTGTGACTGTTATTATTGTTCTGATGGTCTTTGTTGTTTACTTTTTTGTTTTTGCAGTCAAAGCCATGGCTATTCCTGACTGGTAAAGCAGGGCACTGATGAAATAAATCCTAGAGTAGTCAAATACCATGTTAACCATCAAAAATAATAACAAAGGCCGGGTGCGGTGGCTCACACCTGAAATCCCAGCACTTTGGGAAGATGAGATGGGAGGATGGCTTGAGGCCAGAAGTTTGAGACCAGCCTGAGCATAGCGAGATCTGTCTCTACAAAAAAATTTTTAAATTACCCAGGTGTGGTGGCACGCAACTGTAGTCCTAGCCACTTGGAAGGCTTCGGTGGGAGGATCACTTGAGCCCAGGAGTTTGAGGCTACAGTGAGCTATAATTGCACCACTGCACTCCATCCTGGGCTACAGAGCAAGAACCTATCTCGAAAAAAAGAAAAAGAAAAAAAAAAAAGAGCCAGTCATCTCAGCACTTTGGGAGGCCGAGGTGGGCAGATCCCTCGAGGTCAGGAGTGCGAGACCAGCTTGGTCAACATGGTGAAATCTCGTCTCTACTAAAAATACAAAAATTAGCTGGGCGTGGTGGTGGCTCCTGCAATCCCAGCGACTCCGGAGGCGGAGGCAGGAGAATCGCTTGAATCCGGGAGACGGAGGTTGCAGTGAGCCAAGATCGCACCACTGCATTCCAGCCTGGGGGACAAAGCGAGACTCCATCTAAAAAAAAAAAAGAAAAAAATAGTAATGGAGGAGTATATTTATGGGCTTGGAAAGGTGTTCATGATATATTAATTTTTCTTTTTTTGAGACGGAGTCTTGCTGTGTCACCCAGGCTGGAGTACAGTGGCTCGATCACTGCTCACTGCAACCTCTGCCTCCTGGATTAATGTGATTCTCCTGCCACAGCCTCCTGAGTAGCTGGGATTACAGGCACCTATCACCACACTTGGCTAATTTTTTGTATTTTTAGTAGAGATGGGGTTTCACCATGTTGGCCAGGCTGGTCTTGAACTCCTGACCTCAGGTGATCCACCCGCCTCAGCCTC
>NW_012111253.1:4807863-4813729 GCF_000951035.1 Colobus angolensis palliatus
AAAAAATTAGCCGGGTGTGGTGGTGTGTGCTTGTTGTTCCAGGAGGCTGAGGTGGGATCACCTGAGCCTGGGAGGTGGAGGTTGCAGTGAGCTGAGATTGCACCACTGCACTCCAGCCTGGGTGACAGAGTGAGAAAAAAGAAAGAAAGAGGAAGGTAGGAAGGGAGGGAGGAGAGAGAGACACACTGAGGGAAAACACCAGCTTCCAGAAGCACATCTAGCCCCTGCTAACTCTGGCTCTAGCCCTCTTTTATTGGACATGTGACAGAGAAAAAGCGTGTGCATTTAGGTGGGACAAGAAGTAGATGCCAAGATGGGCTTAGACAGGTAACATCCATTGGGAGAGAAAGCAGGAAAAGGTGAGGAGGACCTTCACACCGAGATGAAGGTCTGACTCCTGTGGAAGGAGAGGAGAAGGAAGGAGGGGTGTGTAGGAAGATTCAAAGTCTGCAATGTAGCTCCAAGAAAAGTAGCCAGGCTGATGGTGGGTCCTCAAGCCAAAGATGCACATCCTGCCACAATGAACCCACCTCACTGCCCCCGTGATGCCCACTGCATGCTGAGGAGGAGCCACAGGAAGTGAGACCTCTTTGTGAGTGCGGTGGTGGCAGAGCAAGGACAGCAGGGCATTCTCACAGCCGGCCCTGCCACTCTAGCCAGTGGCTTCCTTCCTGCTGTCTGGCCACAGGTGCTTAACGAGGTTGAGACCTGGCTGATGAATCCACCCTCAGAAATCCTTCCACTTATCTAAATCAAAGGGCTTTCGGAAAGACGATGACTTCAGAGTGAGGAGAAGAGACCCCCCCCGCCCCAATCCACCCCAAACAGACCCAAATCCAAACCCTGAACTCTGAACCCAAGTTTTGCAGGGGAGAGGCTGCCAAACCTCTTGGGCCCTGTGTTTTTGACAGAATATTACTTTTAGAAAAAGGAGAAGAGTGACAAGGTAATAAATGTTTTAACCTGTCTTTGTTTCACCCTTCTCTGAGGAAGCAGTAATGAGGTATTGAAAAAAAGTGTGAGATGGAAATTATGATTTTTTTCCCTCAACATTATTTCGAAAAATTCCAAACCTATGTAAAAGGTGAAAGAATGGGCAGTCACAGTGGCTCAAGCCTGCAATCCCAGCACTTTAGGATGCTGAGGTGGATGGATTGCTTGAGCTCAGGAGTTTGAGACCAGCCCAGGCAATACGGTGAAACCCCATCTCTACTAAAAATCCAAAAGTTAGCTGGGTGTGGTGGCACGTGCCTGCAGTCCCAGCTACTTTGGAGGCTGAGGTGGGAGGATTGCTTGAGCCCAAGAGGTCGAGGCTACAGTGAGCTGAGATCGTGCCACTGCACTTCAGCCTGGGCAACACAGTGAGACTCTCAAAAAAAAAAGGGCCAGGCACAGTGGCTCACGCCTGTAATCCCAGCACTTTGGGAGGCCGAGGCAGACCGATCACCTGAGGTCGGGAGTTCAAGACCAGCCTGACTAACATGGAGAAACCCAGTCTCTACTAAAAATACAAAATTAGCTGGGTGTGGTGGCACATGCCTGTAATCCCAGCTACTCAGGAGTCTGAGGCAGGAGAATTGCTTGAACCCGGGGAGCGGAGGTTGCGGTGAGCTGAGATCATGCCATTGCACTCCAGCCTGGGCAACAAGAGTGAAACTCTGTCTCAAAAAAAAAAAAAAAAAAAAAATTAAATTCATGTTCTACACTGGATTCACTTATTAATTTACCAGGTAATTAACCAAGACCTGACGCTCAATGAACTCACTGTACTGTTTCTCTAGGGAGCATTTTAGATGGAGGCTCTTGAAATGAGCTCCTTGCCCCTACACAGGTGTGAATAATCTGGATCAAGGACGAGCACATTTCTGTGAACTTTTATTCCATATTTTCATGAGTGAAAAACTCTCCATAGATTGACACGAAAGTTTACAGTCTGGTGGGCCCCAGGCCTAACCTACTTTGGAGATGGTTTTGTTTGGCTTTCTCAGTGTTTGATCAGCGTCATGAATAATTGTGAGGGTTCACATCAAAGTTTACATTACTGACTTCTCTTCTGAAAAGTCCGAAGACCTGGCAGCCCAGAGTGCCACTGCAGCAATGGGCTGGGGCAAAGCAGTGCCCGGTTCCTATAAACAGGGCACGTGCTGTTCGGTTCAGCACAGTCTGTCTCCGCCATCCTCGGGGATAACCGCGAGACAGATGCAGGGGATCTGTTCGCTCAAGTTGCCTATTTACGTGGCCTTGTGGTCTCTGCAGGCATTTCAGTGGCGTACCCTGGTTTCTATGTGCTGTCTGGGTTCCCCTCTGTAAATATTTGTGATGTGTATGGGGAAAAGCAAGTGTAATAAGTGTAATGTTTTTAAAACATGAACGCAAATTCTCTGATATTCTTCCCACAAAAGGTGGGGTCTAATTCATCTCTTCTTTTTTTTTTTAAGACGGAGTTTTGCTCTTGTTGCCCAGGCTGGACTTCAATAGCACAATCTCAGCTCACTGCAACCTCTGCCTCCCTGGTTCAAGTGATTCTCCTGCCTCAGCCTCCCGAGTAACTGGGATTACAGGGATGTGCCACCACGCTCGGCTGATTTTGTATTTTTAGTAGACACAGGGTTTCTCCATGTTGGTCAGGCTGGTGTCGAACTCCCGACCTCAGGTGATCCACCCACCTCAGCCTCCCAAAGTGCTGGGATTACAGGCGTGAGCCTCCGCATCCGGCCTCATCTCTTCTTGATTATGGGCTGCCCTCAGTTATTGCCCTCTAACAAACAGGGGACAATGTGTGACCATCAAAAGTAGGTCATAAAAGGAAGTACAGCTGCATGTGGTGATTGATGCCTGTAATCCTAGCTACTCAGGAGGCGAAGGCAGGAGGATCACTTGAGGCCAGGAGTTTGAGATCAGTCTGGCCAACATACTAAGACCCCCGTCTCTTCTTAAAATTAAAAAATTAGCCAGGCGTGGTGGTGTGGGCCTGTGTTCCCAGCTACTCGGCTATGGAAAGAGGATCACTTGAGGATAGGAGTTTGAGGCTGTGGCAAGTCATGAGCGAAGCACTGCACTCCAGCCTAGGTTACAGAGTGAGACCACATCTCCAAAAACAAAAAATAAATCAAGGAAATGCAGCTTCTGAGTGGCCCCCTGTCTCTTCTATGGATGCTTATCCTTTCCAGAACCCAGCCACCAGGTAGAGAAGAGTCTTAGGCCACACGCAAAGTGAAAGTGTTCCGGCTGACAGCCCCAGCTGGAGTCCCAGCCCATACCCAGCTTCAGTCACCAGACATGTGAGTGAATGAATGAACCAGCCCCCAAAGGATTCCAGTTCCAGCCCTTGAACCATCTCAGCTGACGCCAAGTGGAGCATAGGTGAGCTCTCCCAAGGGAGACCTGTTCAAACTGCAGATTCACGAGGAAATTAATGTTCTTGCTTTGAGACACGAAGTTCCTTTAAAAAATCTTTATTGAGATATAATTCACATACCATAAAATTCACTCATTTAAAGTGTACAATTAAATGGTTTCAGTATATTTGGAGTTGTGCAGCCATTACCACAACCAACTGGAGAACATTTTCATGACTTCCCAAAAAGGGTCCAGAATCCTCCTTCTCTCCACCCTCTTACTGCCCCTGGGAACCATTAATCTACTTTCTGTTTCCATGGATTTGCCCATTTTGGAGATTTCATATAAATGGAATCACGCGATATGTGGTCCTTTCTCACTGGCTTCTTTCACTCAGCATGATGCTTTTAAGGTTCACCCATGTCGTAGCGCAGATCAGAACTTCATTCCTTTTAGTGTCAAATAATATTCTTTGCATGTTTACACCACATTTTCTTTTTAAACTGTTTTTTTATTGCCAGACGTGGTGGCTCATGCTTGTAATCCCAGCACTTTGGGAGGCTGAGGCGGGCGGATCACCTGAGGTTGGGAGTTTGAGATCAGCCTGACCAACACGGAGAAACTCCATCTCTACTAAAAATACAAAATTAGCCAAGCGTGGTGGCGCATGACTGTAATCCCAGCTACTCAGGAAGGCTGAGACCGGAGAATTGCTTGAACTCGGGAGGCAGAGGTTGTGGTGAGCCGAGATCACGCCATTGCACTCCAGCCTGGGCAATAAGAATGAAAACTCGGTCTCCAAAGAAAAAAAAAAAAAAGAAAAGAAAAAAATTATTATGTTATTTTATTCTTTTTTGTTGTTGAGATGGAGTCTTGCTCTGTTACCCAGGCTAGAGTACAGTGGCATGATCTCGGCTCACTGCAGCCTCCGCCTCCTGGGTTCAAGCCATTCTCCTGCCTCAGCTTCCCAAGTAGCTGGGACTACAGGCGTGTGCTACCACACCCAGCTAAGTTTTGGTTTTTTTTAGCAGAGACGGGGTTTCACTATATGTTGGCCAGGCTGGTCTCAAACTCCTGACCTCAGGTGATCCGCCCACCTTGGCCTCCCAAAGTGCTGGGGTTACAGGTGTGAGCCACCATGCCTGGCCATTGTTATTTTATCCTTAGTTTATTTTTTGAGGCAGGGTTTCACTCCATCATCCAGGCTAGAGTGCAGTGATGTGATCATAGCTCACTGCAGCCTCGACTTCCTGGGCTCAAGTGATCCTCCAACCTCAGCCTCCTGAGTAGCTAGGACTAAAAGCTTGAGCCAACACACCTGGCCACATTTTTCTTATTCATCAGTTGATGAACATTTGATTCGTATCTACCTTTTGGCTCTTATGACTAATGCTGCTTTGAACATTCATGTACATGTTTTGGTGTAGACATATGTTTTCATATCTCTTGAGTGTATACCTAGGAGTGGAATTGCTGGGTAATATGGAAAGTCTGTATTTAACATGTTGAATGTACTGCCAAACTGTTTTCCAAAGTGGTTGCTTCATTTTGGATTCCCACCAGCAATATATGAGGTATCCAATTTCTCCATGTTCTCACCAACACTTGTTATTATGTGTCTTTTTTATTTATTAGAGCTGTCCTAATGGGTGTGAAGTCTTGCTTCACTGTGGTTCTGATTTACATTTCCCTAATGGCTAATGTTGTTGAACATATTTTCTTGTGCTTATTGGCCATTTATCTATCTTCTTTGGAAAAATGTTTATTTAAATCATTTACCCATTTTTTAATTGCTTGACTTAATTTGTCTTATTATTGGGTTGTAAGAGTTATGCACATGCGCACACACATATGTATTTACAGATGGGGTCTCTCTGTGTTGCCCAGGCTGGTCTCAAACTTCTGGGCTCAAGCAATTCTCACACCTCAGCCTCCCAAAGTACCGGGATTACAGGCATGAGCCACCGTGGCTGACCTAGAGTTTTTGTTTTTGTTTTTGTTTTGAGATGACGTCTTACTCTGTCACTCAGGCTGGAGTGCAATGGCGCAATCTCGGCTCACTGCAACCTCTGCCTCCCAGGTTCAAGTGATTCTCCTCCCTCAACCTCTCTAGTAGCTGGGATTACAGGTGCCAGCCATCATGCCCTGTTAACTTTGTATTTTAAGTAGAGACAGGCTTCACCATGTTAGTCAGGCTGGTCTCGAATGCCTGATCTCAGGGGATCCACCCACCTTGGCTTCCCAAAGTGTTGGGGTTACAGGCGTGAGCCACCGCACCCGGCCTAGAGTTCTTTATATATTTTGGATACAAGTTCCTTACCGGATACACGATTTACAAATATTTTTCTCCCATTCTGTGGGTTGTCTTTGTTTTTCTTTGTTTTTTAAGAAATGAGGGACTGGGCGTGGTGGCTCATACTTGTAATCCCAGCACTTTGGGAGGCCAAGGCAGGCGGATCACATGAGGTTAGGAGTTTGAGACCAGCCTGGCCAACATGGTGAAACCCTGTCTCTACTAAAAATACAA
>NW_012111253.1:4817479-4826154 GCF_000951035.1 Colobus angolensis palliatus
ACTCCAGTTTGGGCAACAAGAGCGAAACTCCGTCTCAAAAAAAAAAAAAAAAGGTGAAAGAATGATTTAATATACCCTTTACCTGGATTCCCCAATTATTAATATTTTTCTATGCTTTATCTGTGTAATAATAAACATATTAATATTTTTCTGTGCTTTTCTTTTCTGAACCATCTGGAAGTCATGACAGACATCCAATAATTCATCCCTGAGCACCCTAGCATACATATATCTCAAGAGTATGAACATTCTCCTACATGACCACAATGCCATTATCATTCCTAAGAAAATGAACATTTATTCAATAATACCCTTTCATTTACAGTCTTTATTTCAATTTCCCCATTGACTCTATAGTGACAGAAACCACATCTGTGGTTGCCTGGGGTCAGGGAGGTGTTGAAAGTAAAGGGCACAAGGGAACTTTCTGGGGTGACAAATGTTAGATGCTTGATTGGGAGTGGTAGTTACATGGATGTAAAATTGCCAAAACTCAGAACTGGATGTCTTTGATTTGATATAAATTGTATCTTAATAAGATTGATTCTTACCGATTTTACCAGTAGTCCCTTAAGTGTTTGATAGGAAATTTTACCCCAATCTAGGATTCTATCAAGGTTCACGCATTGCATTTGTCTTCTCCTCAATCTTCCCCAATCTAGAACATTCCCTCCTGCTTATTTTGTTTTCAAAGCACGGATTGAAAAAAAAAGGCGGAGGTGGGCAGATCGCTTGAGGTCAGTAGTTTGAGACCAGCCTGGCCAACATGGTGAAACCCCTTCTCTACCAAAAATACAAAAATTAGCCAGGTGTGCTTGCTTGAATCCAGGAGACAGAGGTTGCAATGAGCCGAGATTATGCCACTGCACTCCAGCCTGAGTTAACAGAGTGAGACTTTGTCTCAGTGGGGTGGGGGGAAGCCAAGTCAGTTGTCTGGTCTTCCAGAATGTCTGTTTCCTCATTACTGGATTCAAGTTACTTTTTTTTTGTTTTTGAGACAGTGTCTCACTCTGTGGCCCAGGCTGGAGTGCAGTAGCTTGATCATGGTTCATTGTAGCCTTGATCTCCCAGGCACAAAAGATTCTCCCAGCTCGGCCTCCCCAGTAGCTGGTACTATGGGCATGTGCCACCATGCCTGGCTAATTTTTATTTTTACTAGAGACAGGGTATTGCCACGTTGCCCAGACTGGCACATTTTCTATAAGAATACTGTAGAGGTAATGCTGGGTCCTTCTTATCACCCCAGGCACCATATGGAGCCAGTCTGTCACAGTACTCGCTAGGCTCACTCACCTTGTATGTTCTCTGCCATAGACTCGGGTCAATCATTCCTGCAGGAAGCCCCTGGTTCTTGACAGTAGGTTGTGACAGGTATAACTAGAACAGCCACATTCTAGTCATGAAGAGGGAGGACAGGGCAAAGGAAAGCATGTCCTGATCCTAAGGGAACACCTTCAGAACTGGAATGAACCACTTCTGCTGTCTACCCGTGGTGAGCTCCATTGCACTCACGCTGACCTTCATGGAAACTCTTCTATGCTGCTGGTGGGTTCCTGGACGCGAAAGTGAGGGCCTATAAAGGTCTGCTCTGTACCTCTGGTGAGCTCTTCTAAATCCATGGTGTTTCTATACGGCCAATACGATCTCGTCTATACCTGTGGTGTCTTCTACACCCACAGTGAGCTCCCTTCCCTCCAGGAGGAGTTCTACTGGAATGGGCTCTCTACCTGCAGTGGGATCTCACTTACACCTGTCTTAACATCTTCACCTGTGGAGAGCTCTTCAACGCCCGAGGTTATCTTAGATCATGATTGCTCCAAACCTGTGGAGAGCACTTGAAATACCCATACTGAGTTCCTCTCAACACACAATAAGCTCCCCTACCTTCTGGTGATGCGTCCCTCTCCCCATGGAGTGTGATCTCGTCCATATCTGTGGCCCACTCTATGTTCACGGTGAGCTCTATTACCCACGGAGAGTTCCTAAGCAAGGGTGGGGCATTGCTTTTCATCCAAACCTTTCTCAGCAATGGGGATCTCATCTATACCCCCAGTGAGTTCTACATCCATGTTTCCAACCACCCTGACAGTTCTTGCACTAACTGTTCTGTCTACTAGCTCCTCCAACTGCATGAACCACAGTCTTAAATGTCTCCTGCACCAAGCTACTTCTTCTGCATACCCTAATCTTGTGGCTCTCACCTGTTTTCCTAGCTTAATTAACAGAATGACCTTCATCCAAGATGGAAACCTCAGTTGGCCTTGGGCTCTCCCTTTGCCTCCAACCCCAATACAAAGAGCCAGATGCCCTCAAGTTTTTATTATCTTTTAAATCTGGGTGTGGGTGTGTAGGATCTCTCATAGCTTTGATGGTAGTTCAGGTTTACCAGTCCTCTTGTTTAAATCATTTCTACAGGTCTGTTTTACTGGTCTTGTTATCTTTCTGGTCTTGTTATCTGTTTTTTTCACTTCAACACTCCCCTCTGCTTTTTGAGGGGACTTCCTATAAAACAAAAATTAAGCAAACTGTTAATAGTGGTTAACATGAGTGGGGGAAGGGAGGGGATAATAGGAAACATGTCTATTTCTGACATGATTGGATTTTTAAAATAAAAAGGTCTACATTTTCTATTATCAGAAAAATTAGTAAGTAAGATGGTAGGCTGCCTTTTGTCTTCAGGATACACTTCAAACTTCATTTGTAGCCAACATTCCCCTGAAAAGGACTCTTGCATTCCTCGCATGGAATTTCCTCATTCCCAACAATGCCTCACTTTTCCTGTTGGGCCACAGTGTTTGCTGGCCTGACAAATACAGTGTCCTCACAGCCTTTTTCCTCTGCTTTTGCGGTCCTAGTGTTCCATGCAGGATCAGAAAGCACTGAGGGCATTCGGTGCACAAATGGATTTGACACAAGTACCCAGATGAATAAGGTCTTTGGAAGGGCTGGGAGAATAGGAGTCAGGGACAACTCTGGATCCACAGGGTTCAGGAACAATCTGCCGAGGCTGTCATCCAAGAATTAGAAAGCTGCCACTGCCACAACCACTACTGTATCTCATCACCCATGAAGCTGAAAACCAGACAATGGAATGCTGGTCAGGCATTCCAACTGGCTGGCATGTCTCTTCAAATTTTCTTATCCACAGCCATTGTAGTAGGAAGGTGCCCCTACCTCATGCTACCTTCCAAACTGAATATGCACTCAGAAAGCTAGCTGCAAGGGAGTCGAGTAGTTTTCAGCTGTCTAGCCTCTATAGTGAAGGACAAGTACAAAAGCAAGTGAGATGGAAATCAAGGGCCAACTGATAGTGCCCAATGCAGATACTGCTGGGAAAAGTCAAGAACAGAGGAAAGGTTGGCTCTATAGGCCTTGACTCTCAGGCCATGCAACAGAAGGGCTGCAGAAGTGACATAACAAATGCCTAGTTTCAGAAAAAACACTCCTAGAGAGTTGGCCATGACGTGGAACTGATATAGGTCAAGGCCGGCTGGGCGCGGTGGCTCAAGCCTGTAATCCCAGCACTTTGGGAGGCCGAGACGGGTGAATCACGAGGTCAGGAGATCGAGACCATCCTGAGCTACACGGTGAAACCCCGTTTCTACTAAAAAAATACAAAAAACTAGCCGGGCGAGATGGCGGGCGCCTGTAGTCCCAGCTACTCGGGAGGCTGAGGCAGGAGAATGGCGTAAACCCGGGAAGCGGAGTTTGCAGTGAGCCGAGATCGCGCCACTGCACTCCAGCCTGGGTGACAGAGCTAGACTCCGTCTCCCAAAAAAAAAAAAAAAAAAAAAAAAAAAAATAGGTCAAGGCCAAAGGCAATGCAAAAGCCTCCGTAAGCATCAAAGGAGACAGGAAAGAGAAGGTTCTAAGAGACAGGAAATATGTCCAAGAATTGGGCTTTCAGAATAGGACTCCAAATTATATTCTGAGTATAACTCCTCCAAAACCCTCCAGTCCGCTTTGGTTTCTGGAGACTATAAATTGCTCTAAAGTTACCTATAGGGAATACATCACCAGCACCATTTAAGAAGAATCAGGGACAACAATAATGCTTTAGGAATACATAGGACACAAGGTACTTCAATTTTCTCCTTTCCTCAACAGTTTTATTGCCTTTTAAGAAAATTTTTGTAAAATATAAATACAAAGGCAGAGAATTTACTTACAAAGTTAAAACACAGATTTCAAACATAAACACACGATTCAGAAAATTTTAGTTTTATGTACATTTCCGAGCAACCTCAACATATTATGTTAGTTTTCAATATTTTACAGGGTACAGAAAAAAATAGCTCAAAGTCTTCTTTAAATAAGAGCATAAAATGTTTAAACATATAAACAATCCGGTTTGATGCGTGAAAACTAATTTCACAGCTTTTAAATTAGGATATAAAAGTTTCATACAATTAGTTGTTGTGTGTGGATATGGTTTGAATTTATATTACACACTACTGGATTACATCCAATAGCATTTACCTGACCCGAGCAGGTACTCTGTAAACAAAACAAAGTTATATCACCAAGTGCCTTCCCCGAATTCGCTCCCTCAAACCAACCACACAGTTCTGACCACTCTACACAGTCATGGCCTCTGTCATCAGAGCTTTGTATGAAATTAAGTCAAAATGTGGAGCTCCTTTTACTCATTTTTTTTTCTCCTTAAAAAAGAAAAGAAACAAATGTTCCAAGTAAAAACAAACATATCCCAAAGCATGTGTGCATTGAAAAGTAAAGAAACATTATAACAACTTCATAAAAACTGACTTAAAAGTTTAAAAGGAAAAAAACATGTTTCTAAGTCCTTCTGACTGGAGTAATTTCTCTTATATAAAGAAGAGATATTTTCATATGTAATAGTGTCCTTTCTTTACAGAAATAGTCGTATTATGACACATATGCACAAGGATTAACACTATAACACACTGTACACGGTGGGTCTGGCTTGCTCACCAGTAGTTGTCGGAGACCAAATCACTGGGGTGCAGCCACTCTACAGAGGAGCCCAGTAGAGTCTGAATTTCGTTCGTGAATTCCACCAGATCTAACAGCTCCTTACTTTCAGGGTTGAAGGCTTCCAGGTCTTTGGAGCAAGAGAACAAGAGACTTGCAGAAACCTGCCGATAAAATTCTGCCTCTGCAATGGTGACAATTTCCACGTTTGGAAAATTGCAGCGAAATATGCGGGAGGACATTTTCAATTTCTTAAGGACATCCGAAAGCAGTAGCCAGTTTCGTGGCCTACAAAACAGAAAGGAAAATGCTTTGAGTTTCCAGTAAAATGAAAAGTGCTCCCAATATTAACAACCAGCCCGACTGGACCAGCCTCTAGCTATGTCCTTTCATTCTGCTCCCACCCCTCATTTCTCACCATACCTACTCTCTGATCGCCATTCCTTTTTAAGGTGAGGGAGAGTAACTACTTCTAGCAGTAGGAACTCTGGACTCATCTGTCCATCTAGGGAGGACCATCTGAATAAGCCCCATTTCTCCCCTTTCTGGTGGTAAAGTCCTGCTCATTCAGCTGTGACCACAACTCGGGTCAAGCCTATCCAAGTGCCCTGTTATCAACAGTCACTGGGGGAGTAAGTCTGTATCCCCACTTTTTTGATCTCTTCTCTCTTCAGACCCTCACTAACAGCATTATAAACACACAAGGCTGTCTCTCCTTTCCATTCAGGCATGTCCACTCCCATCCTTCCATTGTTTTGGGAGTGACACTTTGGAGAAGGAAAGTATTACATTCCTTGCATACAACCTACCATACTTTTGTGATTTCCATCACTGTTTGTAATGGCATACATGTTTATAGCTTCAGGGCTGAGGAGGATGTTACTCATCAAGCAGCTTTGTCAACACACAGCAGAGCAGTCTCTTGACAAGTACAGCCAAAGTGACTGGTCACTGGCATATAGGGGCTCAACCACAGGGGGCAGAGGGGATTAACTAAATCTGATGACACACCAATATCCTAAGTGTCATGTACAATGATTGTCCTAACCTTACACAAGGTGTTTTATCAGTGTAGTCCAGTACATCTCAAAACATTCTACAGTGGCCTGTTGCAGGGAGTCCTAGGGCGACACTCCAAGTGTCTTAAGGATTGAAGTATTCGAGATGCTGACCCTTCCATAAAGTTCCAGTCACCCACTTCTCTGGGGAGTGACAAGCCTTGGTGTTAGTGATGAAGGCAGGTTTATACCATGCTGTGCCCCACCCCCCACCACACTGGGTATAAGGAAGCTGATGTGTACCCTTTCTGGAAAATATCTACTGCATTGTGTGAGGTTCATAGACAGTTAAGGAGTTCACTCACCCACCCACCCTCATCTGCTTAAAGGGCATTTCTAACTCCTGTCACCTCAAGAGCAGCTCAGCTAGTTTTCAACCACATGATAGCCATGCTCACCCCTGAGCCACAGATACTTGGATGTTATAACATGGTAAGAGGGGGGTCTCTGAAAATTCAAATTCAAACACATCGCTATAGGCATCGTCGTCATCATCCTGGTCTTCTGGTCCTGGGGGGTTGGCTAAAACATCATAGCCACTTTCATCGTCTGGTTCTAATGGAGGGCAAATAAGAGAGGAAGGAATCAGTAAACTACACAGCACGATGTCCACGGTTGTCAACAACAACAAGGACTTTAAATAACAAGATTCTTTCCCAAGTGAGTCCTGCTTCCAGTGTCCACCACCGGCTTTCCCTCACCCATACCAGACAGAAATGGACTTGAACTTGTTCACCTCCTACTGAACTAGAGCAAACAATGCAGCTTACCACAAACAGAGCTGCCATAGAAGTCCCAAGTGCCACTGGTGTCATCATCACTGCGACCCTGTAGGTCATTTAAATAATCTAGAGAGAGAGAAAAATAAAAAAACAAGATAAAACCTACTGCCGAGAACAAAATGATGGCAGAGCCACGTGGCATTTTTTCCTATAAATTCATGACAGGCTGGCAGGTCATTTCCTGTCTTCCTCTTTCTCAGTAAAATAAAGTAGCATTACACTTACATATCTCTTTTTTGTTTTTTTTGGACAGAGTCTCTGTTGCCCAGGCTAGAGTGCAGTGGCACGATCTCGGCTCACTGCAGCCTCCACCTCCCGGGCTCAAGGGATTCTCCTGCCTCAGCCTCCCAAGCTGGGACTAGAGGCGCCCACGACCACCATGCCCAGCTAATTTTTGTATTTTTAGTAGAGACAGGGTTTTACCATGTTGGCCAGGTTGGTCTTGAACTCCTGATCTTGGGTGATCCGCCTGCCTAGGTCTCCCAGAGTGCTGGGATTACAGGCGTGAGCCAACTGTGTCCAGCCTAGTTATGTATCTCTTCTTTGATAGCCAAACTAAGCTGCTTCTTTCAACAAGTGAGTGTAATTTAAGGTAAACAAGGGCGGGTCACCAGTGAGTTAGTGGCATTCTTTGGCAGGAAGTGCCTGATAAGGAATTTAACTGCAGGTGCCTGACACTCATGAAAACCTTGTGCTTCTGCTTTAGGGATTTTGTAATGCCCGGGGCTTAAGTAATGGGTTATCTGATGACCTAACACCATAAACCTGTCCAAATAATTTCATGTATGGAAGGTTTGAGTCATTTTTCCCAGACTCAGGATGTAATCCTATGAGCCATACCTAAGTTAAGAATGCGTGTGTGGAAAATGAGAATAACTTTAGGAAATCTTTTAAAACATTAGGGTGAATAGATGACTTAGCTTCACTAGAATAAAGTCAAACCACACAAAAGTTCAAACACTCGGCTGCTCTCCTACAAGCTTTACAGTTTTGGCCTTTGTGATTTCTGCCTAGTCAAATTCCAATCATCTATTGTATCGAGTTACCATCTAATTTTTGAATAAGACCATTTCTTGAACTTTGTCATACCTGTTAAGAACTTTTCCATAAGTTCGCTGTGGGTCATTTTCATGATGGTTCTACCTGAGTACGTAGCCAAGGTGGGGTCAGCACCGTAAGAGAGAAGTAGTCGGACAATTTCCAAGTGATCATTCTCAACAGCATCATGCAGAGGCCTAGGAAGAGAGGCGCAATAGAATTATGCTCGCACAAGCCACACTTGCTTATAAAGCAGTTGTCTCCTTTAACAGCAACAGGCAAAGCTGGGTGCATGTGTACCTTGTGTACTGAGCCTCCTAAGAACAGTATTTCATCCAAGAGGTGTGCACAGTCACCGCCACTGCACAGATAGGGAAACTGAGCTACAGTGACTGGCTCAAGGTCAAGCAATGAATCACTGTTATTTTGATGACTAACCCTTTACAGGGCAGATGAAGAGACTATTTCAGGCCTAAATCTCAAACCCAAATCTATCTTTTTTGGTGGGGAGAGGAGGGTGGGGAGGCGGGGGTGGACAGGGTCTCACTCCATTGCCCAGGCTGGAGTGCAGTGGGGTGGATCATGGCTCACTGCAGCCTCAATCTCCTGGGCTCAAGTGATCCTTCTGCCTCAGCCTCCTCAGTAGCTGGGACTATAGGCGCGTGCTACCACGCCTGGTTAATGTTTTTATTTTTTGTAGGGACGGGGTCTTACTACGTTTTCCAGGCCGGTCTTGAACTCCTAGGCTCAAGTGATCCTTCTGCCTTGGCCTCTGAAGTGCTGGGATTACAGGCAAGAGAGCCACTGACCAACTGCAAACCCTATCTTTTTTTTTTTTTTTTTT
>NW_012111253.1:4826204-4826823 GCF_000951035.1 Colobus angolensis palliatus
TTCCTTCCTTCCTTCCTTCCTTCCTTCCTTCCTCTCTTCCTCTCTTCTCCTCTTTCCCCTGCCTGGTTCCTCCTCCTTCTCCTTCTCTTAACCATTTTCTGCCCTCCACTGCCCACTCACCCAGATGTATCCACTGTCCTGGATTTGGTAGAGATCACTCCTCTTCTTGGTTTTATATCTTGACTAGTCAGAAACCCATTAACAGTATAATGATATTTTTGCCTACTTTAATATTTTATATAAATGTGTCACATTACATACATTCTTCTGCAATTTATCTTCTATTTTGGTCAACGTTATGTTTGTGACATTTATGTATCTTGACTGGAGTAGCTGGGGTATGGCATCTTATCGTTTGACTACAAGGCAATTTATCCACTTGTCCTGCTCAAAGGCCACCTCCTCAGAGCAGCCTTCACTGACCTGACCATTCATCCAAAGTAGACCTTTTACCGTCCTTTTCCTCTTCTTCTTCCTTTTCCTATTCCTCTTCTTCCTTTTTTTTTTTTTTTTCCGAGACCGAGTCTCGCTCTGTTGCCCAGGCTGGAGTACAGCGGCCGGATCTCAGCTCACTGCAAGCTCCGCCTCCCGGGTTCACGCCATTCTCCTGCCTCAGCCT
>NW_012111253.1:4828630-4862878 GCF_000951035.1 Colobus angolensis palliatus
CCGTGTTAGCCAGAATGGTCTCGATCTCCTGACCTCGTGATCCGCCCACCTCGGCCTCCCAAAGTGCTGGGATTACAGGCGTGAGCCACCGCGCCCGGCCTGCAAACCCTATCTTAATCCAAGGCCTAAGAAGGAAGTCAAGCCCAAAATGAAAACATTTTCAACAAATTTAAGTAGTCATGGACCATGTGAAGGTAACTTACAGGGGAAAAAAGAGATTCCATCATCATGGAAGCCAATACAACAAGCAATTGTCACACTATTAAAAACCAAAAACCAAAAACAAAAAACAAGAAAGCCACCTCTGTTTTTAAAAGAAACTAGATGCAAAGAGATTAGCAGAGATTCTCCTGAAAGCCTGATCCCAGGACCCCACGCAGATCAGTGATCAACCTCTGGCCCAGAAGCCAAGGGAACAGTCGGGAGAAGAAACAGGCCTGGTGGGGTGTGTTCTCAGCAGGGTACAGAGGCCTCCTACCTGTGTCCATGGAGCTGGGGGTTGGGGTTGGCAGGGAGAAGATGGGTTTCTGTCCGATCTGAGGGAATGCTATTTGCAAAGTGTGAAAGACCAAATACATTTCCGTTTGGCTATTTCTGTCACTGTCAGGAAAACCCCAGTGCCCAGCCTCGTGGCAGCATCCCACTCACACAACCAGGAAGATGTTCGGGCTGACTCAGACCTGGGTCTCTGACCAATAAACCAGGGTCAAGGACAGGGTGAGGGCCACGGCTGGGGACGTGGGTGGCAATGGCAGGTCCTGCTGAACCAGCGGAGGGGCAGCTGGCCCTGTGTGTGTACTCCTGGGACTTTCAGCTCAAATATATTTTAAATACAGTGACTTCATAGATGGTGATGAAGAGTCCATGGTCTTAAAAGGCAACACCCCCTATTATTCTCACAGGCCGCAACATTTTCAGAAGCTTTGGTTCATTAGGAACATTATAGGACTGACCAAAATTGGGAGCTTTACATCTACATTTGCCAGAAAGGTCTGCTGGATTCCATTCTAGAGGACCCAGTGGTCAGTGTGCTTGCAGTCGCCCTCTGTCTTTCCTCCTGGAATTTCCCGCATACCCTGAGAATCGCCACTGCACAGATAGGGAAGCCTGGTCTCAGCAGAGCCAGGCTGAGAACAAGACACATCACTGACCTGGTTCCATCCTGGGCACTGCAGTTGACATCAGCGCCATATTCAAGGAGGTGTCGCACAATGTTGAGCCAGCCCCTGGCACAAGCTTCATGCAGGGCGCAGTAACCTGCGTTGTCCCGATGATTCACGTCACAAATCTTGTTCTCCAAGCAGTACAGGACCACTTCCTGTGGGGAGGGGAGGGGAGGGAGGAATGCCATCAGATCACTGCACAATGACCTTGTAAAGTGGACCTCTCTGTAGCTTTCAAAGACATACACCTTCAGGCCTGAGAACCCACTACCTCTCGGGCAGGCTGTGGATGTCTTGGCGAGGGACAAACACATGTGCGAAGTGCCTGATGACAGGGACAGCATCATTTAGAGGTCTGTTGCCCAGCTGCCTGGCCCTGGGCAAGTTATGCTCCGAATTCTCCAAAGCTTCCTTTCCTCCTCCGGAGGAGAGTGACAGAGCCTACCAGGGGCTGCTAAGAAACTAATTAGAGACCCACACAAGCCCTTAGCTCAGTGCCTGGCACAGTGAGTACAGAGGGATTTGGCTGCTAATGTTTCAGACGACGCATGAATAAGTTCAAGGACATCCTCGCTCAATTGATTCATCCAATAGGTAGTAGTGGATGGCAACACAAGTTTAGATAAAAGCAAAGCCAACCAAGGCATAACGAACAATGAAATGAGCTGGAGAATGTTTCTCAACTTCACAGAGAGGAGGATGCACAAGAGTTTAGGCTGGTCCTCATGCCCCTTGGAAAGACCCAGAGTCGGAGCCTGGGCAGCAGTGCTTCTGTTGGTATCATACACATCATCAACAAATGACATCAATGCTTCCAGTAACCCCCCCCCTCTTTTTGCTTCACTCTCCGCCCTACTTGGGGCTGAATCAATATATTTTCATATTTACTTAAGTTAATGACAGGAATCTAATACACCACATACCACAACCTACACATTTCAAGAACGAAGTAAGACGATCCTACCCTTCCCCCTATGCAGAACGTGTTCCGCATCAACAATCTGCATGAGAATCACTGTTATTAATCTCACTTCTTTGGCGTGTTAAAACATTAAAATGAACCGCTCCCAGTAAGCAAAGCAGTAATGTAGTCCATGTTTCATTACCTTAAGAAAGTGTTCAAACACATGGAACAGTATCTGCCACCAGACAACAGGTTACACTGTTTTCCTAGCAGTCATGGCCAGCAGAGAGCTGTCAGGTTCTGAAGACTGGGGGGAAAGCCAGAACATGTGGGGTAGCCCAGCACACGTTCCACTTGTCAAGGGGGGAGCTCGATGGGTCATAGCAGGCTCTCCTTTGTGACAACTCTTAAATAACTCATCTGTAACCTAAAATAGGCAGCATTTGAGCCACCCATAAACGTGAGGTGAGTTCTGAAAATTCTTTTATGCCCTTTCTAGGACACATCAGTCAAAGGTGATCACTCACTTGAACGCTAACTAGAATGTTCTAGATGCTCCCCCTGTGAACCTAAGGCTGCACGCTGATAACCCTGGCCACCCATACCCTGCTGCTTCAGGCCACTGCAGCAGCTCCGTTCCAAATCAAGGGGAGGAAGAGAGAAGGCATGCCCACAGAAGCGTCTCTTGCTTCAGGCCCTCACCTGCCAGAAAGCCCACAATCCTCTGAGCTCCCAGGCCACCTGCCCCGAGCACTGGTATCCAGGATACCGCATGAAGCTGCTGCTCTTTTAGCAGGCCCTCACTAGCCAGACTCGAGTGGACGGCTGCAAGCTAATGAGTTGTGTGCCCAGCCAGGGAGAGGCCCTGTCATGTGACTCAGGGATCAGCTCTAAGCGCCACCAACTGCTGTGCACAGATCAATCTACCCGGATCCCGGCAGCTGGCCTGGTGTCCTATCAACCCAGGGTTTATTTGCTCTGACAATTACGGCCTTCACCTGGAAACCTTCATCACTACTAGGACTGATTTGAGGGAACCTAGAAGTGAAAGATGTGGAGGCTGAAGGGTAAGTAACTGTTACCCTGGAGAATGGCAGGCAAGGCAACAGTAACCCAACAACCAGCTCAGACGTTTTACCATTGGCCACCATAACACTTCTGATGTTCCCAAAGGTGTATGTCATATCCCACAGTGACCTGTGAGATCTCAGGAAGGAAAAGTGGTTATGATTCTCATTCAACACTTAAGGAAACTGAGGCCCAGACAGGTTAGGCCCCAAATTCAATTAACACAAAGTATTAGACCTGTAACTCAGGTCTTTTGGCAACGGGTTTGCTGGGAAGCTTCCAAAGGCCAAGAGTCAAGGGCCCTGGCTAGAAGGCTGCAATCCAGCCATGACCAGCATCCCTTGCACATTTCTGTTGGGGTGAGGCAGACTAATGACACTCTCCTAGATGGGAGGGTGATGGGATCTTAAATGGGTGGCAACTGCTGTCACCAACAGAGAGAATGAAGAAGCCAGAGAAGTCTGTCTACGCAATACATTACTTGGTTTATTCTCCACGCTGGAAATGGGAGTGTTTGAAGGGCAGCCCGCCCATTCCCAAACAAAATCAAACTGTTTTTGTTGGACAATTCTCTGTTAAGCAGCTATAAGCTGAATGCCATTAACCGCAAAATGTAACCATAAAGGCCATAAACCCGACATTGTTAATTAATTAAATGCCTCATTAACTTTTTTAAAAACATGATTTATTCGATTCATAGAAAATTTAACCATCACCACTAAATGCACACGCACGCGGTTCCACATTGGCATTTTAGCCTAAGAACAGACAGGGAAAGGTTCAACTGTAACTGGCCTTTCAGGTGGCCTACTACAGATCTGAAGAGAGAGGGTGTTTCTAAACCTCAAGAACCAGATTAAGAGAAAACAAAGCTTGAGCAGCCTTTTTATTGCATGTGGTATCTTTTTAGCTAAGCAGAAGACAACAATGATAAAGAGGGGTTTTGGGAAACCCCTCCCAAAGCTGTGCATTCATACCGCACCTTATCCTGTTAAGCAAACTATTCTTTTATTTTAAAGGGTTTACACTGCCACATCTGAATGGACTATCATCCTAACATTGTCATCTCTGACTAAATAAATCCCAGAAAGTTGAACTCAAAGTTGAAAGCTTTCACCTAGTAATTAAAACATTCAGCATTAAAACTGATGACCTGAGAAAGTTCTATAATGACATTTACATTTGAAGCGGAAAAGTTGTCCTTCCATAAACATTCTCAAGGCTTCTTGCACCAAAGGCCTGGTAGCCTAAGAAAGCATGGATCAGTGTTCCTTAGTCCAGGTCTCAGACCCACCCGCCATAGGAAAACCACCAAAATGGGAACTGTTCCTTAGAGCACCCACAAGGGTCTCTTGAAGTATCTGGGCTCAGAAAGGTGAGACTGGCAGAAATGAAGCCAAGACCAAAGACCAGGCCAGGAGCCCTACCGCTCCCCCAGCACCACCCATGGTCAGCGAGTTTGCTGCCCTGGAGCCCTCCCTTACCTCTGGTGTTTGCTGGAAGCACAAGTCCATTTTCTCAACCGTGCGTAGGAATGAGTGGCCCTGACTGGCATGCTGCATCTACCCTGTCCTCATAGGTGCTGCTGCTCTCTGCTTACGCGAAAACAACTGGCTACCACTTGGGTTTAATCTGCAAGTAACTGAGCTAATTTCCAAATCCTTCTAGAGAGTTCCCTCAAAGACAATCCAGAGATACCAAAAAGAAACAAGTTGGTACGAAAAGACAAAGGCACATACAACCAAAAATACCCAGCTAGTGCTTCAAAGGACGATCCCACAGGTGTGAGCCGGCATCCCAGTTCCCACTCACACAATCATGCCCCAGGGTGGGCTCTGGGTCAAAGGGAGACTGGCAGCTGGGTCACCCCATCAGGAAAGGCTCAAGGCACAGCAGACTGCAGCCTGGTTTAGGTGCGCGAGCCTGGGCTCTGGCTGAATTCCGGGAGCCCACAGCTGAGCATGGGCCGGCATGGATCCTGTCGCCCGAGTGCTTCTCCACGCTTCACACTCAGCCTGCTGAACCGCATTTTATTTTTACCACGACTCCTAGAGAGCTGACGCCAGCATAAAAAAAAAGTCTTTGCCTTGTGGGCTATTACATCACAATCTCAACCGACAAGTGTGTGGTGGGGAGATGCACAGGGGCAGACGTAGGTTTTGAACTGTGAAAAGCGTGATTCCAGTGGGAGCCAGTCCTGGAGAGGAGCCGAGTTTGGGGGGATGGGGGGAGACTGGGCTTTGGAGGCAGGCTGCTGGATGATCTGTTCAAATCATGTAACGCCTCTGGGACTCAGTTTCCTCATCTGAAAGCGGGAATAATATTAGTTACTACCGCACAAAGATGATGAAAGGGTGAAATGAGTTACTCTGGATCTTAGGGGCTCTGTTAATGTAAGCTATCATTGTCATGGACCATGCTGGGAGGAGGATGGGCACGGGGGCTGGGGAGAAGCAGTGAGTTGAGGGAAAAGTCTCAGTCCCTCCTCCAGAGCCCGCAGCCCTGAGGCTACTGTACCCCCTCTCTCAGAAAGAGACCTTAGGTCTGCCCCACCCACCCATCTCTGTGAGCTGCACAGCTGCTTCCTGCCTACTCCCCCTACATGGCCACCCCTCCACCCGAAACAGTACAAGCAGTCCAAGATAGAACTAATAACTTCTCTCCCCCTTGCTAATCAGAATCCAAAAGGGCTCATTAAAATTCCCCCAGTCGCCAAGCCCTGGGTTGTGTCAGATTTTATATCAGAGATAAGTGAGCGAGACTGGAGGATGCAGAAGCAGCCTACCTGCCTGAACACGAACTGAACATCAGAGAGGCCTTTCTTTCCACACCGCGATTGAACAAGCCACCAAAGAGACGGCAGCGAGAGTGGGGCTAACACAAACATCCTGCTGGAGCACCGGCCCTGCCCCCTGATGCGGAGGGGGCTGAGCTCTGCTCTCCGTGTCCCTCCCCTCCACCACCGCAGCCCGCGGGCCCCGCCCCCCAGCCCACAGCCCCGAGGAGCGCCCACAGAGACACACCTCATAGCCAAGCCTGGCTGCCCGCTGCAGAAGGGTCTCGCCAGCGTTCTTATTGACAATAAGTCTGCGTGCTTCCGGCGGCATCGGGCGAGACTGGGTGGTCTCCTGAGGGGAACTTGAGCATGGCAGCTGTGTAGACTGGGAGGCCGGTAGCAGTTGCTGCAAGCGGTCGAAAGGCTTCGGCTCCTGCTTGGCTGGTGACAGATCATAGTCCGAACTGGGCTCCGGCCGCTTTCTGAATCTCCGGACAGTCACCTATCATAAAACCAGGCAGCGCACACGGTTAAGCCCATGTCCTTCTAACAGCCGCTGCTTCCCCTCCTCCCCTCCACGTGACAAACCTGCGTGGAGAGAGGCACTTTATTCCTTTTTTGGTGGGTGGGGGGTGCCTGTCAAAGGAGGGTTTGGGGGAAGGGGTTTCATTCCTACTAGTTTGAAACTTCGCTGCCACTCAGAAGACACGCTCCTCTAGGACAGGGGAGTGACGTGTGGTGTGGGGGAGGAGTCCAGGAAAAGGAAAGCTTTGTCCCCACAAGCTGGGAAGCAGGCAGGCAGGCAGGGATGTGCTCGCACAGGCCCTAGAGGGAAGCCGGGGTCAAGAGGTACCTTGCCATCGGCATTCTCCACGTAGTATTCCCCTGTCAGTGGCAATCCCCGCCTGGGCTCCTGAGGGATCAAGTGTTTGGTTTTGCACAGTCTCTTCCCGGATGGCTTCTCGCTGTTGTCGGTGTATTTCTGCAGCAGGGAGGCAGCCTGGCAATCCTCTTCTTCGTCTGCACACAGCACATCTGTCTTCTGGTTTTCTTTAATTTTCTGCTGTTTGGCAGGCGGCCTGGAGGCTGGTGCGCAGCTTGGCTGAGCCTGCTTTTTGCCGCCTGCACTGGTGGATGAAAGACTCTTCATGGGCGGAGAGCCGGAGAACACAGGCAAGCCTAAATACGGAGGGGGTGACGGGGTGGCGGGTGGGTGGGAGACGGGAGAAGAAGCGGGCGTTACACAGTTGTAGCCAGTGCAGGAAGAAAAGCCCATTGTTAACACTGATCACTGGAGCGGCTTCAGTTTTTAAAGATATACCAATTATGTTTTCAAAGCATTAATATTTTAATTATACCACATTCAAACGGCACCTAAGTTAACCCACAAAACGCCAAGTGGCAAGTTGCTTCAAAGAGCCTGGAAGAGAGGACAGAAGCCGGCTCTTCCTGCTCTCCTGCCCCCTACCCACTGGGTCTGGGTGCTCAGGACCCAGAGACTGGAGACAGCCTGAGGCTGGAATGAGGGTGCTTAGACTTCCTTCCTGTGCAACCACAGGCAAGGACATCAAGAGAGAACTCCCTGCCTGCCACATCCTCCTTGAAGTCAATTGCTATGGCCTTCTAAGGTCCCCTAAAAAGCCCATTCCTACAGAGAGTGGATGACCCACCCTCCAGGAGCAGGGTGAACACTCAAGGGGTGGCCCCTGCATACCTTGTTCATTGTCACTGGGTTTGAGAGCCTCTTCCGACCAGCTTCTGTTGCCTTTGGCCTCTGCCCTTTTCCTGCCAGGTTTCTCTTCAATGATGTTAGTCCCCTGAGGAATGGCCTCAGGCTGAGTGGCCTGGGTCACTTCCTTCCTGCTTTGCCGGCCAGGTTTGCCGTCTGCTGCTGACACCTGCTGCTCCCACCGTTCTCTAAGGTGCAGCAAGTGGCGTTGCTTTTTAGGATGGAGCCCTGTTAATTCAATGCACACCTTCAGGTTGGTCAGCTCACTATAATGTGGGTCTTCTAAGTGGTTAGAGGAACTGTTTGTCATTTCCCTCTCAGGCCAGTCATCTAATGGAGAAATAACTACAAATTAATCAAAAAGCCCCCTGGGGGGAACAAACTGTCTTACGCATCACTAATGGGGTGGGGGAGGGGGTGTGTGGTCACTGGTCTCTGCTTTTGGGAGGGGGCCTGATAGTCTTTGGCCATCTGGGTTCTGGCTTTGGGGGAGGGGAGGTGTGGGTGGCTCCCCAACCCCCGGGGTCTCCAGGGTGGGAATCTCACGAGGCAGTGTGGGAATGGAGAGGTCCACTCCACTGCTGCGCCCCACGGCTTCCCCTCACCGATTCTGTCTACAGGGGCAGCGCGCCGCACATCCACATCTCCTGTCCATCCACTGTGGCCGCATGCACAGGCCCACCCCCCAGCAGGCGGGCGAAGCGGACAGGGCTCACCTTTAGAGACTCGTCGGCGTTTGGCTTTCAGCAGAGGGTCCTCTGGCACCTCCTCCGCAGTGGTCTCAGTGTGGCTGCTGTCACCTGAGACTTTGTGTTTCCTGTCCACCCGGAGGGTGGGGCTGTGCGGCATGTCCGAGGCCGCCTGGTCTGTGGGAGGCTCGCTCACGGGCTGCCTCTCCACAAAGTACTTCTCCACAGAAAGATCTTTGTCCTCTGGGGCTTCAAAAGGATCATGGTGCTTGTTTCCAACACTATACCCGCCTGGGGGAGGGGAGACAAGAGGGCATTAATGAAGACCGAAGGTCGCCATGAGAAGGCAGGATTTGGGGAGCGCGTGGGACCACTGTGCCCAAGGTAATCGGCTATTGACAGCTGCTTCTTTGGAGACTGCTGTCCTCACACATAGTTAGCACAAAACCCTCAAACAGAATTTTCCAGAGGAAGAGTACACTGAAGACAAGCAAAGCAGAGTGAGATGCAGGTCACACTCGTGACTTTCTCTTTCTCCCTTCTTATGGTTGGGGGCAAGAGGGAACCAAGGAAGATGGGGCGTCAACGTTACATTTTTTAAAGCACTATAGTCCTTTCAGCAGAAGATGCAACCAAGCTGGGGCTGACCTAAAAATCTTCATGGGAACATCTGCTGAGGTCATTATTTTGAAACAAATGGCAGGCTGATGAGATAAAAACGACCAAATATCCCCAAAATGTCATCTATCGAAGGGATAACACCAATATTCACCTAGGCCAACCGGGGAGATGAAGAGGGACAGGAAACAAGAGTGTTGAAAGAAGGCCTAGGCCCTTGATGGGCAGAAGTGATCCTCACTCCTGGGGGGCTCTGGGCCTACTGTCCAGGCCAGACGGAGGCAGCGAATCCCGGCAGACCTAGGCTGCTGGGAAGAGGGGCCTGGCAAAGCCAAAGGCAAGGTTTCCTAACACACACACGAGTTCAGAGAAAACTTCAAATAACTCGATTTGCTGGATGCACAGATGTGAAACCAATGGGTTGGGTTGTTCTCATTTCCTGTCCAACACAGGGGAACCCCCTTGGGGATGCTGGCCATCCCAGCTGACACTCCTCTCCACACCCTCTGTCACAGGCAAGCATCTGCAGACATCCCCTCATTGTTGGTGTGTCTTTCCCATGCCAGGCCAGGGCCTGCAAAACCGCTCATTCCAGGACCCCTGTGCTTGGCCTATCACGGGCTGTGGGGCTTTTCCTTGAATCACCTCAGCCCAACATCACTTCCTACTTTTGCTCTAGCCCACGAAATAGCTCATTAACTGCTTTGCTGGTCACAAGTTTTCTAATACACAATGAATATAAACTATAACTACTTAATGACCACTGCGAGGTTAAGGTGTCAGCCCTTGGCCCGCTGAAATGATCCCTCTCATCACCAGGGTTATGAGTCTGGTGTCTTGGTAACTCTGAGCTAGGCACACAAGTCAATTTCTAGATGAAATAAGCACACACCTCATCCGCTGATCTCATTCTTCCTCTCCCCAACCCACTTCAAATATTACTCCCACTCCTGACCAGCCCCGTTCACCCGCTTCTCTCGGGGGCATTCCCAGCGGTTCACGGCAGTCAGCTGTGGGGGTGAGCTTTACCGGGGTTGTTGGCTAGCCTGTGCTCTCAATGGTGGGAGGACCCATTCACCTCCTCTTCAAGGGTGTTCTAAGGGGGAACAGATGGGGCTGCATCTATTCTTGCAAAGGAATGGTAGAATGTCCCCAACCGTTCCTCCTCATCCTCACTCACAAGAGAGCACTGTATGGACAGGGATGGCTGGGCCTGGGACTCGGCATCCAAGCCTCCACCACGGAATACCACCCCAGGTCTCTGTAGGTACAACCGGCACCGGATGGACACCCAAAAACATGGCCAAGGTGGTATTCTGTCACAGCAGCAGCAGAAGAAAACACACAAGCTGCCCAAACCTTACACTATGCAGAAGTGGTGACCACTGTGCTCAGCTTGGCCTGGGGATGCAAAGAGTGTGGGCTGCTCTGTCTCTTAACCACTCTGGCAGTAACAGCGCCACTTTACAGTTTGGCCCCCTTGAGTTGTAAAGTGGGACTATTACTGCAAGCCACCTCCCCCGGTGGGCTTCATAAACACGGTGCAGCAGGGCAGAGGATAAGGCTGGAGAAATTACTTACAAAAGGACGCTAAGATCCCCAAACCAGCTTGATTTTTAGCCCTGATATTTATGAAAGTTTAAGTTGTGAACTGACTGTCCTAGTTATATACCATTTGACTTTCTGGGGTCAATCAGCCACCCCTGAAAGCCCTGTGGGAGGAACTGGGGGCACAATGTAAAAATATAAAGACTGCGTTACGAAGCGCCACATGCCAAGGTTAAAAGTGTACTTTTATACTTTTAAAGCGTACTCATTTCCCCTCCCTCTAGGTAGGAGACACGGTTCAAGCCAAGTGGTTTGAAAGCAGAAGTGACTGAGTAACGTCACCATGCCTTCCTGGGTCAAAATGAGGCAGCAGCTTAGCCAGTGTGGGGCCCCACCCAGAATGAACTGCCCTGTGTTGGCACCCTTCCCAGAAACACCCCCCATCAAACCCCCATCAGATTAAGAATCTCTCAACCCTAGTGCTTTGGATTTGACTTCCACAGCTTCCATTTGAACTCCAGGTCTCACACAGCCACCTGTATTTGTAACAATCTCAACCAAGTCTAAGGCATCTTTCTCAGGGAGAAAGTTTTCCATTGGAGTTTTGACCTTCACTGCAAACTTCCTAATAGTGAAATGAGTTTATATCTCACCTACCTGGCCTTGTGCCCAAACTACCAGTATATTTTGTCCACAGAAAACCACCTAGAAGACGTGTGATCACTTATTTCACAGACTGGCATCAACAGGCAGTGACTGACTGGGGACCTAGTCTCTCTGCTAGGGAGCACCCCCATTGACATGGGGAGGTCTTGCCATCTGTCTTCTCTGGGGCTTCCCATCTAGAAAAGCTGCCCAGTGCGGGTGGGGAGGGCTCCCCTGCACACACCACTTTCTGCTCCCTATTCATGGGAGGCCAGCAGGCTAGGACAAGGGATGTGAAACACACATGCTTCCTCCAAGTCCCCACCATTCCCCATTCAGCCAGAGAGGGCCCCCTTTTGCCTCCTGAATAGTCCAGAACTATTATCAGGAGCTCTCCACTGCTGCATCTGGGGTTTACTGCAATCATGCCTGCTCACACACAGTGTAGATGCTTCTTGTCCGCTCTCAAGAGAATTTTTCCGCAGACGAGGCCTATTTTCCTTCCTCCAACCCGAGTCTCTCAAGGCAAACATCCCAATTCCGCTCAGTGAAGGCCCCCAAACCTTATGTTAGGGTTTCCCTCCATGGGCCAGTAATAATCTTGAAGAACACCCACCTTGACTGCCAAAGATATGTATGGCAAACAGCTATGGGGGCCCATGATGTCACTTTCCTGTACACTTCACTTGGACCTCCCTCAAATGGGGCTATTCTTACCAGTACCCACAGAAATTACTCTTGAGGGCAAAGGAGACGGGTGGATAGACAGAGATGGAGGGATAGATAGGGGTCCTAACCATCAGGGTCCTCTTCTGTTCCAGTTACTTACAGCCCATCTATGAGTAGAACACCGTGTGCCTTTGGTCATGAGATCTAGGCAGATGTGAACACGGCTGAGTCCTACACCGTCTACCACTTGCTCCCTGCGTCGTGGTCTTGTGAGACACAGCACATACATTCCATAATTTACCATGGCTATGCCATTGCAATACCTCATAGAAGCATCGCCATGGCAACATTTACAAGTCACCGTGGCAACAAAGCAACTTCACCACTGTTATAGCCATGCCCAGTAAGCCCTAAACAAGATGGCAGAGGACTGAAATTTTTGAGGACTGCCCACGACATCTACTCCCTCTGTAGGTAACATCATCTCCAACAGAGGCCAACCATGTTATAACTTCTACCCTCTCCAGCAGAGGCATTGGTAGTCATCTGTCTGCCCAAACTCAAAGTAGTTTACGAAGTACACAGGGGCTGCTGTCCTGGAAGAGAAGTTTCCTGAGCCAAGAAGCCCCATGAAACCCTTTCACTTTCACTCAATGCTTTCTCCAGCTCCCGCTCAGGCACTGCCACTGAGTGAGTCCTAGGTTCACACAAGTCAAGTAGCTGCCGAGGGAGATAGACACCCAAATTCAAGAAGGAAGGGCTAATATTCACATCTAATATGTATCAACAAAAGTAAATCAATCAGTAAAAATAATAAAACTGAAAAAACAAAAAAAAAACAACCAAAAAAAGGAAGAGCCCAACACCTCTGTGTTCCCTACCCTGTCTTCAAAATGCCACTGATCATTCCTATTAATGAATCTTCAATTTCTAAATGAAAAACTCAGCGACCCATACTATCACTAAGAGTCAATGAAAATCCTAACCACGGTGTTGTCCAGTTAATTCAGTTTTCCTAAACAAGTCCTCCCAACAAGATGCACCCACATGCAGGCAGCTGAGGCCACACAGGCAGCACCTGCCATCTCAGAAGCTACTGATGCTGCAGGAGTGGAAGGGAGCGGCTTTGGGGTGGCATCCTCTACCCTCTTTGTGACCCCTGCCTGCCCCAAATCCCCACCCCAGTTTCCATATGCTCACAGCTTGGCTCTGGGCCACAATGACACCCACGAGAGACGTGATGGCCGAGACGGCTCAGTGAATTTGCAGCTGAACGGATCCAGCGCCTGCTGTCCCCTGGATGAGATGGCAGTGGCAGCAGCAAGGACAATGTTTCCTCTAGGTTCCTCCTCTCGATCAACCACAAACCAATGGTGCCCCAGCTCTTCCTTGGCCCCAGTATTTAAAAAGGAGCCTTCACCCTCCCCCACCCCTTTTTCTGCTCTCCCTGCCATGGCTCATTACCTGAGGAGCACTACGTGGTGACTTATGGCTTGCGAGGCCCCGGGTGCTCCAAGAACACAGCCTGTTGGTATGAAGCTTGGAGGGACTTACAGAAGGAGAAAGGGAGGCCTTTCTAAATCATGTGGGGCTCGAGCCCTGCTCCCCATTAGCCACACCAAGTTACTCAGATGTGAATGGAGGGTCTGGCCACGTTACTCAAAAACCAGAGCAAGGGCAAGAAGGCTGGAAGCTGGCTAAGTTTCTGTCCCTTCCTCCAGGTCCCCAGCCATCTACTCAGAACAAAGAGGGATTCTCATGTATGACATTCCCTCTCTTAGAAGCACCTTCCCCCTCAACTCGGCCTTGCCCACTTCTCCCAGCACAACCTTCCCAAGAGCTGGTGTTGAGGCAACTCAGAAGGGGGGCTGCGAGTTGGCAGCAATCATCAGGGAGGGGCAAGGCTTTCTTTGCCACTTCACCCAAGAGTGGCTTGGACCTCCTGCCACCCTGTAGCCACCCTTCGAGGAAGAGTGAACAACTTCAGGTACATTGAGTCCCTGCCACTTGAGTAAGGCCACCACCTACTAGCAACAGAAACTACCTTCTTCAGCAATGACTTACAACAAATCAGTCCTGGTTTAGCTTACCCAGGATCTTGGCAGGTGGCCTTAGTCTGCTCCCAGGGATGAGCTGGAAGTGGAGGGAGGGGTGTGTGCTCCAAGTAGCAAGAAGCACACTCTCCCTGATCACACATTCTTCCCAAACTGTGTCAGGCACCAATGAACTGCGTTGTGAATGTCAAACCTCTGATGGCCCATGGTGGGGAGCTCTCAAACATACCCAACACTTTCAAGTGTCCTGTCTCAGGAGGACTTTGCACCCACTCCTCCAGTTAGTTCACCCAGACACCCTAATTCCCCTTTGCCCAATGAGGTTCCTCATGTTGCAAGCAGACCTAAAGCTTCAAGCTTGCACATTTAAAAAAGAAAGAGGAAGACCTTCTCCACTTGCTGCCGACACACCTTACCACCCTGGAAGACTCCTGGGTAAATCCCAAAGTCAACCCTGTTGGTTGGGGGGGTGGGGGGGACGGGACCTGCTGTAAGAACCAAAGGGAGTGTCCTGAGCATCACTTCTCCTCCAAAATGCAAGTTGCCCTCTGTCTGGTGAGAAGAGCCCCCTCATGCATGCCAGGCTGTCTTGGATTCTGTGGCCAATTCTCCCCCACCCACTACGGTAAATCATCATGCTCTTCTTTATGGTGACGTCACCATGTTCATCCTACTTCAACAACATCTATGCCTTTGGAGGGAGAATATAAGGACTCTCCATTCCACATCAGACTGTCACCACGGGGGTGGGGCAGGAAATGGCTGGGAAGTGTCATTCCACTGCTACAAAATACAACCTGTCCCTGCACCAAATTTGCTACTGCCATACCTCTGCTACATTGTGTTACATTAGACTGTTATCAGCTCTAGAACCAGTGCTTCTTTGGAAAAAAAGATGTGTCCCAGGAAACTATCTTTCACAGATGCCTCATTCCTGGTTGCCACCATTCATAAGGACAGTCGGCCCTTCACTCCATGCATGGCAAAAGCAGCCCATTTCTCCGAGTAGATGCCAACCGGACCTGAGGCCAACACAGCAAACTGCTCAGGTTTACTTACATCTCTCACTTTCGTTCTGGTCGGCAATGGCCTCCTCCAGGGCGACCGACTTTGGTTTTTTGTCCTGATTTCCTTTCAACCTTTCCCAGTCGGCTGGGCTGAATTTGCACATCTCGGAGTCTTTGGTTGCTGGGTGGCCACCTTCTCTTTCTTTCATCTCCAACTCTGAGAAGCGCATCATTGCACGCTAGAAAGAGAATGGAGACGGGAAAAAAAAAAAAACAACACCTTACCATAAAAGCTATTTCATTTGCCTTATCTTAAAGGAAAGTATTTTCAAAGAAAAGTGCCCAAAACCAACCACAATTTATGAGATGTAACTCAGATATTTTAAAGTTTAACAGATAAAACTTAAGAGTATCTATATGTAAGTAGTCACACATTCTTTATTCATAAAGTCATGTGTATATAGATATATATGCGGTGTGTATGTATATCCACACATACACTGTTACATACAGACAGACATTCTCTTTTGAAGGTAAATAAAACAAAACGAAAACACAACGCAAAGAAAACAAAACAAAAACACAACAGAAAAGAAACAAAATACACAATGAATAAAGACGACCATGGCCCACAAACTTCCCTTTGTATATTTGGAAATGAAATTTAACTCAAAAGGTTTATGTAAGATTCTAGTAATAAAAATTTGAAGAACTGACCTCACAGTAAGCAGCGGGTAGACATAAAATACTGTCCTCTTGTAATCCTTCCATCTATGTAATTAAAATGGGCACTCAATGGATCATTTAGATAACTTCATCCATTTTTATAAGCATAAACCAATTTTTTTCTTAACATTGCAAAACAATTTGGCTTTATTCATCTTTTAATTAAAAGTAAAATATCTTAAGGAAATTCCTACACAACATCTATCATAATTCACTAGCAAGTTAAATACATACTGTATCCCTTTAAGCAACCTTTTTTTTTTTTCCTTTCTTTTTGGTGAAAAATTTGCATGAATCCCACAGACAAGCGGCTGCTACACATCACCAGGTATCAAGTAAGGCATTCTAAGCAGCACTTCTAGGTATATTTGTTATCTTACAGGCAGAGAAATCAAAGCAATTGATAGGTAAACGTCATGCAGTCTTTAGATACCCTTCACAATAATTAAAACATCTGTTATCAGCAATTGAGTGGAGTTCCCTTATAATCTACAGAATAACTTAAAGCATCCAGACACGCCTCCTCAGTGCTACCACTCACGTTCTCTTACTGGCCACATTGCATACATTCAAATTACCACAAGCTTCATTCACCAAATCTGCCTGGTGTCCTGCCCTACCATACTCCCCCAATCCTCTTTACACATTAAAAAACTGACAACCGGTAAAGTAACTGAATTTCAGGTGGGGGGGCTCACCTGCAATGCCCGTTGCTCCCGGCTGAGCTGACTGGAATCTGCATACAGTTCGGTAGTGACACATTTGAATCGGTCACCCACGTAACCCGCTGAGTTGGCGATTCTCTTTGCCAGCTTAGATGGCTTCGGTTTCAGAACTTTGCCATCATTTGATTCAGCCTCATCGGCTCCATCTTTGGTATAGGTAGGGGTCACGTCCACACTTGGTGGGGCACTGCCCACACAAAATGGTTTGGGATCCTCCTGGGTTTTACCAAAAGTTGCAGCAGGGCCATCGCTCCCCAGAGTTGGCTCCAGGAATGGAGTTGAGACTGGCAACCCTAGGTTTTCTTTGTTGGTACCTGCCAGAACACTGTCCTTGCTTACGCTGAAGACTGGCTGTTTGAAAGTGTAAGTTTCGTGGAAGTCACTGATGCGCCCCAACTCCTCTCTCAGGGCGATGAAATCACGGTGCTGCTGCAGGGCCGGCTCAGCTGAAGGCTTGGGGGGCTCAGCGCTCTGGCCAACGCTCTCTGCTGCAAAGCTGGGTTTGGACACGTTTGTGTCAGTTTTAGCATCTGATTCTTCTCGGAGAAGGTCTACGTAGACAAGCTTGTCGCTTTTGACAACAGTCTTCCCTTGATTCCAGTTGGGGTTTGGCTTTAGGTTCTTGTCGGTGGGGGCATCTGGATGTAACTTGGTGCTGCTAGTTTCCAAAATCTCGGAAAACCGATTCCGGAGTGTTGGGTCCTCGTAGCGGGCTCTCTCATGGGACCGGGACCTCCTCTCTGGTTTCTCCTCTTTAGTGATCTCTATGGGCGTGTGTGGTATCAACATGGGATGCACCATGCCCAACCCCAGGGCATCTTGGTAGGTCACAAACTCTGGACGGCCGGTGGGCAGCCCATAGGGCAGTCCAGGCTTTGGGGCAAGGTGCCCAGGAAACAGACTGCCATTGGGTAACAAAACTGGATGAGGGTAGACAGGTCCTTTGCCATGTAAAGAGAGGGGACTTACAGCAATGCCCTCGGGGGCTGGATAAGGGAGGTAACTCCTGGGGTAGGGAATTGGTGGGGACCTGAATGCCTCATTTGGAGACAGAAATATAGAGCTTGGTGGAAGGCCGTTCTCGTTTGCTTTGAAACTCGGTTCTGGGTTGCTGGCTTTGGCGCCCTTGCTGCTGGTGCTGCTACTGTGCTTGGCAGGAGTGGCCGGGGGCTGGCCCACGTGCTGAATAACGGATGGTGTGGTGTCTACGGAGCTCCTGCTGGTTTTGGTGCCATCTGCATTGGCATTGGGGGCGGGTGACGCAGAGGCTGGGCGGCCTGCACTCGACACTGACCCTGAAACGTTAGTAATGACGGCATCCGTGCCGCCCATGCGCGGACATGATGAACTCCGCTGCTGTGGTATCGCCCAGTCCAATGCCTTGTTTTTCAGCGACATGCTTTTGCCATTGTTCTCTTCGTTAGGACTTGGCCCGGGCACCACCCAGGATGAGGGAGCAGTGCTGATGATTTCAGATCTATAGATAGCACAACCATTTCCTGGAGGAGATAGTGTTTCTTTCGGAATCTCACTTCCGGAGAGCACTAAGCCACTTCCAGCCCTGCTGTGAACCAGGACTGTGGGAGCCATCTTTTTCATGTGGTCAGCTTTGGAAGCATCTACATCCACCACTTTAGAAGACAAGTCTAGTGGCTTATCTGTGACGTCTTTGGTAACGGTCTGCTTCTCCAACAGAGGAGGTGAGCTGCCGTCTTTTCTGTCTTGAACCGCTGTCTTCCGGGCATGCCCGGGCACTGGCTGGGCACCTTCGCCCCCTTCCGGAGCCTTGGGATACTTGCCGTTGGAGAGCCTGGCCGCGGGGAACTCGCTGCTCACTGTCATGTATGGCTTCGACAGGGCAACTGAAGGAGAGGTGGAGATCCTGGCATAGTGCTTGTGGAACTCCGAGTAGGTGTCTGCAGAAGGCTGGGTGGGAAGGTGGACTCGGGGTGAGGGCCGAGGCGAGGGAGGCAACAGGAGAGCTGTGTCCCCCGGCAGGCCACTGGTGACCGCCTTGGCAGAGGGAACCCTGGGCTGCTTACTGTTCTGGATGTGAGGATAGGCGTGGGAATCAACAGGATTCCCAGGGCTGACGCCCATCTTCCACGGGAGGCTTTTGTCTGCGCAATGGACGAGAGGCGGGATGGCTGGGGAGGCCGAAGGTGTCGAGAGCCTCATGGGTGATGCCAAGGATGATGGGATGTGGGGACCGACGTAGTGAGGTGGTGGCAGGTAGAGAAAGCGCTCCCCGTTGGTGCAGACTGGAGAATACAGCGGCTGGGCCAAGCTGTAGGACTGCTGAGGTAGCAAGGCCTTGTACATGTTCAGTGAATACTTATTTGGCGAGTCAAGGAAAGGGTAGATGGCTGGCGTGGCACCCTCCATGTAAGGATTGACCCAGGGCAGCCGCAGATAACTAGCACCATTGATGTTGAGAGGGCTCTGTTTGTCGCTGGCAGGTCTGTCCAAGCCCAGTGTTTCTGCTGTGGCTACAGCACTTTTTTGTATTCCAGGCGGTGTTTTGTATATAGCACTGAAGCCATTTGGGGGTTTTCCAGAGACAGCAGAAGCCTCCACTGTCTCGGGTGTATTCGGTTTGAACTGCATCTCTGGATTTCTTTCCGAAGAAAACCCAAGGCCACCTAGGGTGCTCGTGGCAGCCTCCCGACCTTTCTCTGAGCCCAGTCCACACAAGCTAGAATAGACGATGTTTCCGGGGACCCGGAGCCCTTCCCGGATCAGGCCAGTGCGGTCCATGCTCAGTGCTGCCAGGCCATCGATTCTATGGGCCGTGCTCGCATCCACCTTTGCAGAAGAACAACACGGGTGTTACTGGGGCACTCCTTCAAGGCAGCAGTACCCGAAGACACTGCCAACTAGTTCAACGTGCCATCAGCCTTAACATTCAAGCAGAAAGGGTTAAAGACAGGCTTCGGGGGGTAAGGGTCTGTTTCCCTTCCCCTTTATCCAAACCCCTTTGCTGCCTGCCTTCTCACCTCTCAACTAGTATCCCGGAAGCAGGGAAAACGTTGGTCCCTTTGGACTGGAGGCCCATACATTAATTCAGTCATCTATTAAGTCTGAAGATTGTGGCCAGGCACGGTGGCTCACGCCTGTAATCCTACCACTTTGGGAGGCCAAGGCAGGCAGATTGCCTGAGCTCAGCAGTTCAAGACCAGCCTGGGTAACACGGTGAAACCCCATCTCTACTAAAATACAAAAAAGTTAGCCGGGTGTGGCGGTGTGCGCCTGTAGTCCCAGCTATTCGGGAGACTGAGGTAAGAGAATTGCTTGAACCCGGGAGGTGGAGGTTGCAGTGAGCCAAGATTGCACCACTGCACTCCAGCCTGGGTGACAAAGCGAGACTCCGTCTCTAAAAAAATCAAAATTAAAAAATAAAAATAAAAAAGTCTGAAGATTTTTACCTTCTCAGCAAAAACTCTTTGCTACAACTGAGAGGCCACCAACTCCAAAACTCTCAGCATCACCCTCATGGGGGTAGAGAATTCACACTAACCCTCCTCGGGCCTGTCAGGCTTGGGGGTGGGTGTTCACTTCATTTCCCCTGGGTGCAGGAAGACATGACTTAACAGAACAAGAAACAATCTTCGATGGGACAACAGGAACAGAAGACTTTAGCAGCCTCATTTCTAAATCAATAAAGAGGCCATGGGTCAAACTGTGGTTGTGTCTTCTGACTTCCTCTCCCTTGTGTCTGAAGTGACAGTCCTGTGTTTCTTATTTTACTGGAAAGGTAAACCCTAAGGGGCTACTTGGAGGCTGGAAATTTATCCAGCTGGGAACGCTGATGTGGCATTCAGCTTATGGAAGAAAAGAGAGTACACATCCCACCAGTCACTAGGGGACAGGGACATGTATGGCGAGGCAGGAAGGCAAGACAGGAAGAGCTTGGGTGGGGGCCTTGTCCTGTCGCAGAGGCCTCTGACTCAGCCCTGCTCTGAACCACCACCCCTACCCCATTCCCCACCCTTTAAAGGCCTGCAAATTAATACGATTGATTACAGATCACTGATATGCAGATATGGTATCAACAGAAGCTATTAATCTCTTACCACGTTGTGGTTCAAGGGATTCTCTTCCCTCAGTTCCAGTCTGGCTTTTGAAGCGTCACCATCATTTACAAGGACTTTCCTATTTAAAAGGATATACCAACTTCATGAAAGCATTCCTCACTAAATCTATCTTTCACAGATCTCCCCAGAACAGACCAGTTTCTACTAACCCAATTTTTAAAACTGTCCTTAACCCTCCGTCCCCACCAGCTGTCAATGGCCCATATTGAAAGTTGCCCCCAAATGGTGATTCAACTTGACCAGGAAAAACAAAGGAAACGCAAAGCTTTCATGAATCACAAATATGATGTCCCCAAGGTAGGTAAGCCAGAAATTAAGCACAACCACTTCTCCTTCAAGATCTTTTTCTCTAGAGGTCAAGTAGGCCAACCGGAGCTTGGCTGTCCCAGCCAACCCTTATAAACTCTCCTGGAGGGTAGACATGAAGTGGTAACACAGCCAAATATCAAACGGGGCTGGAAGGCTGGAGTCTACGGGCTGGTGGCCTCATCAACCACTTCCGTGTTACCCAGGAGGGTAGGCTTTCCAAACTTTTCCCAAAACAAAGTTAGGGACCATGTCCTACGAAACTGGTTTCCATGGTGATACAAAAGCCGTATTTGACTGTCTTTGTCAAAATGACAGGGGGATACACACTAGTATCATACAAATGTCAGCTGTTCCAGGCTGAAGAGGAAGTTGCACATCTGTGCCAGGCTGCTGCGGCTGCCCTGGGACTTGTTATCAGAGAGCATCGATAAAGAAAGTGCTTGGTGCCAACTTCCAAATCCCCAGGATAAAAATCGCTGACAAGCAGCAGAGGAAAAGTTTCCTCATTACCCCAAAGAGCAGCTTCAATCATCTACTGCTTAGCTGCCTCCACCCCACACTCCAAAATTACTGATTAGGAGGCATAACAGAGCTGTCTGGCGACCAAAAGCAGGTGCCAGTGGCCTCCTGGAACAGGCAGCAGAGGACAATGAGAGATCCTGGGCTTCAATGAAGGAAAAGGGTGGCTCTCTCCCCATTTATTACTGAGCAAACTATTTGTTTTAAAAGCACATCGAATGCTGCTCCACCTGGGCCCACACTCCTGACATTTAGAGTTAAAGCAGCATATAGACTGGGATTAATTCTCCTTCATAAATATGAAATAATAAATTAAGGACGAAAGTGCACTGAAAGGCCGCTTTAGGGGCTAATCTTTTAAAGGGCGGCAATGCTTCGCTGAGCCAGGTTGCCTGTTAAAACTGTAAATCAAGAGCGGCCGACTAGGCAGGAGCTCTTTCTTTCCCACCCCTTTTGGGCCCACGGAGGTTGTGAGAAGGTGAGAAGGGCTTCAGCATGGACATGGGCTCCGCTCAGGAGCGTGAGGAAGGTGCCCACTCTCCCCTCAGGCCTGGCCCAGGTGGGCGCATTCACCTGTCTTCGCTCGCCCCACACATGCGGACCCTCTCGCTGTTCATCCAGCTGTGAACGTTCCCATACAGGGGGGTTGCTGAGAGCATGTCGTCTTCCGGGATGGCAGCTTTGCTTCAAGCGTCTAGTCTGTTTAAAGGAAAGAAAAAAAAAAAAAATCCCAGGAGGTTCAGTAAAGGATAGCCAAACAGGGTGCTAGAGAAGGCTTCTTTCTAGGTGATTCATACAGGATGCAGATCGGGAAGGCAGGCTGTGCCTGCTGTCTACAGTGGTCTGGGAGCCAAGGACAGACACCTGATTCGAAGGGACAACGGAGGGGCAGGCAGCTTCCCTGGTAGGAGGTGCTGGGGCTGGGGAAGAAGTTTAATTCGAAACAGGCAGCCTCATCCAAGGCACAGAATGCATCCAGGACACACCACAGCACCCGCCCACCCCCTTTCCTCTGAAAGTGTACAGTGGTCATTCATTCTTGCCACTTGTTAAAGAAGGTAGAGAAGACTTGATTCAACAAGGGGAGGGAGGCTCTGACAATAGGTTCAGGGATGCTGCATCACTGGGAGGCACACAACTGATCTTTCCTGGGGCCAAAAGGGTGCAAGAAGGGTGGAAGGCACAATAGCGAGGTGAGCAGCAGGTCCAGGTCTCAAACTACCTGCGTTTCTAGGGCTGAATTTCCAAGGCTGTCGTGTGTGTGACTTACAGATTGAGGGTGAAAAAGAGTCGGTGGGCTGGTGACCTGCCCCACCGGAGCCCTGGATTAGATTAAGCACCTAACCGGGGTGGTTTTGCCTGGAAGCTACAGAGGGAGGCGGCTGAGTAATTCAATGACGCCTGCTCACTGGGGACGAGAAATCATTAGCGAGCACAGAAGTCTTAGCAGCCCTGGCTGATGGGCTCCAAGCCGCTGGCACATGGGGAGCCAGCAGAAGTCACCCATTTTCCACCTCCTGGGAGAGGGAGGTTGCCAAGGCAGAGGAGCTCAGACCACCTCCCACCCCCTCTTACCTCCTCTGCCCACCGCCCCCAACCACATCACATTCTAGTTTGCTGCATGAGTGAAGGGTCAGGACAAGCTGCATTTTATTAACAGGATTATCACGGCGCGTGATTTATCCTCGTGCAGGATTTTAATTGCTCTTTGGAGGTTGAGCCGTTTCTTTTGACTGCGCTTCAGCCCATATCCTGCTGTTAAATGCTGGGTTAATAAGTAGGGGAGCCTTTAATGCCTGGGACCGATGGCCCTCGGCAATTCCCTGCTCACAAACACATCTCAGTGTCCCTTGTCCGGACTGGCCATGGCATTTTTCCACGGGACCCAAACATGGGTGTGAAATAATTGGTGTGCAGATCATCAGGGGAACTTTCTTCTCCTCCCTCACACACCCACCCACACAGTTTCCGAAAGCCCAAATGTTCCCTAAGTCGACACATTTCCTTTGTTAGAAGGAAAAAATATGCAAATGCTTGCCTTTACACTTTAGCACACGGAGCAGACTGCCAGGTCGGTTGGGTTGGAGGCACCAGGTCCGGGGACTTTTCTGTGAGAGTGACTGAGGGTGGGGGTTAGGGGGACACCTGGGGGATGGAATCCCAAAGCCGGTCTGTACTTCCTCATTTCTTTGTCCTAACTAGGTCTTTTGTCCACCAGCATCTCCCATGGGCCCCCATCCATGGAAGAACGTCTGTTAATCAAAATCCACATGTACCGACACACCACGTATAGTTAGAGCTCAACAATGAGGCTGGAAGAGAGAGAAAGGGTCCAAGAAAAAGGCAGAAATCTGCAGAGGCATCAGGCATGATGGGGTTCTGGAAAGCTACTTCCCTAGGAAAGGTCTCCAGGCAGCAGCTCTTCCAGTGGGCTAGCCATAGCGCCCCAAAAAGACTGACTCGGCTGTTGGGGAAGGTTCTATAAGGGTTCGTGGGCTTTTCTTCCATCTTGCAAATACACAAATCAAGTGGGGAAGGCCACCACTGGTGCTGGGCAGACCACAAGGCACATTCAATGTAGTGGCAGTGTTCCCTCTCCGGCCCCTGCTGCCCCTTCTAACAAAAGGAAGACATCCTGGGTAGGATAACAGAGAAGGTGGAGCATCATTCCCGGATGTCAGTGTCCCTGTCATCAGGCTACAGCAGTGGGACTGCACCATGCCATCCCCTCACTGTGCCATGATGAAATGCAGAAATTACATCATGAACCAAAGGGTCACTCAATCAAACCCCCAAGAAAAGGATGAGAGAAGAAGTGTGTGCCTAATGAACCTCGATCTTCTGGTGTCCGCATTCTTAAAAATTGGCCTCCCCTTTAAAAAAGCTGCCTCCAGCCGGGCAAGGTGGCTCACACCTGTAATCCCAGCACTTTGGGAGGCCGAGGTGGGTGGATCACCTGAAGTCAGGAGTTTGAGACCAGCCTGACCCACAAGGAGAAACCCCGTCTCTACCAAAAATACAAAATTAGCTGGGCGTGGTGGCGCGTGCCTGCATTTCCCAACTACTCGGCAGGCTGAGGCAGGAGCATCGCTTGAACCTGGGAGGCGGAGGTTGCGGTGAGCCGAGATCGCGCCACTGCACTCCAGCCTAGGCAATAAGAGCAAAACTCAAAAAAAAAAAAAACAAACAAACCTGCCTCTTACCCACCTCCCATAAGTAGACACCTCGTGCAAAGGACCTCCCGGTACCTTCTTGGGAAACAGACTCATTATACTGAGGCCCAGCCCCGAAAAGGCCAGCAGCTGCTTCCCTTCAAAGGGCCTTTCTTCAGCAAAGGCCACCTGGACTTAGCAGAAATGTGACTGCGGTTTACAGGCACCTGGACCTACTGGGTGCTTTCAAAGCATCTCCCCTTCTCCAGGGCTCCTCCTTCGGGGTTTTCCATATTTATGGCGCACAGATAAATGATACCAGCCATCAGAACGAAGTGTTCTCAAATGCACAGGGTCAGATGGAGGGTTGAGGCTAGCAGAGCGGATCACTGTCGTGTGTGTGTGTTTTGGGAGGAAAGGGGTGGAGGATGGGGCTGAACATAAAAGCAAAAGAGGTGAATACATTGTTGGATCCTGCTGTGGACTTATGCATACATGCGCGCGCGCACACACACACACACAGACACACACTTATAATCTTTAGCTGCCCCATGAACTTTTTGTGAACTGTTTAAAAGTGGAGGTCTGTTGAACAAACAGCGGCGCCACTGCCAGCCATAATTTCATTGCAACAAGCTAGACTTTTAACTCTTCGGGTTCCTGGCCGAAGACGGAGAGGAGTGCAAAGGGCCAATGAGCAATGGCCCTGGCTCGCAGGAGGCCCTCCTCCTGGGTGACAAAGAGCAGTCCAAACCCACAAAAGCAGGGGCCTCCTTTGCAAAGGCCATACGGCTCACACCAAGCGTCTACTGAAGAACAGGGGTCACCTTTACCTACACCCCACCCTGGTTTCTCTGGCATGTACAATGAAGGGGACATTGGGGTAAGAAACAAAAAGAGACTGGGAGGCAAAGTATAGGGACATCGAACTTCTAGAAGCTGCTGTTGAAATAGCTGGGGCCTTTTTTTTTTTTATCTCTAAGGCCAAGTGCTTCGAAACTGATGTTGCTGACCCTTGGCAGAATACGGTGGAGAGGGCAAATGATCTGATTTCAATGACAAACAGCGCCTCAGGGTGTTTTGCAGCTATAGATGAAGCTCATTTGCTTTTATTTTTCAATGCCCACCTCCATTCCCCACTTCTTCCAAATGCAAGCTGTGCTTCCAGAAGTGCCAAGATGTGTGAAGTCACTCATGAAAAGCACTTTACAAGCACCAACCTGTTCCACTATGAGCTGCGAAGCTGCACCTTGGATCTGGGTTTTAACCCCTTTTTCTAGTAGTGGAGAGAAGTGGATAAAGGTGCTGGATAGGGATGAAGAGGAAAGACGGCTGAGAAGAGGTCAGATGGGGAGGGTGTGGGTCTCTAAAGAACAGACTGGGAACTGTTCCAGCTGCCTGCTGGAACATCCAGGGCCAAGTGGAGAGACCTGGCTTGCGAGAAGCAGGCATGCACACTGCACACTGCGTGGTCTCTAGCTCTTAGCACCAAGGAAATGGAACGCATAGGAGAGCTTGGGTCACCCTCGACAGACTCTTGAGTAGTCACTCACTCCACAGCCAAGGGTTAGGATGAGCACACTGAGCTTGGCCTGGACACTGGGGGGAGGGGCCTGATTGGCAGAAGGGGGTTGAGGGACCAAGATCATAAGCCATCACTCCACCCTTGGCATCCCTGAGTAGGGGCACACCCACCCTCTGTGAAAAGATGTGAGGGCAGACCACAGCTCCCAAGTCTTGGCCCCTTTCCTTTCCCCCCACCGCCGCCCCCTCCTGCACTAGGCCACTTTTCACTGCCCCCATCCTTGAGGCGCCGACCAGTTAAAAGTCTGCGTATTACACTTGTCAAGTGACACTGACAATATGGAAAGCATGGCCACCAAACTACCTCTGCTCACGCCTCCCTGCTGTCCCCACAGGCACTGAGGGTGGCCCATCTCAGGGTCTTTTCTTGGGATCTCTCTCACTAGGTTCCCCTTGTCGCCACCGGCAGCTATCCAGCAGTTAATGGCCAGAAGGACTGGAGAGGTTCGCAAGCAAGGGCTTCCAGCTCAGGTGGCCAGGCAGGCATTCCCAGCCAGTGTGCTGGGGTCCTCTGGCCGAGGACTCTTCAGGGAGGGGTCTCACTACTGCATGGCTGGTTCTCTGTAGAGAACATAGTCACCACAGCCTCCCGGCTCCCACCCTTACCCACCGCGTGTCTCTGGGCAGGTGGCCTAATCTCTCCAACCTTGGTCCCCTCTGTAAATATTTGGCATTGTGTTTTCCAAAGGATTAAGCTGCACTATGGACTTGAGTTTTGCCTGGCAATAGCTGGTGCTGGCCACGTTTAACCTCACTGAATAGTATCTGAGGTTACTGACTCCACTAAACATACTGTGTAGTAAGCTCCAGAATCACAGCACAGTTTCTTTGGGGCAGTACCACCTCATCCTGCGGGGGAGACTGAGGCAGCAACAGAGAGGGGGTCACAGCAGCGAGGGACCTTCAGCAGAACTGTGTAGATTTTACAGAAGCCCAAACCTCACCACCCGCCAGCCCTTCCTGGGGTTGCTCCAAACACAGACTGCGTCACAGCAGCAGCGCTGTGCTCCGGGTTTCAAGGAAGGGACGGGTGAAGAAGTTCCTATTTTAGGATGTGAGGGGTGGGGGTGGGGTGTGTGGGGGTGGAAGATGAGAAGAAAAAGCTCTTCCGGATGTGCAGTGTGGCATGGGTCCTCCAGGTCTGCTGGGGAGTAAGAGACCCCAAGGCTGCCCCCCAGGTCCCTGGGAGGCAAAACCGCAGGCTTCCAGGGGTGTGGTCGAGGGAGGTGGCTGGCCTGGTCCCAGCCCCTCCCGATCCCCTCCCCCGAGAGAGTTGGGGGTGAGGCAAGTGATCCAGCCGGCCCAGGTGCTGCCTCTTGGCACACTCCAAGCCACAGCCGTAGCCTGCAAGGGCATCCCCGCCCACACCTCCAAGTTTTGCACTAGTAAGAGGGAGGGGGGAGGGGAAACTCTCCGGCCCGGACCATTCGAGCACCCAGAACCTTCCCGGCCTCCTGCCGGGGCGTCGGGGTCAGAGCGGAGAGCCACAAGGGCTGGGAGCGAACTTGGCGCCGGCGAAGAAGAAAGGGGGAGGGGCGCCCCCGCCCCGGGCTGAGGCGCTTCAGCCCGGAGCGTGATCGGTAGGCAACAAAGGGATTTTCTCTCCCACCACACACACCCGTGCTGCTCGGGGCTCGCCCGCTCCTCCTCGCCGCTCCTCGGCGGAGGTCCCAGCGCGCGGGGCCGCACCACGGCACACACCCACGCCCTCGCGGCGCGCCCCCGCCGAGCCTTCCAGGAACTCCAGCAGGCTCCCTGGAGGCGGCCCGACCGCCCCAGTTCCCGACCCTAGGTAACCCCTCGGACCCTACGACCTGGCGCGCTCTCCGTAGTGCCCCTTCCCGAGGCCCCGCCGCACCTTCTGTCCCCATTAACGAATCTGACGAAAGGAAACTTTGGGTGGGCGCAGGGAGAATCCGAGACCTCCCGGGAAACGCCGCCGAGTCCACCGGGGGAATGGGCACGGCAGACCCCTCCTCGCCATCGTTCTGGGTTCCCTTCCGATCATACTAGAGCGCTGCTGCTCTGGACGCTTCCCCTTACAAAGATGTGAGCCAAGTGTCGCCTACTGTAACGTGGGAGGGGTGCGAATCTCGGGGATTGGGGTCCGGGGTGTAATCTGCAGGGACAGACTCTGAGGGTCGCTGCCGAACCTGGAATGCCCGCTACACTCCCCTCCTCCAGGCAGAGCCCATGGCCCGGGGTCAGGTGTCCCCAACCTCTCTCTCACAGGCCAATGGGGGACACTTGCCCTTCTCCCCGGATAATCTGTCCAGGCCACCCCACCAACTTTTTGTTCCTTTCACTTTCCTTCATGGTTTTGCCACAGGGGGTGTCAGGGAACCACGTGTGTATTCAAGAGAGGGCGAATTTAGAAACAGGTGTCCCCTCACAGGAGGCCACCCAGCAATGGAAACCCAAGTCAAAAGCCAGGAATCCCTCCTTACTCTTCTCCCCACTCCACGCAAAAAGAAACCACTTGCCCCCTTTGGTCTAGTCCTTGCAGAACTGGTTCCCCACTTGGGAGTCTACACAACCTGGGGGCAAATCCAGAATAAATGTTCCACACCACGCCTCCAAAGGCTGTGTCAATGAACTTTTGTTTTCACCAGGGCTTTGTAGGAGTAAAACACGAATGCCTTCGCCGCTACCCCCCCCTCAACCACCCCCCAACCACCGAAGGGAACAAGCTATACCGTAAGGCTAATAACAACAGCTATCATTAGTATACACAGGAAGCACAAAGGAACTTTTAATGCATAAAAGATGCGTAAAAGGCAGGGGTCCTGCGATCTGCAAGTGAGTCTCTCGCTGATTGTGCAGAGCCTGGGAGTCCCAGAAAGGCTGGGATGAGGGTCAGAGAAGGAGAGGGGCACCCACTTTCTTTACAAGGAACAATAGGAATCCCATGTCTGCTACTCAGTCATGGAACTCAGAGCACCCAAAACAAAGCCATGGAACAACTGCGGTATAGATGGGGGCCCATGAATTTTTGTAGCTGTTCAGGGCTTAATTACTCCTCCTTGATCCGTGGGACTAGACACGACACCGCCAAGGTTAAAATGCCCCGAACAGCGCCGAGCAGATGTGAGCGAGCTGGCAGACGCGCAAATGAGGCCTGCCTCGGAGCACGATAACAAGTGACTAATACATTGCATATCGTTGAAAGAAAATTATTTTTCTCTAATTTGCATTTGCTTGGGGGAAAAAAAGCCAACGCGAGTCCCTCCTCACATGCACAAGTCTAATCCTGGAAATACAGCCCGGCTGCTTTAAGAGAGCTGGAAGGAGGGAAAGACTGCCAGTGTTTTGGCGTTGCAGGCTTGTTTATCTTTCCGCCTTTCCTCCAAGGCGAAACTCGTTTTGCAAGCAACATTCCTACAGAAAATGGCACACGTCATAAAAAGAGACCAATTTATAGAACTGGCACCGAAGTTCATGTCTCACTCCAGAAGCATCTCCCAGCTCCCCATCGGAAACCCAACTAGATGTAGAAGTCCTTGTTAAAACTTAGAGAGTAGACTTGGGGAGGGGGTGGTGCTGGGCGGGGGGAGGAGAGAATGAACTAGATTTGCAGATATCCTGTAGGCTGTACACCCAGAGGCCAAAGTCATGCAGAAAGGTAGAATATAGAATTAAGTCAGCCCTAAATGATCTTCCAAAACCCAGGGAGGACCAGGCAGGTGCCAGGGCTTGGAAGGCTTCAATCTTGGGATTCGTGGGGGAGAGGAGTGAACTTTTACACCCAGTTTGCCCCAGGACGGTCCAGAGGCAGGTCCACATTCTTGGCCATCCTAAGTCCACCTGCTTGGGCCAGCCACGAACCTCCAGGACTGGCCTAGTGGGTAACTGCTGCCACCAACTCCTCTCCCTCCCACCCTGGCACCTCTCTGCAGGGCCTGGCAGGGTACCAGGAACTCAGAGAAAGCCTGTGGCTGTGGGCATCTAGTTGATGAAGTCAGAGTAGGTGGTGCTGTGGGCAGGCTTCAGGACGCACCTTTGAAGGCAAATGTGTTCTTGAAAACAGGAAGGCTTGGGAGAAAAGGTTAAGGGATGTGGGTCATCAAAAGCCAATCTGACCTCCCTTCCCCCCAAAATACACCCCCCTTAGGGTATTGAACCTGCACACTTGCATTTCCAAGCTGGAAACAGTGCCGAGTGCACAGAACACAGCACTCGCCTGTCTCTAACTTGTCTGAATAACAGGGCCATTTCAGAGGGGAACAACGGCCTTCAGAGCCTCTGCAATTTCCAGAAAGCTTTCAGTTAATAACACATTCTTTCCAGTAAGCTTACTTAGGGCTGAAAGTTATTTTCCCAAATCTTAAAAACTCTGTCACAAACAGCTGAGGACCCAGTTCAACGGATCCTGGCCAAACCCCACCAACACGGTGACACTCACAGCCCCGTGGGCCTTCTCCCGCCACCTCTGCCTCACCACAAGTTCCCTAAACCACAACATACAAACCATCCTGCACCCCACCACAATCCTGGGAAGTCATAAAGATGTGTGTTGGGGATGGGGGGTGGGTGTGCCGTGGCGCTTTCTCTCATCTGGGGATGCGCTGGCCAGAAAGTGGCCGCCACCTCTGCAGCCCCTCCATGGGCCTGCATAGTGCGCGCTTTGTGTAAGTGCTGAGGAGGCGCAGCGCTGCTCGCGCGCCAACAGCTGTCACATTATTTGCACTCGCTGTAAACAGCCTTCACATTCCCCCCTTACCACATAGTTAAAGCCAGACTAACAATCCACAGTTAGAGATCAAACCAACAACAGCAGCATTGTGTCTGCCTTCGCTGCCTTCGCACCAAGCCCAGCAGCTGGCAGGTTTCTCCGGAACAAGGGACCCCTTCTCCCCCTACCCCTCCAGGCTCCAGCCAAGGCTAGCCAAGGAAGCATGCGTTTGTCAGCGCTGTTTGTTAAAGCAAAAGAGCACCGCCATTTCGCAGAGATTTCCGTGTGGCTCATCAGCCCTCTCTGAGAGTTTACTCCTTCTGGAAGCTCAGGGAAGCATCATGAGAATAAAGGTTATGGAGACTCGCAGGGTTGGTTTCCATGCTCAGCAAAGTGGGCTCTGGCCAGGCTGGGGCCGGGACAGGGAGGTCTGCCCCTCTCCATGCCATGTCACAGAGGCCAGACAGGTCTGCACTTTCTGCAGCCCTCAGCGGAATGCTTCCTGTCTTTCGGAAATTGCCCAACTCACTGAATACTTACTGGCCGCCCCACTGATCAAAATGTCTCCTTTATGATTTTTGGTTAAGTTGAACATTTCCATAATCGTCATTATTAGTGCAAATTACACGCCTAATCGGTCCTTAAATAGATTTTAATTAAATAAGCGTACAAGGCTCATTTTATGACTTAAGAAAGGCATTACTTTTCGTTATAAACTTTCCACCAGGATATCGAATAACGATAGCAGACAAATACTTATTCTTTGAAAATCACCAATAACCGATGGGCAGAGTATCGTGAAACATACCCTGTTCTACCCTCTGGAATCAAAACTGAGACCAGACATATCACAGCTGTACAACTTTCCTCCTGGGATGGGAGAGAGGATTTCTTCCTCCAATGCACTATGTCTGTCTTCCTTGTGGCCAGTAGAAATAAACCCCCAGTGCTGCTTTCTCTACCCATCTGATGAGATTTCTCTAGCTGATGTCCTCTAGCAACCACTCCTCCCCCACCACCTCCATCCGTTTTCCACCCCTTCGCCTGCTTAGAGTCCTGGTGCAAAGCGCTGCGGCAGGCTGTGCTTGTTAAATGCTGTGTAAAATGCTGTTAATAAAATAATAAATACAAAAGATGGAGGCTGCTGGTTCCACTGGTGTTTTGACTGGAAATGCCTTGGCACTTGTCATGTGTTTATGGGAGGGCAGACAACGCTAGGATTTACATAGTTTGGACATTTCTGTACTTCATTTATTCTTTCCTAAATGACGTAGGCCTCGAGCTATTTCAAGTTTGCATTTGTACAGAACTGTTAAATGCCTAGGAGTTTCTCCAATTAAACCAAGTTTAAAATCAGACCCAAAGCTGGAACATACACTCAGACTTGCCCAACTCCACCTTCAGCCTCGGTGGCTGGAGAGAACAAACAGATCCTCGAAAACAATCAGTCCTCGAGCTCCCCACCTTCACCCCCACTCCAGGAGGGCCCCTAGGGCAAAGGTTAAGGCGTCTCTAGATTCCAAGCCCGGCCCAGGCTACACACTGAGGCAATCATTGCAGTTAGGCGCATCTTGTCCATAGATTACCTTTAAAATCGTGGGCTAAAATCGGGGGGAAACTCCTGGCCTGGTAAAACCCACTGTTCACAAAACAATGTCAGCAAAGGCTGTAAGGCATTCTTTAGAGAGGGACCAGGGATTCGTGCCTACTGAAGCTCTTTCAGCACAAAGGCTTTTAGGGGAAGAAGGGAAAAAGAGGGAGGAGGAGGGGGAGAGGAGGAGAGAAAGGGAGGGAGGGCTCCTGTTTCAGAGCAGGCATCCCCTGAGAGTCAAGAACCAAGTGTAGCTTCAATCAAACACTGACTTTCCCTCTGGGAGTCGAGTAGGAAACCTGATCACAGTAGCTTACTACCGGCCTGGATCCATACAGGTCTGGTTTTCTTCTCATGCTAGTAATTTTTTAAAATACATATCGATATAAAAGAAGCAATCCTTGGCAGACTTTGTTGAAAACCACATTGAGCCCTCATAACATCCGGACTTAATCCTTATCAAACAAACCACAGCACCTCTGGCCTCTGCACCAGGCCACCCCCGTCACCTCTTCCAACCAGGTCTTGCCCCTCTAGACACCATAGTTCCCCCCCTGAAATAATGCCAGGAAGCCTTGCCAAAGGGTACCCAGATACCGGTTCTGAAATGAGTTCCTAACCATATAATGATCCCACTTGGGGGGCGGGGGAGAAGCAAGTCTTTTTATATGGAATCCTTTAAAAGGCAGAATGCAAACTACGGTAACAAAGGGAAAGAGGAACCCAGGAAGACGGACCTAGAAGAATACCCTCGCAGGGGAGATTAAATCTGCATCCTTGGGTCCCAGGACACAGACCTAGCAAGTCTCAGGGGGTCTCAGGGGCAGCAGGGAATGGAGGAGCAACCTATAGGAACATGACAAGTCATTCAAAGCAATTATTCATCCTTGGGGCCTACTATGTGCCAAGTATTCTATTTAGATCCTAAAGGTGGATAATTATTCCCAGTCTTACAAATGAAAAAACTTACTGGGGCTCAAAGGCCATAAATAACTTGCCCCCAAGGTCACACAGCTAGTAAAAAATGGGACACGGTCAAACTCAGTCCTGGAGTTGCGGAGAGGAGCCAATTATTGGTCTAATTGTGTCATTTGAAATCCCGATTTTCACACACTCTCTCCTCTGAAAAGCTTCCTTAGGCCTTATGTACCCAAGAACGAGATAGAGTGTTTAACACTTATGTCACTTCGTCTACAGTGAGCCTCGAACAGTTTCTCCTATATCTAGTCATCTCCTGGTCCACTCAAAGTCTTTCACCATTTCCCCCTACATCCTACAAATCTCCCTACGTTGTTATACCCTGGTGTAAGGCCAATGCTCTCAACAAGCCTCCCCTTTCCCGTCCCTCCAGCACCCCAGAATAGTCAGGGGTAGGTGGGTCGACTCCTTTCAGATCTCTGGGAAAAGTGCTGACTACTAGTACTAGGAGCTAGGCTTGCCACCCCAGTTTTGCCACATAAAGCAATAAATCAAATTATCTAGATAGAGCAAAAGCCATTTGGAGGGAGCTCCTCCATCTACCTTTCCTAGGATTTAAAGGAAAAACCCCAGGGAACAAAGTAGTGTGGCAGAGGGAATTAAGATGGAAGACGCCAGCAAGATGTTCTATTGGGCCACCCAGAGTCCCCACAAAAGCGCAAGCCGGGGGATGGGCTATCTTGTCCTTTCCCCAACCTTTCTTCACAGAAGCGCCAGGCGGCAAACCTCAGGGCCCAATATCCCCTCCCCATCTTATCCCCAATTTCCGGGTCTGCCCCAGGCTTTCAGATGCTCCGGGAACTACCCACACCCGCGGAGCCTGCCAAAGCCACCTCCGGCTCTGCTCGATGGGGAAGGGCAGGGGCACCAGACACTCGGGCTTCCCGGCCCTGGACTGGTTACTCCTCCAGACGCTGAAGCTCCGGATGTGCGAAATGGCTCCGCAGTGCGACCGGGTGTGCAGGGGCCTCGGCGGCGGGAGGGACTGAGGGGAGACGGCGGCGCCGGGGCGCTCACCCCGCTAGCCA
>NW_012111253.1:4863078-4869909 GCF_000951035.1 Colobus angolensis palliatus
GGGAGGCGATTCCCCCCCCAATCCCGGGCACCGCTAGACTGCGGCCAGGGCAGACGCCTTCCTCCACCCCACCCCACACCCGCCTACTTTGGTCACCTGGAGAGGACGGCTTCCCAAAGCGATGGCCGTCCAGCCAAGCCTGGGACCGCAGCGTCCGGGGAGGAACTCCCTACAGCGCCAACGGTCCTGGCCTGCCCGCGGTGCGCTCTCTCCGAAAGGTCTAACGCTCCAGGAAGGGGGCGGGGGAGAGAGCGAGGCGGGAAGGGGGGGACGGGCTGCTTTTTTTTTTCTTTTTAACTCTTCAAATGCGAGAGCTTTTTGGTGTCCCTAGCACGATTGCGAGCGCCTGGCCAGGCAGAACAATAGAAATGGAGGGGGGACGCCGGAAATGGTGCTGAAAGACCCCAATAACCCTATAAACCTCTCCTCCCCCTATTAGTTCCTATTAGCATTGAAAGATCCTAGTGACTTCAATGCAAAATTGTCTTTTTATAACTTTTTTCCTAAACACATCCCCCCTCCCCACATGAAATCACAAGGGCAAAGATCGCTTCCAAAGTTGCGACCTTCCGAGGCTCCAGGGACTCTCACCCGCTCCGCCCCTGGCACCCTGACCTGACTCAACCCCATCCCCCAACAGTTCCCCTGGTTTGCACCTAGACAATAAATTTAGTTTAATTTAGCTTCCGGTCTTTAATTTTAGCAGGTCTCCTTTTTGCATGCAAATCAATATGGCAATTACCATCTAAAAGCTCGCCCAGCCCCGGGTCAATGTAAATTGATCATTGTCCGCCTTCCACAAAATAACATCGGGAGTCTGTGGTGCATAATGAGATTATACTGGAAACTGTCTTTTAGATCACAAATTATTTTTTATGCTGTCAGGATCTCCGAGTGGACTTCCCCGCTTCTCTAATCATGGAGAGCCGAGCCCGTGGGTGCCGGCTGGGAAGACACAGCTCTGTAACAATGACGGAGTGAGGATCCCCGTTTCTGAGACCCTCGATTGTAAACACTTGGAGGTGAGATTGCGCCCCAAAAGGGAGCCTTCTACAGAAATAGCACAGAAAGGCATCGTTAATGAACTCCACCCAGCAAAAAGTCAGATATCCCTTCCTGAGGAACACGTTGAGGACAACCAGAGAAAGCCGTCGGGCAGGGCTGGAGACCAGTGGACGCCCCCGGCCAAGTGCGCGCGACAAACGCGGCTGGGCTACCACCCGGGCGGCCGCGGGGAGACCATTTACTCCCGCCCCGGCGGCTTCTCCTGGTTCCACCACCTAGGCCTCAGCAGCGCGTCAGGTTTTGCAAACAGAGGGAATCCCGTCGGCCATAAACACTGGCAAAGAAGCCGGGACGGGCCAGGGCCGGCCCAGGCCTCCCCACCCAGCTCTGGGCGAGGCCCCCCACCGGGCCCGATCCAGAAGATGGACTGGGGCACGGAGGCAATAAGAAGGCTCTCTCTTGACCCGCTGCACTGCTTTCTCCCACCCATCGGCGCCCCCCGGGGCACGAGTGTGACCTCGGGGCCTAACAAAGGGCCTTGTGAGCTCCTTTCGGCCTCGGGCCGGAGGGAGAGGGGTGGGGCGGGGCGGCCGAGATGGACCCACGAAGTTCTCCGCCCTGCCGCGCCTCTCCGGGTCCGCCGGGCCCGGTGCCCTCGAGAAAACCACCGGGGTGGCATTGCCAGAGCTGCCCGCTGCTCCGGAGGACCGTTCTACGGGCTCCGAGCCTCCCGCCCAGCGCGGCCCGACCCTGCCCCACTCGGCCTGGCGCGGGCCCCACCCAAGTGCGGTCTTCCCAATAAAAGCTGGAATTCCCGGCTGGTCTTAGACAAAGAGGGACGGCAGCAAATCGACGCCGCGGGCAAGCCATACAAGCCATACCCTAGCCGGAGTTTACATGCGCATCTGGGGTCACCGAGGCGCCTGATAATCCACCCAACACAGGCTGTCCCCGCCACGGTCTCCTCCAGAAAAACAAAATATAAAAAAGAAAGCATACCTCCCTTTTATTCCTCCCAGAGGCCGCACTTCTTCCTGTTCTCCTTCCCAGCCCACTGGGGCCCTGCTCCACCTTAGCAAATTGGACCCCAGCAGTGCAGCAGCCATTCCTCCTGACCACAAAGTGGAAAGCTACCCCTCTTGTGGCTACACGATCCAGCCACTCAAGGTCAGGAACTCAAAATCTCTTCAGAAAGGCTCCTACCTGCTCATCACCAACCCGCTGCCCACTCCACCTCACCCCTAGAAGAGAAAGAAACTATAACCAGAGGTAATCCTAGTTCACTGCACACCATCCATCCTTTAGGCTGCTAGCTTGGCCATCAGTTTCCTTCAAGCCAAAGACACATGATTTCCCTGTGAATAAGTGTGTGAATGTGGTTGTGTGGCCCACTCTTCCATACCCAAGTCGGTCTCACTCACTCGGCAGGAAAGTCTTCGTGAGGCATTGAGGAGTGTTTGTCATTCAGCCTGTGTATCTAAGCATGGATGTATGCATATGAATGCTTTTTGTGTTTCCAAGTGACCCTCTTCACACCTTTAAATGGGCTATTGTCTCTGGAACGCACTTACAGAAATTCTGCCCCAGTTTCCAGCTCAACAAAGTCTGGGATTTTTCTCTCAGAATATCGCTATACATCTCTGTATTTGCATACCCATGTTTACATTCCCCTTGGCCAGTTCTTTATCTCTTATGTATCTCTTGTTCCATTAGGGCATCAGAGCCCAAGTGTCTTGATTTGTCTCAGCACATGTCATTCAGGAGCACATCTTAATCTGAGCATTCCTACTACTTCCATTCTTCTTGCTTTGCCTGTAACGTGGCTCTTTCCCAGGCCAGACCAATATGGGTTTGCAGTTTAACTGTAAACAGAGGATCCCTTAAGACCACAAACTCTTAAAGGAAGAGGAGGGAGGAGAAGACTGGAATGTTAGTAATAAGTTATTTACGTATAGGGTAACCCATCCGCCCATTTCGAGCTCTAGAAAGAACTAGATAAATGTCTGCAGAGGTGTATTAAAATTTTAGGCCAATTTAATATTAGCCCCTAATATATATACACAAATGATGGGATCTCATAACACATCAGTGTCCAACTCCTCTTTGAAGGCTGTCTCCTTGCACACATCTAACTCCCCACAAGTTCATGGTTAAAAGTGTGTCTATTTATATAGAGACAACTCAAAGACCACTTTGCTCTCTTCAGTGCATACCTGTACATGCTAGCGGGGCATTTCAGGCTTCGGTCCTTGGTCTGCAGCAGTCATGGTCAGAGGCCCCACCCGACTATAGCTATGTGCAGACCTTCCCGTCCTTGAACACCCGCATGAATTCTCTTTGGGAACACTGAGTCTACATCTGTCTTCCAAACTCAGTTTTTAAAGTTAGGGTGTTCATTGTGTGTGTTCACAGCTCGCCGACTGAGAACTACCTGGTCAATCTAGATCATCTAGCAGCTGCGTTTGGTTTGTGGAAGAATCGAGCCCGATGCACCAGGATGTGACCGTGCACACATAAGAGAAAGGAAAACCCTAGGCCCAGACTCACAGCTCCTCCCCAGTGCGACCTACTCTGCCTCCAGGAATTTCCACTAGGCTCTTTGCCCCCCCTTTCCCTATTACACTACCCCACCACGGCCTTCAAAGGGTTAAGAGAAACCCCCACGGCCTTCCCTCCACCCAGCTCGCTGGGCCCCGAGGCTAGCTCGCTCACTCGCAGCTCACGGAGTCTGCTGCCGTCTCTGCGCCCCCCTCTAGTCCTTCAGCCGGGAGGGAGCCTGCATGCCTGTCTAGACCGATCTATCACCGGCACACCAACAACACCCGCGAGAGCGCGGAGACCCTGCCCAGGTCCCCCGGCCCGCACGGTTCACGGCGGACAGAACCCGGGGAGCGTGACGGCGCCTGCGGAGTGGGGGTAGGGGGCCCACAGGGGCTGGCCGCTCCGAGCGCTCCACGGGTCCTCCCCACCCCGGGCCCCCGCTCTCCCACCAGCCCGGCTGCCGGGGCACAGTCACAGCTCCGCGCGCTGGGCAGTCCTATTTTTATCTTGTCTAATCCCAAACTGGGCGGGGAGCACAGGCGTCGTGCTTAGAGAACAAGAGATAGGCGAGGGAGGCGGGGAGGAGCAGCCAGGCAGCGACGCGAGCGGGAGCGAGTTAAAGACACAGTGGAGGCGACCGCGGGCAGGAAGAAAGAGCGGGCTGCGCGGGCCTCGAGGCGCCGCACGCAACGCGCCGCCCCGCGAAGTTACACTCGCTTACCCGCCGTCCCTCGCTACCGGCCCCTCCCCACTTCCCAGCGGCGCTCCCTGCAGCCTGGACCGCGGGGCCCCGGCCTGTGTGGGAGGCGGAGGCCAGGACGGCCCTGCAAAGGGCTGGAGAGAATCGCTAATGAGCTGTGCAGCCCATTGATCCGGAGAACACTTCCTAATTAACTCTCAGTCACCTACTGGTGACAGCGCCTCAAAGGACAGCGCTGGGGCCAGTCGAGCCCCAGCCGCGACTTGCCGGCCGGGCGCCTGCTGCCCGAAACCCGCGCGCTCCCCTAAACACCCCAAGGCAATTGGTGTGCGTGGCGGTGTATACCCTCACACTGAAGGCCAGCCTCGGATTAAACCTGGATGGCATGTTAATCATCGCCTTCTCCCCAGCCCCCTCCGCTCTACGCGCTGAAACCGTGCCCAAAATAAACACCAAAACCAACACTGCAAAACCCAGACCAGATAACAGGTCGAGGGTGGAGTGGGAAAGGGTCGAGGAACGAGCGTATTCCCTAAGTGTCCACGTACAGGAGTCTTTGAGGCTGACAATTAAAATGCCTTCCACGCAAGCAATTCTGTTGGCAAAACCGAACCCAACACTTCGTAAGGATTGATTTCGGCCCGCGGTGTCCGTTTCCAGTGCCACAGGAAGTGTCAGATGGCTAGAAATACCCAAGTCTGTCTGCACTCACCACCCACCACCTTCTGGGGTGGGCCATTTCCTCCTAGTCTTTACTCCCAGGCCATTTTAAGGATCTTTCTCCAAGAGGCTACCCCTAGAACCAAATACCACACTACCCCTCCCCTAGCCTCTTCTCAAAACGAAAAAAGGGGAGGAAAACACAGCTAAAACCCCGAGCTGTCTAGTCTAGACGCAGCGAGGCTGTGCGAATACCTATTTGAAGCGCGTTGGCTTCTTTTTAAGGTTTGTTTCTAAATACACATAACCCTCCTCCTTCCTTCTTCGCTCTTCCATTCCCCCCACCCCCACCCTCCAGACGCTGGCGGCGCGCGCCCTGGCGCGCGGGCACTCACAGCCTCTAGCTGGAGATCGTGGACTTTCTGGAAAAGATTCATTAACAGCAAATTACGTCTCGCCCGGCCACGGCCTACACGCTGCCAGACTCGTCCGTCTCCGGGACCCCGGGACATGCCCACTCGAGCGTGCGAGAGACGGGAAGCCCGCCGGGACCACGCGTGACTTCGGCCGCCCTACTCCACACACGGCGCCCCAAAGCTTGCTCCGTAAACAGCAGGCGCTCGTCACCGCCGCCACGAGCCCCCGAGTTGGCGGAGGCTCTGCAGCGCAGCCGCCCGCCGGCTCCGAGCGCGGGCCCCGCGGCGCCTCGCCCTCCCCGCCTTGGCCGAGTATCGTGCCCCTGTGCGCAAGTTCCTCTTCGCCTGGAGCCTCCGTGCCACACGCCCCCCGAGTGGGACCAACTTCCTCCGGCCGCAGACTTTCACACGCCCATCAGGGTTACCCACCAGACTCCCCATCGCCCAGCGGAGGGCCCAGGTCTCGCCCGCCCCCGGCCTCCCTCCGCGCCGCCGCCCCCGCGCAAACACATTCTACACCCACGCCTGGGGGGCTCATAACTTAAAACCTACCCTGAACAACGCAGAGGGAGAGGAGCGGGGAGGGGGTTTGCAGATTATAATCTTAAAAGAACATTTACAAAACAAAGCGTCTGACCTGGCTGGCGGCCGGGCCAAGTCGGAACCCCACGCTCTGCTCGATTTCTTAGTTTTTTTTTTTTTTTTTAATCCACGTGATTTGCGCTTTGGGGCAAGCCAAGAAAAAGCGGGACTCCCCTCCCGAGTTGCGCGGCAGCGGCGGCAGGTCGAGCTCGGCTCGGCCCGAGGCACTCGCCACACACCCTCGCGCACGCACACGCCGACGTTCCACTTGGAGGAAGGACCGGCCCCCGGAGAGGCGAGACGAGGCGGCGGCGGCTGGGGGTTTTTACAGTTCTTTCCCGAGTCGAAAAAGAAAGCAGACGACAACCCGCCGCCCTCCCCTTCCTGCTCGCGAGCTAACGCCGAACCCAGCTTCCCAGCTTCCAGCCCACCTCCCCCCCCCACTCCGCCCGACTCGCGGCGCTCAGCGGCGACCGCGCTCCCGCGCACAGACAGGCTGCAAACTTCCACTCCGCGAACTCCCTGCTCTCCTCCTGGCCCCCCGGGAGGCGCCAGGCCCCCAGCCGCGCCCCCTCCCTCCCTGGTGCCCACGCGGGACCGCTTAGGTTGGCTGCATTTTTAATAACTTACAGCTATGAAATAAAAACGAAAGCGAGCGAGGAAGCCAAAGGGAAGTGCGAGGCAAAAGCTTCGCGGGGTATGCTGCGGGCGGGGGCCCCGGGGGAGGGAGCCGACTGCAGCCCTCAGCGCGCCCGCCCACCGGTCCGCGGCCTCCCGGGGGAAAGGTGTTCCGGGCACTGACCTGAAATCCCCAGTTGGGGAGTAGGCAGGGAGCCTGCGATCCGGCGCTTTGAAGTTTTCCCCCGAGCGGACTCGAGGCGGCGAGGAGGAGCGGGGGGCGGTTGGGTGGGTGGAGAGAGATATGAG
>NW_012111253.1:4871294-4871807 GCF_000951035.1 Colobus angolensis palliatus
CCCCACCCCAGTCTGCCCCTTCCTCCCAGAGGAGCCCTTTCCCATTTCGGTGTTAAAAGCTACCTGAAAACACCACCCCAGGCAACGGTGGCCGTTCCGCCTGAACTCCGCGCCCGAGTTCCCCGGACGTTTCAATTGTGTGGGAATTGTTTGGAGGTGGGGGAAGGGGGGAGCAGCCCGTGGAAACACCGGGAGGTGTGGGGGGCGGTCGGAGAGCGGAGATCCGCCTGTATTTCTCCCGGTTCTCGAGCATTTTCACGGTCTCTACCTCTGATGGTTGGAGGGGCTGCCCTGGCCCCTCACCCTGGCCTTGGGAGATTATCTCCCGCGTTTTATTTTCCTTGGCAGGGAGCAACTTTTGGCTTACACCGTTCGCCCCATAAATTTCCACTCGGTAACGTCGTGCTGATCGGTGCTCGGCGGCGGCGTACAGCCTGCGCCCGCAGCAGTTCAATTCAATTGACACGTATTGAGCTTCTCCAGCGCACCCGGCGCGGCGCTGGGCGCGGGGGG
>NW_012111253.1:4871979-4877601 GCF_000951035.1 Colobus angolensis palliatus
AAGCGGAGAAGCGAGGTTCCGGCCTCCCCGGAGCGCAGAGACTCAAGGGCGAGCCGAGAAGCCCTAGTTGGTGAAGCTGGCGGGAAGGGGTAGGAGTGGGGGAGGGGGTATTCCGGACTAACCGCGCCCAGACTGCGGGCCGGACTTCGCGGCCAAAGGTGACCCCATTCGGCTGTCCGCTAGGGTCTTTTTATACTGGGAAGGGGGTGGGGTGTCTCTTTCTACCTAAGGACAAGATGGTGCAGGCTCCATGAAACATAAATCTGAAATGGAGGTGGCTTGTAAATCCACACGGAAAGTTTTTAAAATATCCTGGAGTGTCCCCATGCCAAAAATAATCAAAAGCATCTCAAGTTGATTACTAAGTCAAGGTCAAGGCCAAAATCAGCTCTAGCTAGCAGATATTTTCCCTTTTAAAAATTAGACTCACTACTGACTGTGGGACTGGTATTAGGTGCGATTTTATTCATTCTGTTTTAGTTCTCAGCACATAGTTATAAAAACAGCCCTTCTCAAAGCAGAAGTGAAACATCTCTACCGTTTGAAACCCGAAACTTCGGCAGAATTAAATCTTCATGCTCCAGAGCTGCTTATAACAACTGATGCAAAAGACAGGCGAGCAAGTGCCCCCGCGAGCAGTGCCCAGCCGGGCTGGGCCGCGAACGCTTCCAGGACCAGCGCCTGTAGCATGGAATGCACGCTTTTTTCTTCCTGGTCTTTCTGGGGGTGGATATCTCTGCAAGCCAACCCACACACTTTTTTAATCTCCGGTAACAAGCAGAAAGACACCTGGACTATTATGCTGTAAAACTATTTTTTATAAAGACATTTTAGGACCAGACATTAAAAGTTATTAGATTGAACGCATGCGAGTTACAGACACAGCTGGAGAAAAGGCCTCTGGTTGTGTGTTGTAGCAACATTTCTTTTTGAAGCGACTCCTTTTATTCAAAACAAGTCAAAAATAACCGGGAGGGCTGAAGTTGGATATTTGTGGGGAAACTCTGAACGTGGTTCCAGGCGAGGAGGCCGCTCTGCTGCTGCAGGTTGGACGGGAGAACTGGCCTGGGCCGGTGTGGAGCTGTGCCAGGTTCTTCCGGCTCGGTTAGGCCGAGCTGCAGAGGCCATGGCCCGGTGCCCAGCCACCTTCTATCCCCTCCCCTCGTCTCCCCAACTCTGCCCCCAGGCACAGGCTTTTCTCAGAGTTCGAAGTCGCCTGTAAACGTCCAGAACTTTTAGAAAATCCAGGAACCGAGCTCGGGACCTGCAGCCTCTCGGAGTCTTACGGCCTCCCGGGGCTGCCGACAAAGAGGCCTGTTTAAAAGTCCTAGAGTTCGGGAGGCTGAGCCAGTAGAATCGCTTGAACCCGGGAGGCGGAGGTTGCGGTGAGCCGAGATCGCGCCGTGGCACTCCAGCCTGGGCAACAAGAGCGAAACTCCGTCTCAAAAAAAAAAAAAAAAGTCCTAGACTTAAAATGAATGGGGGGGGGGGAGTGCTGTAAATGCGAAGGGGCCGCGGGGAGGGCTGACTGGGGGAGAAATTTGATGCTGGAGACAAACAGGCCAGTAAATTCGCCTTTGACGTAATTTGCAACATCCTCCCCCCCCTTTTTTAGGGATCTTGCCTCCACGGTAGGCTGGTAGGATTAAAGGGTTTCTCCTTCATCTCCTAGGGATACATTTTCAACTCCGTGGGATTTAAAAATACCTTATTAAGGGAGTCCTAAGAGGCACGAGTGGTGGGGGGATTCGTGACTCACTGGGAATTAAAATGTGGGATTTCCCGAGGCGCTATAAGGCAGAGGGGGGAGGAGAGATTACACCTACTGGCCTGGTTAGTTTGAATTGTTGTGGGGAAAACAAGCGAAAGCTGTCGAAGGGCAGTCCTATCTTGTGTCCCCACTCAAGAAGGGGCTCAGAGAGCTGGGGATGCCGCGGGGCCTGCAGTGTGTGCCGGCGATTTGGCCCTTCTCCTGCTCTCCCACGAGCCCCTCGGGAGTTGACCCGGGGGTCAGGCCGCTATACCCAGCACTCAGCAAGAGGAGGATTTCAATGAAAACAGAGGAGGAGGAGTGAGTGAGCAAGGGAGTGCATGAGATGGGAGGCCGTGCAGCCCACGGAATAGGTGAAATAAAGAAATAGGTGCCGAAATGAGAGGTGCTGGGGGTGGAGCAGCGGGGGCTGCCCCTCCGCCACCAGTCTCCCTCGCCATGGAAGGGTCTCCTGATTATAACAAACCACTCGACCTCAGGCTAACCAGGCCCTGCAACTGGGCAATCGAGCTGGCGCTTCTAGGAGCAGGCCTCGAGCCTGGCTGCCCTTCTCAAGGCAGGTTGACGCTGCAAGACCCGCTAGGGCCTCTCCCACACACCTCCAGCTCCACCCTGGCCTAGGGGAAAGGCCAGGCATCCTGTGTTTGGGGGAGACGCTGGCCTTCTAACCTCGTGTGCAAGATTCACTTATAAAGTATGTGTAGGATCCACATCATAAAGCTCTGTAGGCCTCCGATGGCCCTCCTCGGAGGCTGTTCTCAGGGCGATGACACTTGGTACTGGAACAGGTGGGACTTGGATGAGTACAGATAATGTATTTTTACATAATGTGAGGTAGACTTTCTTTAAAAACACACCCACACTTATAGTCTTCTGGTCACTTTGTACAAGAACTCTGGGCTTATCCAATTGCACTTTAAAAAAGATCCGCTGCCCCATCCTCCAAGCACAAGGCACAGCTGGCTTCCCCTCTGAAACTCAAACGAGGTAACAACAGGAGGCGCATCCTCCTCCCAGGATTTCACTCATCTGGAAACATCTAAAGGTAGCTGCCTCCCAGGGCAGAAGACTGCTGGACTTAAGGGTCGCCAGGCTGAACATGACTGCTCTTTCTTCTTCCTGGCCTTTGGAGAGTTATTGGGTGTTTCGGGAAGGAAGGCCCTAAGGGCAGGCTCTCCGTGGTTCCTACCAACCATTTGGAATTTCTAGTCTGGGCTCTATTTGGGTCAGGCCCTGAGCTCCCCGAACGCAGGCACGTGTGGGTGAACTAGCATCTATACTACGGGGGCCCGCAGGGTGGCTGGGTGTCGACCAAATGGGCATAAATAAGGGAGGTTTCTGGGAGGCCGGCCGCCTCTTGCCCTCGACAAGGGCTTAAGAGCCCTCGACGCTGCCGCGCTGGTCCGGATGCTCCAGCAGATAAACCCGGACGCCACGTCCCGCCTCGGCTGCTTATTTAGCAAGGCGCCTCCTGCGGATATTTTACCCGGCTGGGGGCAGTGAGTGGGAACCGCCGGGAGAGGGGGCGGGGAACCACCGACTACTCGCCTTCGGACCCAGTGTGCCGGCCTCCGGCCCCAACCATTTTGTATCCAGCTTCCCTCCTCCACTCCCACCGGGTCCCTGCGAAGACGCACCACCCCGAACCCCTTCGCGGTACCGAACTGGAGGGGTAGAGAAGGCTCTGCCAGCCCCTCGCCTGCAGCAGGAAGGTGGGTACCGACCAGCAGAAGGGAACATGGTGCTGATCTGTCTCTAAATACCTCTGCCCTCCCGCCCCCAACAAAGTCGGTCACAGAGGTGAGCGGCGTGGGATGGTTGCCTCGAGAAGGTCGCAGCCAGGAGCAAAGTTTTGGGGCTCACAACGGGCTGGGGATTCCAAACGGCGTAATCTTCGGCACATTTCACCCGCTCCCATTCCACTTTCCCAACCACTCTGCTCTCGGTGCTCATCCTCCTCTCCATCTCTGCGTTTCCAGCGCGTTAGCAGCCGCGCAGCCCCAGGCCCTGAGTGCGGGGAGTGGGGTGGGGGTGGGGGCTCCGGGTGGTTTGTGTGGTGCGGCCTGACAGAACCTTCTGTGTGCGGCGGAGGGAGGAGGCTAATGCATAATGCACAGCGCCTGGAAGCCCGGCCATTAGCGGCCTGTCGGTGACACAGACAAACGACTGAGAGGGAGGAGATCCAGCTCGCTCTGGAGTTTAAATAGACCAGCGTGGAGGGGAAACGCCATGATTTAAAAGTGTGTGTTTGCAGACACTCGCATATATTTTAATGATTTCCAGCAGGCTATGCGTCCCAGCCTTGCATCCCCCCCTTCCCAAAAGGAGGATGTTGTCTAGTGGAGGGAGGATGAAGGCAGAGTGAGAGGCCTCAACCCAGACCCACCAGCAGCTTTTGAGAGATGGAGGGGAGAAGTTCAGAAAGCGAGGCCTGGGGAAGCCACACGACCCAAGGCCAACCCCAGATTTTGTTCTTAAAATAATAATAATAAAGAACCATCCAGCCTTCCACCCTGGACTACACCCTCTGTGTTGTACTAGAAAGGCCTGGGAGAAAGAATAAATTCTGCCACCTTTGCTTCCCCCGGGAGCCCACATTTTTGAATCTTCCTTTTCCACTGACACTCCAGAGACCTCCTTCCTCCCGGTTTAACACACCAGTGTTTTTTAGCAATTAAGGCGAGAAGGGGGTGGGGATAAAGATAAGCCAATTTTTTTTTCCTCCATGCAAGTGTGAAAGATAAGATAACGCTAAGCTGGGGCAAAGCGGCTGCTTACAACCTCCCCTCAGCGATTTTGATCGGTCATTTCTTATCTCGCAAAAATGCTCTTTTCGAAAACTGCACCAAAAAAGAAAAAGAAAAAAAGAAAGAAAACATTTTCATTTTCATTTGGAAGTGACATACAAAACCCACCTCCCCTCCACCGACGACCCACTTCCCATTGGCGGGGCTCCCCAGGACAAGTCGCACCTCGACTGCAGGATTTCAGGCTTTCTCGTGGGGGGCAGGATTACTAGTGTAATTAGGCTGAATAAAACCAGGGATGCGTGATGAGGATTTATCCTGTATCCAACCCAAGCTCGCGGCCGGGTTTTCCTTCTCTTTAGTTACTGGTCGATGTTTGTGTTTCGCCATCGCACGCAGTGCCTTGAAACTAAACAGGTAGTTATACTTGGGTCATATAACTATGTCAACATGAAGTGGTTGTTAATGCGAAGTAAGAAGAAACTCTTCTGATATTTATAGGCACCTATAAAGGGAGAAAAAGGAAATCACACTCCCTAGAACCCGAAAGCTCCCAGCCGAACCGGACCCTCGGGGAGTTTTAGAAATCCTTCTTTCCGCACAGGAATTTCACGAAGCGGTTTCCGGAAGACTTTGTTGAGGAAGGTTTTGGTATCGGACTCCACGACCTCAGGGCGCCCTGCAAATTCCCCCCGGCCCAATGGCTAGCCCCAGAACGCAAACCTCAAGGCGGGCGCTCCAGACCAAGCTGACTAGCCTCTGCCCACCTCCAGCTCACAACCCCGAGGCTCCCACCCCGTCCCCAACCGGGTCGGCACCGTGGCGTCCGGCACATGCCGAGTCTACCGTCTCCGGGCCAGGCTGCGAGATCCAAAGGCTGGGGCCTGCCGCGGCCGGATTGTCCCTGGGGAGCCGAAACCGCCCAGCGGGGAAACCCCTCCTCTCGCCCTTCCCCGAAAAGCTTGGCCGCGGTCTAAGCTCCGAGCAAGCGGGCATCCGCTGACAGCCCGGCCTCACGTAAGGCCCACACGCGTCCCATTAGTCAGCCCGAGTTCCCCTCGGGCGAGCCGCCTGGCGCGGCCCCAAGGCCGGGCTCAGGCGGGG
>NW_012111253.1:4878051-4879010 GCF_000951035.1 Colobus angolensis palliatus
GCCGCCCCGAGCGGCCTCCGCTGGCCCCAGGGCTGTTCCAGACGAGGGCTGGACGCGCGTCACCCTTGATCCCTCCTCGTCCCAGGCGACCGCCCGGGCCCTGCGGTATCCCGGTGTAAGCCGGGAGGACCCTTCCTGCGGTCCGATGAGATGTCCCTGCCCCTCTGCTACCACCATAAGCACACCCTCCCGCACCGCTCGCAGCTCCGCAGCTGGGACGGGAGGGGCGCGGAGCCGCCACTCCGGCCGGGCAGGAACACCTGCTCCCAGGCCCTGCAGCTGGGCACGTGGTGCTGTGAGAGGCTGCCTACTGTTGTGTGCAGAGATCGCGGATGAGAAAATAGGGCTGCGAAGCTCAGGGCCAGGAGCAGCCAAGCCTTGGCCACCCCCATCTCCCACCCACTGCGGGCGACAGAGCGCGAAGCCAGAGGGCCTGCTGGGGGCCCGGGTCTCCTTTCGAAGGTCGAAGGGCCGCCACCCCTGGGATCCGGCTTCTGGCCTGAAGAGGTCGTTCGTAAAACAGATGGGGCAAAACCTGTTTTGGGAGCCTTCCCAGTGTCCGCCCCCGCTCTCCAAACCAGACACACTCATCTCCCCCTCAGCCCTACTCTAGCCTCCGGCGGGGGACCGGAGTAAGTCATGGCGGCACCGGCACTCCCGCCCCTACCCACGTAGGGACGTAGGGTCGGCTGCGGGCCTCGGACTTTGCCACTCCACCTAGGGGAGGGCCAATGGACGCTCCCCGTCTCCTCCGTGTCCGGAGGAGATCGGGCGGCGGAGCCGACCTGCAAGGCTTGCCCTGCCTCACCAACCCCCCACCTCCGTCCCACCCTCCCCGACTCTCCTGGCCCAGGGCCCGGCCGGGGAAGGCGTTGTTTTGCCAGCGGGAGCCGAGCGAGTGCACAGAGAAAAGCCTCCCTGCTCTAATGAGAGTGCACACAGCGCTGCAGCGAGGAGGA
>NW_012111253.1:4879338-4881823 GCF_000951035.1 Colobus angolensis palliatus
CCCGCGCTCCCGCCTCCCGCCTCGCACTTCCTCCCGCCCGCGCGGCTTTTGCAGTTCTAATGCTCTGCTTTCGGCCTGGCACCATTACGCTAGCAGCCGCTTCTCCGCGGCCCCGGGCGTCTCTTTCCCCTTTGTTTTCGGGGTCTATAGAAAACGTTTGCTTTTGTCCCGAGCTCTCGTTAAACCAAACTTGTGGTGGCAACGGAAGGCGGTGCAGGCGGGGAGTGGTCCGGGGATTTTGGCAGCAGCCGACCGGAGCGTGGTGGAAACTTCTCTCGCTGGGTTCTCCGCTCCCTCCCACTCCCCCTCCCCAACGGAGCCGCCGGCCTCCCAACGCTTCTCCCTTTGCCCCCGAGAGGCCCCAGTGCTCCAGGAAGGTCTGGGCCACAGAGACTGTGACCATGGGTGAAGAGCCCAGGGTTCGTGTCTGTGAGCCCCGAGGTTTTGGCACTCGATGACCTCGCTCCCTGCAGCCCCGACTTACCTCTCTTTTTCCCTTTGGTCATTCGGGGCTTTGTATCAGTCGGTGAAGAAGGAAGGGGAGGGAAGAGAAAGTGTTTCTTTCGTGCGTGCGGTTTTTATTTTAAGGATTTGTTGGAATCTGTCACCCTCAACTGCGCAGCCCCCTCCTGTATAGGATCTAGGGCGAAAGCGGGGAAACGTCGGCTTTACGGGGAAAGGGTCGGGTCAGAAACAGCCCTGGAGGCTGGATCGTAGTCTCCTGGCGGGCTCAGCCACACTTGCTCGGCACGCGGGGCGGGACGACCCAGCAGAGTGGGGGACGCGAGGGCCAGGTCCCTCGGTCCTGGAGACGCCAAACGTTCCATCCTCGGGGCGAGAGAGCAGAAACCCCCGCACCCCCCCGCGCGCGCTCCCTAGCTCGACGCTCAAGCCGTGGCTCTCCGCGCCAGAGCTGCTCAGGCGGCATTTTTTTAAGCCTGCAATTAAGCGAGGCGTCGCCGTGTCCTCTGCTAGTGTCGGTCCTGTCAGTCGCACATGGCCTTGGTGCTCCGGTCCGAGGCCCCGCGATTAGTCACAGGCTCGCTTCGCTCCTTCCCTAATCCGCCTCTGCAGGCAGCCTGGGGACGCGGCCGACTTGGCGGCGCTGGCAGGGAGCCACTGCCCGCGGGGCGGGCCGCCTGGACAGTGTCAGCCCCGCTGCGCCGGAGCCGGCGCGGGCCCTGGGGTGCGGGTGTGGCGTCCCTCCCCTCTCACAGACCCCTGGCTGGGGCGCCGGCTCCCCTCCTCCTCCCGCCCCTCTCCCGGGCTTGCGAGATCTATTTGTGTGGTGTCATTTGCATAAAAATAGGACAAGTGTTTCTGTGCGTTCGTACGCGGGAGGCGAAATCCTTATTGATGTGTCTGTGTGGAGCGTTCGGTTGTCGGAGCGGTTTGATTTAGGGTGTTGGTGTTGCCTTCTACAAGAAAGGAGAGAAAGTCCTTCGCAACTCCTTCGGCGGCCTGGGCCCCCCGAAGCATGACCCTCTGCGCGGCCGGAATGGTCCACCACTTGGGCCTCAAGCGCGCCGGATCCACAGCGAGCAGGTTGAGGGCCAGGCGGGCGGCCCATTATGACTCATAAAATCGGGCGGCCTAATCGCCAGCTGCCAACCCATTTACATGTGGAGCTTCCCAATGCTCCCTTCGCCCGGGCCCGGCTTCCTGAGGGTTCGCCCCGACACAGCTAGAGCCGCCAAGAGGGAGCTAATCTACTGGCCTCTCCTTCCCGTCGGCAGGGTGGCTTCCCTTCCCTGGCGACCCCCGCTCTCTTGGCCTCTGCGCTGCTCGCCAGCAACTCCTCAGCTTGGACAAATAGCTGGGAGGGCGCCGGCCGCGCGGAGCCAGTAAATCAATCATTAACTCCCAGGCGAGGCCTGGGCCAGGGGAGGGAGCAGCGACCAGAGCCGAGTCCGCGGGGCGAGCGCAAGGCCCCCCCATCTGGGTTAGGAGCCATCCACGCGCCAACTAACCGGGGGCGTGAAGGCGGGTCCCGCCAGGGCCTCCTGGGCCCCTCCGCCCGCCGGGCCTTTCCTGCCCGCACCTAGCCTGGCCAGGCAGGTCGAGTTACGGCGCTGCCCCTGGGAGGGCTTGAACATTAACTAGCCGCCTCGGGCCTCAGCGGCCTGCTCTCCACAGGAGAGCGTCCCGCGCTTGGGCAAGCTCCTCGGATCCCGCCGGGCTCCTCCTGGCTGAGGCTTGCTAAACCAAACTGATCGCACCCCGTATCGACCAATCTCCCAGCGGCACCCTCCTCCCTGAGCCCACGATGGGGCCGGCACGCAGGGGGTTAAAAGCCCCGGTTCGCTTCGGCTCCTCGGCTGCGAGGAGAAAACGCCGATCAAAGTGCTTAAGGGAAAGGTAACACATGCACATTACGTCCCGGGTCGAAGGAGGCCGACTGGAGACGGCTCCCGAGCCACCCGCCTCGACCCGCTTCCCACACTCCCGGGAACGCGGCGGCGGCGCTGGCCCGCACGATTCGCTC
>NW_012111253.1:4882517-4890665 GCF_000951035.1 Colobus angolensis palliatus
GCCCGGGAAGGCTGCGAGCTCGGCCTGGCAAAGTTCCTGTGGAAACTCCATGTTTTGAAACTCCAGCGGCGTCGCGGAAGGAGGGGGAGAGGGGAGCGCGGGAAGCGCGCGGGGGCGGTCTGCACCCGCCTCTCCCCGCCGGGGAGTGGGTTCCACGGCCCCCCGGGCCTCCTGGGAAGGCTGGAGGGCGGGGACGGGTCCTCGGGCCGGTTCTTTTGTGTGTTCCCCTCTCTCTCCTCCACACTCTAAGGGAAATTTATAAACCCGTTTCATTTAGTGAATTCACCCGGGAGAGGAAAGCTGCCTTTTTAGGGACCATGATGTTCAGGGTAATTTCGTATTTGACACATGTAAATACTTAGTACTCTCAGGTAAGGTCAAATTATTTATCATCTTAATTTATATTTCAATAGGCCTACAATTTAGAGGCGAGAAATGCCTCCTTATGAATCATTATGGTCTATTAGGGGAAGTAATGTATAAACAGCACTATTTGGGAGGGAATCACTTATGGTGACATTTAAATAGCTCTTCAATAGTTAAAAAAAAAAAGACATTTGAGTGCCTTTGATTAAATATACAATTTACAAGACCATCAGCATAGCCATCAGGAATATAAATTCTTCTTGGGATTTTTATTTATTTATTTCCAATTTTTGAAACCTTCCAGGGCATGCATGTCATTGAATCCCTATGGGGAAAAAAATCTTAACATTTCAGGCAAAATATGCTCATCTCCCCCAGCTTCCTGTCTTATGAGGAACTCAGGGAACTTCTTGGAACTCTGAGCAGACTTCACCAGCAGGGACCACAGTGGGAAGTTTGTAGATCCTGTACTAAGAGAATCAACCTTTTTTTTTTTTTTTTGAGTCTCACTCTGTTGCCCAGGCTGGAGTGCAATGGCGTGATCTCGGCTCACTGCAACCTCCACCTCCCAGGTTCAAGTGATTCTCCTGCCTCAGCCTCCCAAGTAGGTGGGATTACAGGCTTCTGCCACTACGCCCAGCTAATTTTTTTGTATTTTTAGTAGAGACCAGGTTTCACCATGTTGGTCAGGCTGGTCTTGAACTCCTGACCTCAGGTGATCCACCAGCCTCAGCCTCCCAAAGTGCTGGGATTACACGCATGAGCCACCGCGCCCGGCCAAGAATCAACCACTTTCTAACAATATTGCAGCCAATTTGTGAAACAGCCCAGCTTCCCTGCTGGAGTTGAACCTTCCGGAAGGCCAGTGTATGTCCATCCATCTTGATGTTCCCGCAGCGCCCAACATAGGATCTCATACTGTTTTAAGTCATCGTTTCACACCTGCTAAAATATCACCTTCTTAGAGGTTTTTCCTGGGTGCCTCCAGCCTCACCCCCATACCCTTTCTTGAAAGGCCCCCTGTTATACTTTTTTGCTTGAAGCATCACCCATCATCTTCAGAATGGCCCTTCTTAACCTCATATCTCCTTTGCTGGTTCCCTATTTATCTGTTTCTCAGCTGGACTTCTTGAAAGAGGTGTCTCCATCCATGTGGAATTTCTGCGGGCTTACCTCATGTTCACTCTAAAAATCAGCTAGTCTTGAAGTTATTTTAAGACACTGGGATAAGTGCAGCTTTGTTTATAACAGCATAGGATTATAAACAACCTAAAGAGCAAGCAGTGACATTGATGGCACATGCATACAATGGAATATTCTGTAGCTGTTAAAATAATAAAGAAGATCTGCTCTGTGTATTGATATGGAAAGACCCCCAAGGTCTACAGTTAAGGAAAAAAAAAAAAGGTACAGAGCAGTGTGTACCGTCTGCTACAGTTTGTGTAAAAACAAAGTAGGGGGGAATATAGACACATTTGTGTGTGCATTAGATTTCCAACACTGCTGGGGAGTGCCCCCTTCCCTCCAGTTTCTTTGTACATATGCGTGTCTATTTTCAGAAATGGGAAAACACTGCACGATCTGTTCTGTACCTCACCTGTGAATCTTATCTCTATATCTTACTTTTCTACCAGCACATGTAGATGGGCCTTGTCAATTTCCAGCCTGGTGGAATTTCACTGTATAGACACATGGTCATTTGTCTCACTCCTCAACCCCTCCATCCTCCCTGGCCATTCTGCAGAAAGTGCTCAACATCACTGGTTACTTCCTTGTTGCCAGGAGTGGGGGCGGGGGGGGGGCGTGGCATTGTTTTTCAGTCCTTGCCTTCCTTGGCCTGCCAGAGCATTTAACACGCCTTGACCACTGCTCCCTTGAGCTGCTTGCTCACAGGGTTTTCATCCTAGCTGAGAACCTCTTTCAATTTCTTTGTGGGCTTTTCTATGCTCTACCAGTTGCCTTGGGCCTGGATCCTCCCCCTCCTCCCCACCAATCTCATCCAGGTTTATGGCTTTAAATACCACCTACTTGTTGATGACTCTTACGTTTGTTTTTTTTTTGTTTTTTTCTAGTTCCAAATCCCCATATCAAACTTCAAACTTGGTATCTCAACTTGGCATCTACATTCAGCTTAATAACAATAGCAAGCATTTACATCACGCCTGTTAGGTTAAAGCTCTCTTCAAAGTGCTTTCTATAAATTAACTATTAATCCTTACAACTGCCCTATAAGGTAGGCAGAGTTATTATGTACATTTTTTTCCAGATGAGGAAACTATCAGAGAAGTTACTGAACATTCCTAGAAAATGGTGGTGCTAGGATTCAAATCCAGGCCATCCTATCTTCTGAGTCCATCGTCCTAATCACTTTGCCACACTGCCTCGTGGCATGTGTCTCGAACTCCTGACCTCAAGTATTCCACCCGCCTCTGCCTCCTAAAGTTCTGGGATTACAAGTATAGCACCGCGCCCAACCACAACTGAATTCTTAAAAGAGGAATTAATTTACAAATATTTGGGGGCATTTAATAAATGCCAGGCCTTGTACGGGTGCTAGGGAAACAGTGGTGAGCAGGACAAATGTCTCTTAGATAGAGAAGAGCTTTCCCTTAGAACCTGCTCTTTGCTCTAACTTCCTTCCCCATCACAGAAAATGGCTCACCCACTCTGGTGCTTAAAGCAGAATCCTAGGGGGCCATTCTTGACCCATTCTCATTCATCTCCCCCTCACCTTCCTCCAGTCCACTGGCAAAGCTAACCTATTCTACTTCCAAATAGTCCATCCAGTAAGCCTGCTACTTCCCATTTTTCTACAGCCACCTGAGGCCAGGCAACCATCTTGGGCCTGGATTATTACACAGGATGATTATTCTAGCAATCTCTGTGCTGCCACTCTTGCTATCCTCCAGTCCACCCGCAACGTGGCAGTTAGAAAGATATTTTATTTTTATTTATGTATTTATTTTGAGACAAGATCAAGACCTCATTCATCTCCACTTAAAAAAAAAAAAAAAAAAGGCCGGGCGCGGTGGCTCAAGCCTGTAATCCCAGCACTTTGGGAGGCCGAGACGGGCGGATCACGAGGTCAGGAGATCGAGACCATCCTGGCTAACACGGTGAAACCCCGTCTCTACTAAAAATACAAAAACTAGCCGGGCGAGGTGGCGGGCGCCTGTAGTCCCAGCTACTCCGGAGGCTGAGGCAGGAGAATGGCGTGAACCTGAGAGGCGGAGCTTGCAGTGAGCTGAGATCCGGGCACTGCACTCCAGCCTGGGTGACAGAGCGAGACTCCGTCTCAAAAAAAAAAAAAAAAACCTAGCCAAGCGTGGTGGTGCACGCCTGTAGTCCCGGCTACTCAGGAGGCTGAGGTGGGAGGATTGCTTAAGCCTGGAAGGTCCAGACTGCAGTGAGCCATGATTGCACCATTGCACTCCAGTCTGGGTGATGGAGGGAGACCATGTCTCAAAAAAAAAAAGTGTTGAATGTTACTACCCCACTAGTTCCCACTGCACTTAGAACAAAATGTAAATGCCTTAACAAGGCCACTTCATTGCTTGCCACTGTCTAGCTCACCCTCTGGAGGCCAACCACACAGGTCTGCTATCAGCTCCTGAATAGGCTCTGCAGGTTGGTCCCTGGGAGGTCATCTCCCTCAGCAAGACTGTATCGTCCATAACGGTACAGTGTACCATCACCAGGTGCTAAGCTTGCATCAATGTCCAGCAATGTACATATATCCATAATGTTCTCAGAATTTTGTTTCTGGCTGTATCCTCCCAGTGTGTAGCATGGTGCTCAGCACATATTGATGGAAAAAAATAATAATCTGATAATAAATGAAGTATTGCACGCCTAATACTTTTTTTACTTTTTTTTTTTTTTTTTTTTTGAGATAGAGTCTCACTCTGTCACCCAGGCTGGAGTGTAGTGGCGCGATCTCGGCCCACTGCAACCTCTGCCACCGGGTTCAAGTGATTCTGCTGCCTCGGCCTCCTGAGTAGCTGGGATTACAGGCGTGCGCCACCAAGCCTGGCTACTTTTTGTATTTTTAGTAGAGACGGAGTTTCACCATGTTAGGCAGGCTGGTCTTGAACTCCTGGCCTCAGGTGATCTGCCCACCTCAGCCTCCCAAAGTGCGTGAGCCACCACAGCTGACCACTTAATACATTTTTGCTAACTGAATCAGTATTCTATATCCTGGCCAGAGAAGAAACCAGGTTCAAGAGAACAAGACAGTTGTGGGGAGGGTGCTATAGGAAAGGGGATACCTGGACTGGTGGGGAGTGGCTCTGTAGTTCTGGTGAGGATTGGGGCAGAAGAAATTAGGAAAGTGAAGCATGAGGCTGGGGGAGCCACTGTCTTTTGGGGAGGCCCGTGGGAGTATGGAACACCTGTGTACAGGTCTGTTTCTGCTGGAGAAGCCAAGTGACCTGGTGTGCATGCTGATGGGGAAGCCTTGGGAGTCCTATCCTTAACTAAGTCCTGCAGAATATCATCCCCAGATGAGAAAGCCAAAAGCAAAACAAAACCCAAACCAGAGCCTTCTCAGAGTACTTTGCCTATTGCCAATCATTTGGTCCTTAGTGGCAGAAGATTGAGACTGTCTTTCTCATTGAGATCCTGAGAAACCAGAAGTATAGATTCTTCTCACAGCTGACCCTGGGCAATTGGAGTTTTCTGAATTCCATGCCATTTGACCTCTAACAGTAGCTGTGTCCCTACGCTGCTTTTGATAGCAAAGCAAGTCTTTTTACAATGAATAATTCCTATGTGATTAAAATAGCCACTGTTTATTAAGGACCTTTGTTCGTTTCAGTTACTTTATCAGGTACTTTTCCAAGTTATCTCACTCACACCCCAAAATAACCCTATGGCTTAGGTATTAATATTCACTATTTTACAGTTGAGGAAACTGAAGCCCTTAGAGATGTCCCACCAAAACACATGGCTAATCTAGCAGAGTGTGGCTACAGGGATTCCACCTGACTCCAAACCTAGGCTCTTTCCCATAGGGTATATTGTTTGTCTGTCATGCATATGTACTGTTTCCCCAAACCTTAAACTATTTCTGGGATCAGATCCTACATAGCTTCTGCAATCGCATCCTTCTGGGTCCATCCTGGTAACTCACCAACTGTAGTAAGTATCATAAAAGGAGTTTCTTTCTTTCTGGGATCAGCAGGCCTCAGCTCATCTGTTGTGTTCACCATGGAAACCTAAGAATTGATCATCTGAATGAAGAATTGCCTTCCTTCCAGGTAAGCCTTGAAAAAGTGTGGGGTCGGCCCGGGTTCGGTGGCTCATGCCTGTAATCCCAGCACTTTGGGAGGTGGAAATAGGCGAATCTCTTGAGGTCAGGAGTTGGAGACCAGCCTGGCCAACTTGGCAAAACCTCACCTCTACTAAAAATAAAAAAATTAGCTGGGTGTGGGGGTGCACGCCTGTGATCCCAGCTATTCAGGAAGCTAAGGCACAAGAATGGCTTGAACCCAGGAGGCGGAAACTGTAGTGAGCTGAGATCCCACCACTGCACTCCAGGCTGGGTGACAGAGTGAGACTGTGTCTCAATAAATAAATAAATAAATAAATAAATAAATAAATAAATAAATAAAAAGTGTGGGGCCAAGAAGTTCAACGGAAGGACTTCCTCCCCAGAACAAATAGATTCTGTTTGAAAAATACCTGTACCTCCACCAATACTAAATTATGGCTCAATGTCTGGCGAGATTATAAGCTACCTTGCCCTTTCATATTCCTGGGCGACATTTTTCCGTTTTGAGCTTCCATAAAGACTACTCTTGCCCTTACCATGGGAAAAGGTAGTTCACGAGGGATAACATGGGAAGAACTCATCACACAGCTCTTCTGAAGCAGAAGAGCTGTTGGGATTTGAGGAAAAGAGAGTCACTAACGTTCTTCAGCTCCTAGAAGAACAATAGCTAGAATTTATTAAGGGCTTTCTCTCTGCCAGGCACAGTTATAAACACTTTATACACATTAATAATCTCATGTCATATAGAAAACTGTCCTATAAGGCCGGGCGCGGTGGCTCAAGCCTGTAATCCCAGCGCTTTGGGAGGCCGAGACGGGCGGATCACGAGGTCAGGAGATCGAGACCATCCTGGCTAACACGGTGAAACCCCGTCTCTACTAAAAATACAAAAAACCAGCTGGGCGAGGTGGTGGGCGCCTGTAGTCCCAGCTACTCCGGAGGCTGAGGCAGGAGAATGGCGTAAACCCGGGAGGCGGAGCTTGCCGTGAGCTGAGATCCGGCCACTGCACTCCAGCCTGGGCGACAGAGCAAGACTCCGTCTCAAAAAAAAAAAAAAAGAAAACTGTCCTATAATAAAGGTACTATTATCCCCATTTCACAGATGGGGAAACTGAGGCTTAGAGGATAATTAATTTGCCTGCTTGCCTGGACGCTCACTGCCCATTCCCAAAGCCCAGACTTATTCATGCCATCACGGCCCCTGCCATCACGGTGCAACACTGGCAACTAAATTTCAGACTTTCCAGGCACCTGTGGTCAGCTTCATTACTCTGCCAATTGCACAAGTTCCTGCTAATTGGGTGCTTTATTGGGATCTGAAAGCAGTGGCCTTACTGCATCCTGGCATGCAAATGATGTCCCCTGAGGACACAATGGGCAATGAATTTGTCCTGCAGGTCCCTATGAGAGGCCTTTTCTGTAGCTTCCTAAGCAGAAGCTATGGATGATCCACTGACAGAAGGTAGTCATCTCTAACCTGTCCTCTGACAAAGCATGCTGGTCAGCCAGTGGATGCCCCCGTCAGTTCCATGCCAGTGGCTGCACCAGGACCCCTGCTTGCAGGCACGGGGAACACGGAGGAGAGAAGATCAGTCTCCAAGATAATTTAGGTCCAGTCTTTCTTCAAACCAACAATTGTCCTCTGCTCTAGATCTGACGCCAATGATTAATGCGCCTTGTATTTTGAGTATTTCTTCTTTTCGGCTTCTTCCTTGCTTTGGGGTTTATTTTCCAGCTGCTGCCAGAGTTTCTCCTCAGCAGAGAGTAACTACTCACAGGCTGGAGCACTGCCCTTGGTGTTGCCCTGAAAGCGTCCCAGGTGTCAGATCGCACTGGGCCATTCCTGTAGTAGGTGATGTTACTGTTTAGAGTTCAGTGCTAACCCACCACCTCCACCAATCGAGACCTAAGCCTTTAATTATTCTGAAAATACCAAAAATAAAGATTGCAGGGAAGGCAATTAATAGGATCATATGGTCTATTCCTCATTTGTAATTACATATTATTATTTTTCTCCCTACTTTGTTCCAATAATGATTTAAGGCTGCTTCCAAAGATACACAAAACCCAGCAAAGATAAATAGAAGTGGAACATGAATTATAATGTCATGCCTGCTCATAACATCTCTGCCCCATTCCACATAATAGAACTGAATTCATAACGCCTTTCAAAAATGAGGTAATTCAGCTATTTTGGTGGCAACACTAGGCTCTTTGTAAAGTGAAAGGGTGGTACACGATCATGGAAAAACCATGGAGGGGACACTCGATCCCCTTTCTAATGCTGGCTCTCTTGGTGTGTGACCTTGGGCAAGTCGCTCACCCTCTCTGGATTTCAGCTTCTGAAATTCTCAAATGTCTCTGCCAATCCCTGAGGCTTCCCTCCTCTTTCTGACGTCCAAGGGCACCATCATAGGCAGAAACCAGCACTACTGCCCTCTGGCATGAGGCTTCCTAGAACTACTATTGGAGAGATAGGTTCCCAGGAAGTACACTATGCTCACACTCTT
>NW_012111253.1:4890940-4898105 GCF_000951035.1 Colobus angolensis palliatus
AGACGGAGTTTCGCACTTATCCCCCAGGCTGTAGTGCGTTGGTGCGATCTCGATCTCAGCTCACTGCAACCTCCGCCTCCCAGGTTCAAGCTATTCTCCTGCCTCAGCCTCCCGAGTAGCTGGGATTACAGGCACCCACTGCCATGCCAGGCTAATTTTTTTGTATTTTTAGTAGAAATGGGGTTTCACCATGTTATCCAGGCCGGTCTCGAACTCCTGACCTCAGGCGATCCGCCCATCTCGGCCTCCCAAAGTGCTGGGATTATAGGCGTGAGCCACCATGCCTGGCCGAAGACATTTTTACAACCTGGCCGACTCTAGATCCAGTCTTATATTCCCTTCACCCTCTCTTAAGCACATCTTCCACTTTTGTATCCAGACAGCATCTAACACAATGCTTAGCATGTCATTTGCTTAAAACACCAGTGTTGTCCTCTGCCCCACACAAAGTCTCCACTGACCCCCTAGTGCTTCTACTGAGTATTCCACAGGCTAGACGGGCCTCCTGAGGCTGGGCCCTGATCCCTCACCTCAGGTGGGAGGCTGCTTGGGAGACTGTTTTTGTTGTTGTTGAGAGGAGTCTCGCTCTGTTGCCCAGGCTAGAGTGCAGTGGTGCGATCTCAGCTCACTGCAGCCTCTGCCTCCTGGGTTTAAGCAGTTCTCCTGCCTCAGCCTCCCGAATAGCTGGGATTACAGGCATATGCCACACTGCCCAGCTAATTTTTGTATTTTTAGTAGAGACAGGGTTTTGCTGTGTTGGCCAGGCTGGTCTCAAACTCCTGAGCTCAGGTGATCCGCCCACCTGGGTCTCCCAAAGTGCTGGGATTAAAGGTGTGAGTGATCACACTCGGCCTGAGACTCTGTTTTTTAAGATGCAAGCACACAAAACACCTCGCAAATGAAAAGAAGCCAGTCTCAAAAGAATATGAACAATAGGATTCCATTTACATCAAGTTTGGGTGGTTTTTTTTTGGTGGTGGTAGGGGACAGGGTCTCACTCTGTCACCTAGGCTAGAGTGCAGTGGCACTTGGCCTACGTCAAGTTTTAAAGTGGGCAAAGGTTTTAATCTGAGTTGTTATAAGTCAGGATGGGCCAGGTGCCATGGCTCGATCCTGTAATCCCAGCACTTTAGGAGGCAGAGGTGGGTGGATCGCTTGAGCCTAGGAGTTCCAGCCCTGCCTGGGCAACATGGTGAGACCCCATCTCTACACAAACTACAAAAATAAGCTGGGTGTGTTGGGCGTGCTGTAGTCCCAGCTACTCAGGAGGCTGAGGGAGGATCTCTTAAGCCCAGGAGGCTGAGGCTGCAGTGAGCTGTGATCGCACCACTGCACTCCAGCCTGGGTGACAGAGTGAGACTGTGTCTCATTAAAAAAAGAAGAGGAGTCAGGATGGAGTTATCCTTGGAGACGGGGAGCACAGCGGGGCTCCTTGGGGGCTGGGAACACTGCAGGTTGATCTGGAAGCTGGTTACATGGGTGTGCTCAGCGTGTTAAAATTCATCAAGATGTACTCAGGATTTGTACGCTTTTCTCTCTGTGTGCTGTACTTCTAGAAAATAAAAAATAGAAACTAAAACAACCAATAAACCGGGGAGGAATCAGTCTTAAAACTGCAATCACACTCTGGGCAGATGACCTGATAGCAGGAGTGTGGGGGTGCTCTGAGCCGAGTCGGGGGGTAGGGGAGAGGGCAGTGCGCTGCTTCTAGAGACAGCAAGGAAGCAAATTTTGTTAATAAAATCGCATGAATAGAAGCAAACTTACTGCTCCACAGTTGGGGTGGGGGGAAGAGCAGGGTGAGAGTGATGCATCAGGCAGATGTGCCGTGTTGGTGTGGAGGCTTGGCAGCATTTCATCACAGCAGTCCTAGGCATGGCCCAGGCTTCCAGAGTGAAAGCGTGGAGTCAGCAGCATTAACGGGTTGGCTAGGCCCCCACCCTGTCTTCCTCACCTTCTCTGTAGGAACTTCCACTCCAGCTTAAATTGGATTTTTCACTATGCCCAGAACAGACACAGCCTTTCCCCATTGTGGCCCATGCATGTCCCCCTGTAGGAATGCCCCTTCTCCCTTCCTCCGCTTAAAACTGCTTATTCTCCCTGGTCCCCACCAACCACCTGGTTACACATTCCAGAAACCTGAGAATCACCGTTGACCTCTCCAATCCCTTCACTCCCCAAACCTGACCCTTCACCAAATCCGTTTTCTTTCCTCTGTGCAGTTTTAGGAGTCCATCCATTTCCCCCACATCCAGTGCCCTGCACCACCTAGCACAACTCACCTACGCCATAGCAATGACCTCTTAACCGGGCCCCCTCCTCTGTTCCTACCCATCTGCAGTCCATGGCCCCCACAGCAGCCACCAGCCACCAGCCACAACCACACTCGCAAATATCCACTGCTGCTGGGTGCCAGGTGCTGCTCCAGGCTCTCGACACACCCCAGGGAACAAAACAAAATACCTGTCCTCAGGGCACTTGTATTCCAGAAGGAGAGAGATGGGCGATAAGCAATAAAGGTAAGAGGTCACAAAATTACCTTGGATGGTGGACAGTGATGTATGCCATGGAAAGAAAAGTGGGAGCAGGAAAGTAGCATCTGGAAGGCAGGGTGTGGGGAGAAGGATTTGCAGTATTAAGATGCTCAGGGGAGGTCTCCTTGGGAAAGTGAAATGTGAGCAAAGACTCAATGGAGCACATGTCCTCGGTGCACATGTCCGCTTTGCCAGGGGTACATGCATCAGAGTCCCAGAGGGCCTCAGACACCCAAAATGTTGATGAAACAGGACTCCCAAACCCCTCACTCTGCAGATGAGGAAACAGAGAGAGTAAGCCAAGATTTCAGGGGTGAGAGTATTGCAGCAGAGGCACAGCCAGTGCAAAGGCCCTATGGTAGGAGACTGTCTGCTGTGTTTAAGGAACAACCAGGATTCTAGGGCGTTCAGATTGCAAAAGAGGAAGAATGAGCAGACAGGTAAAAGCGGGGGCGGGGGTTGATCCTGCAGCCAGAGTGAGGGTGCTCCAGTGGCTTTCACTATTGAGATAACGATGAAAGCCCTCAGCCAGCCCACTGGGCCCTGCCCCTCACACCTTGGCTCTGGGCTTCTCAGTTTCCAGCCCCTTCCCACATCCAGGCGTTGCCGGGAGCTGGCTTATATTTGCAATCCCTCCACCAGCTTCACTTAGTCATTCACAACTCTGTTCAAACAGCACTTCCTCCAAGATACCTTCCCCAAACAGTCATCCAGACCAGTTTAGTAGCTCAGCCTCACCCTCTCAAACCACCCTGCCCTTCCCCTACACCACAGGCTTCCCCAGTGCACAGCCATCTAGCGTTAAGGCTATAATTATTTCATTTGGTTCATTGCGAATTTGGCAGTTGTTTACTCTGTGCCAAGCACTGTCCTGGGTGCCAGGGCACTGTGGAGAACAGGACTGACAAGGTCCTTATCCTATGGGAGATGGACCATAAACAGAGCAAATAAGGTAACTTTAGATTATGACATGTGCCACGGATATGAAACAGAGCAGTGTGGCTGAGAGTAGTGGGAGGGAAGGCAGCGTTAGCCAGCATGGCTTGGGAGGCCTCTTTGAAAAACTGACTTGGAGCTAAGAAGGAACCAGCTGCGTAAGTATGGGGGAAAGAGAATTTCAGGTAACTGAGCAACAAATGCACAGGCCCTGAAGGAGGACCAACCTTGGACTATCTGAGGAAGAGAAGGACAGCCGCATGACTGGAGCAGAATGGGCTGTCTCTCCAGCTGGAAACGGTGTTGCACACGACTCCAGATCCTCTCTGGTCTCTTTGTCATCCCATCCATCCCTTGGGCTTGCTGACAGTTGAAGCTCGTGGCATTCACTGAATGAAGGTGTAGCCATCTCATTTCTGCCCATCCTTCAATCCTGCTTTCTCCATGAACTCTTCCCAGCCGCTTCCAGCCCTCCAAGAACACTCTCTCCTCTATACCAAAACTTCAGAGCCCTCACTTGAGATCTGGAGCTGTCTACTTGGGGCTAGGCACCCCTGGAAATGCTGTGAAAATGGTGGCCCTCGGTGCACATGTCCACTTTGCCAGGGGTACTTGCGTCAGAGTCCCAGAGGGCCTCAGACACCCAAAATGTCGATGAAACAGGACTCCCAAACCCCTCACTCTGCAGATGAGGAAAAACTGAGGGCTAGAGGGTAGAATGTGTACACTGGGCCTGCCTTTCTGTCAGGCTGCCAGCTGCCAGGCCACAAGAACTACCCCATCTGACTATGGGAAGCCAGCCTGGGGTCCCTTGTTGGCACTTGGTGTCTCAGAGACTGTTCCCTTCTGCATGGTTGTCCTCGTTTTGATCTGTTAACACACAGTAAGTACCTCGTGGTAGGTAAATGTCTTCCCTTCTCAGATTATTCCTTGAGGGCATGATCAGGTGGTTGGTTTTCTTTAATGTTATTTTACTCCTTACTTTGTGTCTGCACAATTCCAGTTGAGGGACTCCACAAGCACTGGCTGCCCAGTCTGCTCCTTCTTCCCATGCCCTAAGGACCATGGAAGCTGCCACTCGGGGCGTTAACTGGTTTGTGGTCAGGCCTGTGGCTGGATATTCTTAGCAGCCTTCGGTCACCTGTCCCGAAAATTTAAACTTCCTAGTCACTGGGGCTTAGATCTCTCACTGCCAGGGGAGAGATGTTTTCTATAGTATTTTCAGGCAGTCAGCTCAGTACAGAGCCAAGTGGAGTGTGCTTTTGCCATCAAAGGCTTAAGCTTTGGGGCAAGGCGGAGCATCACACTGTCGCTACCCACCACTGCCCTGGGCCTGCCTGACGAGCCAGACTGTTTGGAACTGCTTGGCATGATGGAAGTTGTTGGCCACAGCAGAGCCGTTATCACATCTGACCTCATTCCTGGGCCCTGGGGCAGCTCGGAGGCCTAAGAGTCTGGGGCACTTACTGGCCTTTCTGTAGAGATGTCTGTTGTGGGTCAAATGGCAACTTAAAAACAGGGGCATGGGGATTAGAGATCTCCGTTTGGGCCATTTCCTTAACCCGCTAGGTGAATTCCCCTTCTAAATGCAACTGCTTCTCTCACTTTCAAGGAGATACCATATTTGGCTTGCCATCAAACTCTGTGTGCAGTGGCGGGGAGTGAGAACAAGGATTGAGAAGGGGTCTCAGGGACCCTCTAACAGAGCAGTATGGAGGGGAGTGTGGTATATAGTCAGTAGGGGTGCAGTAGTCAGTTAAGCACACTTTTTTTTTTTTTTTTTTGAGACAGTTTCACTCTTTTCACCCAGGCTGGAGTGCAATGGCGCCGCCTCGGCTCACTGCAACCTCTGCCTCCCAGGTTCAAGTGATTCTCCTGCCTCAGTCTCCCGAGAAGCTGGGATTACAGACATGCACCACCAAGCCCAGGTAATTTTGTATTTTTAGCAGAGATGGGATTTCACCACGTTGGCCGGGGTAGTCTCGAACTCCTGACCTCCGGCCCTTTTTTTTTTTTTCCTGAGACGGAGTCTCTCTCTGTCACCCAGGCTGGAGTGCAGTGACGCAATCTTGGTTCACTGCAATCTCCGCCTCCCGGGTTCAAGTGATTCTCTTGCCTCAGGCCTCCCTAGTAGCTGGGATTATAGGCATGCGCCACCATGCCCGGCTAAGTTTTTTATATTTTTAGTAGAGACGGGGTTTCACCGTATTGTCCACGTTGGTATGGAACTCCCGACCTTGTGATCCGCCCGCCGCAGCCTCCCAAAGTGCTGGGATTACAGGTGTGAGCCACTGCGCCTGGCCTTCTTGTTTTCTTCCACGCTTTCTGATTTCTCTTGGGGTGGCTACATCTGCAGCTGTGTCTTTCTTCCATTTATCTGGCTATGGAAATGCGAGAGCACAGACTGGGAGGAGACGTGGGCTGGGGGAAGAGAAGGTTTCCTGGTGTGTGTGTGTGTGTGTGTGTGTGTGTGTGTGTGTGTGTGTGCATGTGCGCGTAAGAGGGTTCAGAGGAAGCAGAAATGTTTCCTCTCTCCCAGCACTACCATTCCACCAATCCGTAGCAAGCAAAACTCAGTCTCAATGTTCAAACCCCATGCTTTTAAGGATGCCACATGGTGAGAAAGGGCCGCCATGTAATGAATCCTGGGAAAGGGCGAGGGCCCTTGGGAGGGGGAGAATGAGCACCAGAGAAGCTATGATAGGAGAAACCTTCAGAATCCCCACTGGCCTCTTTGCAACTCTGGGATTTGGGAGAACTCAGGAGAATATGGTGAGCTACGGACTTAAGGGGACCATAAAGATTTTGAACTCTTGGTCAGGCAGGATGGCTCATGCCTATAATCCTGGCACTTTGGGAGGCTGAAGCAGGAGAATCACTTGAGGCCAGGAGTTCACTACCAGCCTGGGAAACATAGCAAGACCGCATCTCTATATACAGTTTTTTTTTTCTTTGAGACAGGGTCTCACTCTGTCACCCAGGCTGGAGTGCAGTGGCATGATCTTGGCTCACTACAACCTTTGCCTCCCAGGCTCAAGCAATACTCCTGCCTCAGCCTCCCAAGTAGCTGAGACTACAGGCATGTACCACCATGCCCAGCTAATTTTTGTATTTTTTGTAGAGACGGGATTTTGTCATGTTGTCTGAAACTCCTGGGCTCAAGTGATCCGCCCACATCGGCTTCCCAAAGTGCTGGGATTACAGGCGTGAGCCACGGCACCTAGCCCTTATAATTCTTTTTAAAAAAGTTCTAAAATCAATTATATTCCACAAACACTTTTTTTTTTTTTTTTGAGACAGGTGTCTCACTCTGTCACCCAAGCTGGAATTCAGTGGGGAGATCATGGCTCACTGCAGACTTGACCTCCCGGGCTCGAACCATCCTCCTACCTCAGCCTCCTGAGTTGCTGGGACTACAGGCACACACCACAACAACCTGGCTAGTTTTTGGGTATTTTTTTTTTTTGTATTTTTCTCAAACTCCTGGGTTCAAGTGATCCACCTGCCTCAACCTCCCAAAGTGCTAGGATTACAGGGCCACTGTGACTGGCCCACAAACTCTTCTGAAATACCCCTTACATACATGTACAGAGCTATGAAAATAAGTAAGACATACCCTTAAGGGAGGCCGCCCTGGGAAAGACACTCTAGGCATCTGGTGGGGAGTGTCGGGTCAGACAGAGGATGGAGGGGCG
>NW_012111253.1:4902975-4905365 GCF_000951035.1 Colobus angolensis palliatus
GACGTGGTCAGCCTGCTTTGTCCTGTTCTGGAAGGCCATCCAAGCAGTCCGCTCAAGGGCAGCTGAACAAGTGGGAAGAGAGGTGGCAAAGGCAGATGAGGTGGTCCCTGCAGTCTGCTGTGTGCCAGGGAGTGATGTATTAGGGGCAGCAGCTCCAGCAGCTGCCTGGAGAAGGTGGTTGATTATGGGAGAAATTGACTGTGGAGTCTCACTCCGTCACCCAGGCTGGAGTGCAGTGGCAAGATCTCAGCTCACTGCAACCTCTGTCTCCTGGGTTCAAGTGATTCTCCCACCTCAGCCTCCCTAGTAGGTGGGACTACAGGTGCACGCCACCACGCCTAGCTAATTTTTGTATTTTTACTAGAGACGGGGTTTCATCATGTTGGCCAGGCTGGTCTCGAACTCCTGACCTCAAGTTATCCATCTGCCTCGACCTCCCAAAGTGCTGGGATTACAGGCATGAGCCACGACGTCTGGCCCTCTTCAGTCTCTTCTAATCACTACATTTTTCCTCCCTCACCCCCAGTCAAGTGAGTGAGCCACCATGGAAATGTATCATCCAGCATCCCAGCTTCACCTCCTCCAGCTGAAGCCCCAAACATTGTGAGCAGAGACAGTCCATCCCTGCTGTACCTTATCTGAATTCCTGACACACAGAAATCAAGAGATAGAATACATTTTATTGTTGATTTAGGTCACTACATTTTTAGGCAACTTGTTATGTAGCATTAGATAACTAATATGGGGGTGGGTGACTTCCCAGAGAGCTGTCACAGCTGAGTGTGTTCACAGAAGTTAATGGCAAGCCTAGAGGGCACATGTCTCACAGCCTACAGGCAGACAGAAGAAGTCATTAAAGAATCATCTGGGGCTGGGTGGTGGCTCACGCCTGGAATCCCAGCATTTTGGGAGGCCGAGGTGGGCGGATCACCTGAGGTTGGGAGATCGAGACCAGCCTGGCTAACAGGGTGAAACCCCATTTCTACTAAAAACACAAAAAATTAGCTGGGTGTGGTGGCGCATGCCTGTAATCCCAGCTATTCGGGAGGCTGAGACAGGAGAATCATTTGAACCTGGGAGGCAGAGGTTGCAGTGAGCTGAGATCGTGCCATTGCACTCCAGCTCGGGCAACAAGAGCGAAACTCCATCTCAAAAAAAAAAAAAGAAAAAAAAAAAATGAAAACAACAACGAAGAAGGAATCATCTGGCTGGGCACAGTGGCTCACACCTGTAATCCCAGTACTTTGGGAGGCCGAGGTGGGCAGATGGCTTGAGCACAGGAGTTTGAGACCAGCCTGGCCAACATGGCGAAACCCTGTCTCTACTGAAAATACAAAAATTAGCCAGGTGTGGTGGCGTGCGCCTGTGGTCCCAGCTACCAAGGAGACTGAGATGGGAGAATTGCTTGAGCCTGAGAGGCAGAGGTTGCAGTGAGCTGAGATGGCACCATTGCACTCCAGCCTGTCTCAAAAAAAAAAGAAGGTTAGGACACAGACACACACACATGGGAAGACCATGTGAAGACACAATAAAGAAGGTGGCCATCTTCAAGCCAAGGAGAGAGATCTCAGAAGGAACCAACCCTGCTGACAACTTGTTGTTGGACTTGCAGCCTCCAGAACAGTGAGACAATGTATTTCAGTTGTTTGAATCACCCAGTGTATGTTACTTTGTCATGGTAGCCCCAGCAGACTAATGTAGGGTGTAATCTCCATCTCTTCCTCCGGGATCTGGGTTGGCACAATGACTTGCTCTGACCAATAGAATGCACCAGAAGTGACACTGTGTGACTTCTGAGGCAATGCCTTAAGACACCTTGTAGCTTTCTGCTTCACACTCTCAGGCAGTTCTGAGGCTGCCACGCAAGGAAGCCAGTCTCACATACTTGAGGATGTGAGGCCACAGGGAGAAGAGTGACAGTTCACTGCAGCTGACAGCTGGCACCAACTGCCACACTGTTCATGAGGCCATCTTGGATCTCCCCACAGCTGTTGGCTAGCTGACTGCAGCTGCATGAGTAAACCCAGGTGTAACCAGCAGAGGAACAGCCCAGCCAACTTACCCAATTGTGATAGAAGAAGAAATTGTTGCTGTAAGCTACTATGGTTTAGAGTGTTTTGTTACACAGCAATAGTAAACTGATATATCTCATTGAAACATACTCCAGAAGAGTTTCCATCCGAAAGTCTTAGAAGCAAGTCTGTTGACTAGGCAGTGGCTCACACCTGTGATCCCAGCACTTTGGGAGGTTGAGGCAGGACGATTACTTGAGCCCAGGAGTTCAGCACCAGCCTGGGCAACATAGTGGCACCCTGTCTTAAAAAAAAAAAAAAAAAAAAAAAATTAAAAACTAGCAATGCCGGTGGTCCCAGCTACTCAAGAGACTGAAG
>NW_012111253.1:4905415-4931774 GCF_000951035.1 Colobus angolensis palliatus
AAAAAAAAATTAAAAACTAGCCAGGAGTGGTGGCTCTCGCCTGCAGTCCCAGCTACTGAGGAGGCTGAGGTGGGAGGATCACCTAAGCCCAGGAATTTGATGCTGCAGTGATCTATGATCATACCACTGCGCTCCAGCCTGGGTGACAGAACAAAACCTTGTCTCAAAGAAAAGCAACAAGAATCTTGGGAAAGAGGCCGGGTGATGTGGCTCACGTCTGTAATCCCAGCACTTTGGGAGGCCGAGGTGGGCGGATCACGAGATCAGGAGTTCAAGACCAGCCTGGCCAATATGGTGAAACCCCCTCTCTACTAAAAATGCAAATATTAGCCGGGAGTGGTGGCATGCACCTGTAGTCCCAGCTACTCAGGAGGCTGAGGCAGGAGAATCTCTTGAACCCGGAAGAAGGAGGTTGCAGTGAGCTGAGATCATACCACTGCACTCCAGCCTGGGCAACAGAGTGAGACTCCTTCTAAAAAAACAAACAAAAAAACAAAAAAGTGGCTGGGCGCGGTGGCTCACGCCTGTAATCCCAACACTTTGGGAGGCCGAGGTGGGTGGATCATGAGATCAGGAGATCAAGACCATCTTGGCTAACACGGTGAAACCCCGACTCTACTAAAAATACAAAAAATTAGCCAGGCGTGGTGGCCGGTGCCTGTAGTCCCAGCTACACGGGAGGCTGAGATAGGAGAATGGTGTGAACCCAGGAGGCGGAGCTTGAAGTGAGCCGAGATCGCGACACTGTACTCCAGCCTGGGTGACAGAGTGAGACGCCGTTTCAAAAAAATAAAAGTAAAAACAACAACGACAACAAAAATATATTGAGTTAGAAGCCAGGTGCAGTGGTTCACAGCTATAATCCCAGCATTTTGGGAGGCCGAGGCAGGCAGATCATTTGAGCTCAGGAGTTTGAGACCAGCCTGGCCAAATGACAAAACCCCATCTCTACAAAAAATACAAAAATTAGCTGGGCTTGGTGGCAAGCACCTGTGATCCCAGCTACTCAGGACGCTGAGGCTGGAGAATCGCTTGAACCCGGAAGGCAGAGGTTGCAGTGAGCCGAGATCATGCCACTGCACTCTAGCCCGGACGACCGAGTGAGACCGTCTCCAAAAAAAAGAATATTGGGGAAAATCTCCAATGGCATCTGTGCTTACTGATTCCAGTTCTAGGGCATAGTATAGATGTAACTCAGTAGATAAAAGGGAGCAGGGGCCACCTTGCCTGAATCATCAGGGGAAAGAAAAGGAATATCTCCTTTTATCAGCCCTCCAATAATAAGTGGCCCCCTATGCAAGTCATACCCTCAGATGGCTTTTTGTAAAAAACTATGTTGCCCAGGCTGGTGTCGAACTCCTAGCCTCAAGCAATCCTCCCGCCTCAGCCTCCAGAGTAGCTGGGATTACAGGCATGCAGATGTCTATTAATCAAATACTCTCTGGATACACAGGCCTAGAATCGCCATGGAAATAGCTGCCATTTATTAAGTACCTACTATGTAGTTGTTGCATATTCAATGCATTCCCTTATTCAATCCTCATGGAAGTATGGTGAAAATGAGGCACTAGTCACAACTAAATATGTATTTTGCACATGATGAAACTGAGACTCAGAGAGGTTAAGCAGCTCTCCTGAGGTCACAGAGCTAGTGTGCATAGACTCCCAAATAGACAGTCTTTCCTCTTAGCCAAGGTGTGATGTTTAAGGAAGGTGACAGAGGAGAACAGGGTCACAGCCCAAGTGAGTAGAAACAGGAAAAGCTGGTCACATAATGGGGGGGCCAGGCCTCAGGGTCAGGCCAGGTATATAAGGCGAAGGGAGAACTGTGGGCGAGAGCTTCCAGGAAATGTCTTAGGGAGAAGGGGAAACAGTCCAGACGGAGGGAGGGAGGAGCTGCGGGGTCTTAGGTAGGTGGGGGCTGGGGTATGGGCGGAAGCTGCTTCACTGTCCTTTCCTGAGGAGGCGTGGGAGGCTGAGGCAGGTAGATCGCTTGAGGTCAGGAGTTCAAGACCAGCCTGGCCAACATAACGAAACCCCGTCTCTACTAAAAATACAAAAATTAAGGCCGGGTGCGGTGACTCATGCTTGTAATCCCAGCACTCTGGGAGGCCAAGGCGGGCGGATCACAAGGTCAGGAGATGGAGACCATGGTGAAACCCTGTCTCTACTAAAAATACAAAAAATTAGCCAGGCGTGGTGGCGGCGCCTGTAGTCCCAGCTACTCGGAGAGGCTGAGGCAGGAGAATGGCATGAACCTGGGAGGCGGAGCTTGCAGTGAGCCAAGATCTCGCCTCTGCACTCCAGCATGGGCAACAGAGCGAGACTCCATCTCAAAAAATATACATATAAAATAAAATAAAAACAAAAATAAAAAAATTAGCTGGGCGTGGTGGCGCATGCCTATAGTCCTAGCTACTTGGGAGGCTGAGGCACGAGAATTGCTTGAACCAGTGAGCAAGATCATGCCACTGCACTCCAGCCTGGGGAACAGTGAGACTCCGTCCAAAAATAGAATTAAAAAAAAGAACAGACTTTACCCGTGCAGCAGGCACCTCCTCTACCACCCTCCGGGCCTTCTCCTCCATGGCTCTGCCTCCCCTGCCCCAGCAACTCCCTATGCACCTGCCATCCTTCCCTGTCTCTCTTCATCTAAATCTTCAACAGGTGGAAAGCAGCCTGATTAAGGGTGCACCCCAATTCCTTCCTCGTGGCCACACTATGAGGTGGGCACTGAGTTACTCTCCTTTTACAGATGAGGAAACTGAGGCATGGCGACGTGAGGGGAGGGCAGCCTGCACTATGACCTAGCCTAATGACTTTATCTGGGAGGTTTCCCCTGGCCTTCCTGGTCCTCTGAGACCTGCTCTGGCAGGGATTCCGGGGTGCTGACTTGCACATCACTCCTTCAGCCCGGTGGTATGAGTTCGTCAACGAGATCATGGAGACGTGTGACCATTTTTAGCCCTTGGCTTGGCGTGGGGCACATAGAAGGAGCCCCATCATGTGTCACATTGCTGTGCAGCTCCAAGCCTACCCCCATCTGCTCTGAGCAAGGCAGCTGCTGCATGTGAGACTTGGTGGTAATGAGGGGAGTCATGTCGGTGGGGAAGTTCAGGAGCCCCAGAAGGAAAAGGAAGAGGACCAGAGACAGCAGGTTCCTAGGAGTGCTAAACACAGGCCCAACTGCCTTTTTCAGGAATAAGGGTGTGGGCCAGAGGGGCAAACGACCCCCTCCACAAATGCCAGTGAATTGCAGCAGGCACACAATGGCTCCTCCCTCTTGTATCCTGCCTTCCCAGGGTACCCTATTTGGCAAATCCTACCCACTCTGGAAGCCCCTGGAACCCAGCCACCCTCTTTATGCCCCTCATCCTGAGGCATCTGTCATGCAAGTCACCCCCCACCTTCCCTGGGGAGCTGGCTTGCTGGCCCCAGTGGTCTCCATGTGACCTTTCCTCAGCTCCTCCACTGTCTTCAGACCTGAGGTAAAGAAAGCAAGGTCAGAGAAGGGGCCCCACTCATGACCGTGAGACAGAAGACCCACGCCAACCGAAGCCGCTCTCTTTCTCCAGCTGCCCGTCAGGCCACCATTGCAACAGTTGACCCTCCTGGGCCCCAAACCAGGTTGTCTGACCTGAAAACACTCAGTAGTCAGCCAGGTGTTCCTATTCAGAGCCCAGTGAGCTTGCACTTGAGATCAGGCACATGGGTAAGGCTGATATAGGGGTGACAGTGAACCACAAATCTTACAGACCCAACCTCCCGACAGAGCTGAGCTGGTCAGAATGAGAAGGTGCTCACACTGCAGCCCTGCATTTACTATCCAAAGGGACTAGAAATGACTAGAAATTGAGAAAAACAGGCCAGTTGCAGTGGCTCACACCTGTAATCCCAGCACTTTGCAAAACAGGCCAGTCACAGTGACTCATGCCTGTAATCCCAGCACTTTGCGAGGCCGAGGCAGGCGGATCACCTGAGGTCAGGAGTTCAAGACCAGCATGGAGAAATCCCATCTCTACTAAAAATACAAAATTAACCAGGCGTGGTGGTACATGCCTGTAATCCCAGCTACTCAGGAGACTGAGGCAGGAGAATCGCTTGAACCCGGGAGGCGGAGGTTGTGGTGAGCCAAGATCACGCCATTGTACTCCAGCCTGGGCAACAAGAGCGAAATTCTGAAAAAAAAGAAAGACAGAGAGAGAGAGAGAAAGAAAGAGAAAGGAAGAAAGAAAGAGAGAAACAGAGAAAGGAAGGAAGGGAGGAAGGAAGGAAGGGAGGGAGGGAGGGAGGGAGGGAGGGAAAGAAAGAGAAAGAAAAGAAAAAGAAAAGAAAAGGAAAAACGGTCCCTATGGCCCAGTAGACATGAATAACCGCAAGCGACTGGAGACCTGGTGCCTGGCACTGGCTTTACCCTGTGAACTTCCAGGCCTCAAATTAGATGGAGGAGGGGAACTCATGTTTGTCCAGCACTTCGGCAAGATCATCTCACTGAATCCTCATAACAACCCCATGAGATACTGTGGTGGTTTTAAACATGCCCGCTAGTTATTCAACACTCTTCCCACCAAGAGGTGTGGTCTCTGTCTCTACTCCTAGAAGTCTGGGTGGGCTTGTGACTGCTTTCAACATAACAGAAGTGACACTCTGCGACTTGTAAGGCAAAGCCAGAAGAAGCCATGCAGCTTGCTCCTGGCTCTTTTGGGGCACTCGCTCTGAAAGAAGTCAGTTAGAAGTCTACTGCCATGGCAGAGACTCACAACACAGGTGCTGCGGTCAACAGCCCAGCAGAGCTCCCAGCCAACAGCCAGCATCAACTGACTGCTACAGGAGTGTGCCATCTTGGATATCCTTCTGATGGCTGTGGCCCCTGTTGATGTGTGACTGCAACCAAATGAGATACCCCAAGTGAGAAGTACCCAGCTGAGTCCGTTCCAGAATTCCTAACCCACAGTATTGTGAACAAAATCAGAGTTGTTTTCTTTGTTTTTGTTTTTGACACAGTATCACTGTCACCCGGGCTGGAGTGCAGTGGCGAGATCGCAGCTCACCACAGCCTCGACCTCCAGAGTTCAAGGAATCCTCTCACCCTAATTTTTGTATTTTTGTAGAGATAGGGTATCCCCACATTGCCCAGGCTAGTCTGCAACTCCTAGGCTCAATTGATCCATCCACCTCGGCCTCCCAAAGTGCTGGGATTACAGGCGTGAGCCACCACACCCGGCCAAAGAGTTGTTTTACGTGGCAAAGTTCTGGGGTAATTTGTTGCATGGCACTAGTCATCAAAACAGATCTGTGGTGTTCCCACTTGAAACTGAGGTGCAGAGAGGCTGAATAACTTGCCCATGGTCACACACCTGGTAAGTGGCAGAATTGAAACTCAAACCTGGTCTCTCAGAATCCAAATCATAGCCCCTTCTCACGGTGCCCCCTGACATTTTCTCACTTCCAAGAAGAGAACATTCTTTTCAGACTCGACTAGTTTCCAAACCTGACTGTGCGTCAGAGTCAGCAGTGGCGTGTTAAAGATAGAGATTTCCAGGCCCCATCCCAGGCCTACTGAGTCAGTATTTTCAGGAATGGGGCCAGGACTCCGAATTCTGAACTGGCACCCCAAGTGACCCTGAGGCAGTTAGTGTGTGAACTGTACAGTGAAACCCACTGCTCAGCCAGGTTATTACAGAAAACTGGAGGGGACCGGCAAGGTTTTCTTCAAAATATAGCAGTTTCAGAAAATCCTTCATGATCTGAGGTCATCTGCTTCAATTTCTTTTCTTTTCTCTCTCTTCCTTTCTCTCTCTCTTTCTTTCTTTCTTTTTCTTTCCTTTCTTTCTCTCTCTTTCTCTTTTTTTTTCTTTTCTTTGAGACGGAGTCTCGCTCTGTCGCCCAGGCTGGAGTGCAGTGGTGCGATCTCTGCTCACTGCAAGCTCCACCTCCCGGGTTCATGCCATTTTCCTGCCTCAGCCTCCCTCCCGCATAGCTGGGACTACAGGCACCCACCACCATGCCCAGCTAATTTTTTGTATTTTTAGTACAGACAGGGTTTCACTGTGCTAGCCAGGATGGTCTCGATCTCCTGACCTCGTCATCCGCCCACCTCAGCCTCCCAAAGTGCTGGGATTACAGGCATGAGCCACCACGCCTGGCCTCAATATCAACTTTCTTGGCCCTAACATCTGGGAAGTCTTTTCTACTCCCCCACCACTAAGAGACAGAAATTGATGGGAGGCTATCCAACCAGTAAGTACATTCGTGTGTGTTAACACCTTGCTAGGCTCTGTGGTCCCTGTGCTCTAAGAACTTACAACTGAAGCGAGGAGATAAGGTGTAAAGTCGTTTCAGAGCAACCAAATGATAAGTTTTGTGGCTGTGACAACAAGCACAAAGGCATCTGGGAGAATTAGACTGAAATGTAACTCCCTAGCAATTTGGGAGGGGCTCCGCAGAGGAGGTGGGGCCTGGAGCTGGGAGTCAGGGTGAGCAGGGGGATCACTCCAGGCAGGGGGCTCAGGGACTGAGGCTCCCTCCCAAGGCAGAACAAGCAGGAGGGCATGAGTGGGCAGAGGGACTCACTGGGCTGCCCCAGGGGTGTGCTCTGTGGCAGCTGTGGAACCAGAAGAGAGGGGAAGACCAGGACCAGATCAGAGAGGGGTCAGGGGACTTGAAGCCTGATCCAGAGTTTTATTTTCTCAGTTTCCAAAAGCTACTGTCATTTATAGATCAAGGACATGGCCAGGCACAGTGGCTCACACTTGTAATCCCAGTACTTTGGGAGGCTGAGGCGGGAGGATCACTTGAGCCCAGGAGGTTGAGGCTGCAGTGAGCCATGATCACACCACTGCATTCCAGCCTGGGTGACAGAATGAGACCCTGTCTCAAAAAAGAAAACGCCAAATACCAAAAACTAAAAAAGGCAGTCCCCCTTCCAGGTCTAAGCTAGGATTACTTACAGAAGATGGATCAACTCACACACCTTTGGAGACAGGAGCCGGAATCCTCCCAAATAAGAGACTGAATCCCCACAGGGCCCCGCCATAAAACATATCTGCCCCAGTGCCCCAGTCTCTTTGCTTACAAGAAGTAAACCTTGATGCTGCTACCTTGAATTTTTAGACAGTGGATTCCTTTGATTAGAATCACTCTGGGCAACGGTGACAAGATTCCATTAACCATTGGAATCAATTGAACCAAGAGCTTTCCTTCCTAAAGGGAAGGGCTAGGTTCCAGTACTTGGCTGACTGCAGAGCCCTGGAGGAATTCATTGAAAGGAGGCCCGAAATTAGAAATCATCACTTTCTGCAGAGACACTTAGGAATCCCTCCCACATTATTCAAGGACAGCAAGAGAAAGGTGGGCAGATCTGGGGGGGGAAAGGAGCTGCAAGGAAGAACGGGAGTCTTTGACCAGCTCACAGCTTCATACAACAGATGAAGGTGTGTCCTGCACAGCCCATGAGACCAGTTAAAAGTCTAGCTTTTAGTCACACCTCCCGGATCCTATGCCACATCTGTGCCACTCCAAGACATGCTTAGAGGTAAGCAAGGAAACTTACTCGATCTGGGGTCTCCTCTGATCTTTCCCATCTGTACTCTCCCTGCAAGGGAAGCCCCTGTAGGAAGAAAGGTCTCCATTCCATCATGGCTTTTTTCTTTTCTTTTTTTTTGGGGGCGGGGTGGGGGAAGAGTTTCATTCTCTCGCCCAGGCTGAAGTGTAGTGACACAATCTCGTCTCACCGCAGCCTCCGCTCCCGGATTGAAGTGATTCTCGTGCCTCAGCCTCTCGAGTACCTGGAATTACAGGCACGTACCACCATGCTTGGCTAACTTTTGTATTTTTAGCAGAGACAGGGTTTCACCATGTTGGCCAGGCCGGTCTCGAACTCCTGACCTCAGGTGATCTACCCACCTCGGCCTTCCAAAGTACTGGGATAACAGGTGTGAGCCACCGTGCCCGGCCCTTCATGGCCTTTTTGTCTCTCAGCATTGAGATGGCCAGTGGCCCATCTTCCCAGGTTTCCTGAGATTGGCGGCAATGACCCAGAAGCCTCTGGTGACATCATAAACCATCTCGGGGCGGGTAATGTAATTATTGCATGGATTTATTCAAATTTAATCTAAAACAGAAGGTTTCAACAAGGGTCGTTTAATCATTTGATATATGTGTTTGTATATATAAATGTCACAGCTAGAGATACATAGTTTTGGTTTGAACCATCTGTTTCAGATTGCATTACTCTTCCCAGTGCTTCACCTCGCCCTGTGTCCACACCCTTTAGAGGTAGAGCATGTCTCCTCATCCCACTGATGTCAGGTCACATGACTTCTTTTGGCCAAAAGATGTAGGCAGAAGTAACAGTGTGCAAATTTTGAGTCCCGGACTTAAGAGTCATCTCATTTGCACTCTACCCTCTTGCACTTTTGCCACTGTCACGAGAAGAACATGTCTCAGGTAGCCCACTTGTCCATAGAAGATGAAGGACACATGTAGCGGCTTTAGATCCAATCCACACTTGGAGTCAAGCCCTGTTGAGCACATTCTAGACCAGTGAACCACAGGTGACCCACGGACACGTATGTAAGAAATAAGTGCTTACTGATGTTTTGAGGTGGTTTGTGATACAACAGTGTTGTGGCAAGAGCTTATTGATACATTGCCTGAGCACATTATTCTGTCAACCCAAGACTCATACTGCACAACCTACCATCTAAAAGAACACTCGTTCTACCTGCTGTAGATTGAAATAACTACATGAAAGAACATTCCATCTCTCTCTAGCCCCATACCCTTCTTAATTCTTCCGAGTATTTATTACAACCTGCAATATTACATATTTTTATTGCTCATGTACTTTTTCTCTCCCTAGTAAAATATAGTTTTATGATGTCCAAGATACTGTTTTTGTTCCTGCTATAAATGTCCAAAGCTTTGGTAGGCGTATAGTGGGTGTTAAATAATTACGTGCACAATAGATGTGTAGGGTCTTTTTTCTCCTTGGTTCATATGCCTCTTATCTAATTTACGTTCCTGTGTGCAGCTTAATGACTTTGCAGTAAGCAAAGTTGAGGAAGAGGAAAACATTTTTTTTCTTTTTTTTGAGACGGAGTCTCGTTCTGTCGCCCAGGCTGGAGTGCAGTGGCGCAATCTTGGCTCACTGCAAGCTCCGCCTTCCGGGTTCATGCCATTCTCTTGCCTCAGCCTCCCAAGTAGCTGGGACTACAAGCGCCCGCAACCACTCCCGGCTAATTTTTTGTATTTTTAGTAGAGACAGGGTTTTGTTGTGTTAGCCAGGATGGTCTCGATCTCCTGACCTTGTGATCTGCCCACCTCGGTCTCCCAAAGTGCTGGGATTACAGGCGTGAGCCACTGCGCCCGGCCTGAAGAAAACATTTTGCGGAGCAAAATCTGCAAATAGGAGGCCTCCTAATTTTGTTCCTGATGAAGAATGAGTTCTTCTTCCCCAAGGAGCAACTCTTGATGGTTTTGGCCCTTAGAAACCACAACAGACCTCCAGAACTGTGGGAAACCAGCAGGTGGCTTTGCCAGTGCCATCTAATATAACCACAATGCAGCTATATTTCCGTATACCGCATCAGGGGCTGTCCTCAACCATAGGAGGTTTCTGTGTGTCAGTTCACTGGGGGGAACTTCAAAGGGACTTATGTGGCTTCCAAGAGCTGTCAGAATGTTTGACTCTCTGGCATTGTGCCAGCATCACATGTTAATTAAATTATATGGCAGATACACCACAATGTCAAGGTCAGATATTATAGCCGTCAAAGCCTAACATTAGGTGCAGTATTTTATAGCACAGAGCCAAGTATACCTTTAAACAAATTCCTGGCCGGGCATGGTGGCTCACGCCTATAATCCCAGCACTTTGGGAGGCCGAGGCCGGTGGATTACCTGAGGTCAGGAGCTCGAGACCAGCCTGGCCAACACGGTGAAACCCTGTCTCTACTAAAAAAATACAAAAATTAGTCGGATTAGTCGGGTGTGGTGGCACACACCTGTAATCTCAGCTACTCGGGAGGCTGAGGCTGGAGAATCACTTGAACCCAGGAGGCAGAGGTTGCAGTGAGCCAATATATAGCTATTGCATTCCAGCCTGGACGACAGAGTGACACTCCATCTCAAAAATAAAATAAAATAAAACTTAAAATAAAATAAACAAATTCCTTTAGCTTTCCCAGTCCTTTCTTGCCTCTGGCTCTTAAGACATCCACCACTGGACGCTTCCTATGTGAAGAACATTCCAGACAACTTTGTCAGACTCTCTCTGACTTGCCAGACAGTGGAGGTTTCTGGGGTTGCACCTACTTGCTTCTCTAACCCTTCTTGACTTTCTGACCTCAGGCTTTTGTGAGCCTAGGCTTCACCCTGAGGGAGAAGATCTTCTTACCGGTCTGTGGGTACAACAAATGCTAGCTCTTTCTTCGAAGATGGTTCTATTAGCAGGGCAGCAACTAGCCGGGCTATAAAAGGGAAGTGGACGGGGGAAGACTTTCCCTCCAAATATCTTTTTTTTTTTAGATAGAGTTTCGCTCTTGTTGCCCGGGCTGGAATGCAATGGCGCAATCTTGGCTCACGGCAACCTCCGCCTTCCGGGTTCAAGTGATTCCCCTGCCTCAGCCTCCCGAGTAGCTGGGATTACAGACATGCGCCACCACACCTGGCTAATTTTGTATTTTTAGTAGAGACAGGGTTTCTCCATGTTGATCAGGCTGGTCTCGAACTCCCAAGCTCAGGTGATCTGCCCGCCTCGGCCTCCTAAAGTGCTGGGATTACAGGCGTGAGCCACCGCTCCCGGCCTCAAATATTTTTTTAATAAGCACAGCTAGAAACTCTCCATGAGTGGAAACTGGTCACAAGAAGCCCCTGCTACTTATGTGCTGAGCGTGGGCAATCCTCTCACGAGAGGGACGACTACGAAGTCACATTCCTGGTTTTCTTGGGTCTCTCTCACGGTTACCAAGGAAAACTCGGAGCCCATCAACTCGGCCAGATGACTTACATGCAATCACCAAAGCAAAGTTAATATCAAATGCGTTTCAGTCTCAAGTGTCCCTAACACCTATTAAGCACTTTCTAGATGCCAGGCACTGTTTTATTATTTATTTATTTATTTATTTATTTATTTTGAGACGCAGTCTTGCTCTGTTACCCAGGCTGGAGTGTAGTGGCACGGTCTTGGCTCACTGCAACCTCCGCCTCCCGGATTCAAGCGATTCTCCCGCCTCAGCCTCCCAAGTAGCTGGGGTTACAGACACCCACCACCATGCCTGCCTAATTTTTGTATTTTTAGTAGAGATAGAGTTTCGCCATGTTGGCCAGGTTGCTGTCGAACTCCTTACCTCAGGTGATCTGCCCGCCTCGGCCTCCCAAAGTGCTGAGATTACAGGCGTGAGACACCGTGCCTGGCCCAGGCACTATTTTACATGCTTTATGTCCATCAACTAATCCTCCCAACATCATTAAATATATTGTATCATTACCCTCCATTTCAAAGATGGGGGAAGTCAGGTGGCGAGAGTAACTGCCTCAGGTCACACAGCTGGTCAAGTCGTAGAGCCAGGTTTCGAACCCAGGCAGTTTGGCTCCCCATACTAACTACGACTATTCTTCACTAACTACGACTAACTACTTCACTATTTAATCCTGCAAGCTTTAGGAAATGCCCGCTATGCACAAGGCACACTAATAAGGTGCTAGGGGCTGGGAGGAGGGGGATGAACAAGCAGGCAACATGTCTACGAAGGAAAAGTACTCCTAAGTAACAGTTTAAGATAAAGTTAAACTAATTCAGATCTTTGAAGGGATTTTGAATTCTTTCCAAGGGTGGGCGTGTTGAATAAATATAGTGCCTTTGAAAACCTGCCTTCATATATGGGTGTTCGTTGTACTGCTCTTTCAAGTTTTCTGTGGGTTTGGAATTATTTTCAAAATAAAATTTATATATATATTTAAAAGAACCAGCCTTAATAGGCCAGGCGTGGCGGCTCATGCCTGTAATCCCAGCACTTTGGGAGGCCGAGGCGGGTGGATCACGAGGTCAGGAGATAGAGACCATCCTGGCTAACACGGTGAAACCCTGTCTCTACTAAAAATACAAAAAATTAGCCCAGCATAGTGGCACACACCTGTAATCTCAGCTACTTGGGAGGGTGAGGCGGGAGTATCGCTTGAACCCGGTAGGTGGAGATTGCAGTGAGCTGAGATTGTGCCACTGCACTCCAGCCTGGGTGACAGAGCGAGACTCCGTCTCAAAAAAAAAAAAAAAAAAAAAAAGAATCAGCCTTAATAGACTATCTTGGGAAGGGTAAGCAATAAACTGGGAGCAGTGGTTGCCTTCAGAGAGGCAAACTGAGTGACTGAGAAATGCGGGCGGGAGAGGCACCAAACATCCTTCTATAGCTTTAGAATTTTCTGCCAAGTGCAGGTGTTACCCATAACATCTGCCGTGAGCTTGATGTCACCTAGGCAGACCCTTTAGCGAGAAAGCATGGAACTCCCAGCTCCCAAGTCCCATTCAGCAGGTCAGCCACTGGGAGTCTGAGGGAGTCTTTAGTTTCCCAGCCCTATGTGTAAAGTGGTCAGAAACACACCATCAGCCCTTTGGCTTAAATATATATATTTATATATGCCTAAGTGGGGTGCAGTGGCTCATGGCTGTAATCCCAGCACTTTGGGAGGCCAAGGCGGGAGGATCACTAGAGCCCAGGAGTTTGAGACCAGCCTGGGCAACATGGTGAGACCTAGTCTCTACAAAAAAAAAGAAGAAAAGAAAAATGAGCCGGGTGTGGTGGCACGTGCCTGTAGTCCCATCTACTCGGGAGGCTGAGGCAGGAGAAGCACTTGAGCCTGGGAGGTCAAGGCTGCAGTGAGCTGTGATCACCTCATTGCACTACAGCCTCGGCAAGAGATAGATGGAGACCCCCATTAAAAAAACAAAAACAAAACAAAACAAAGCAAAAAACTAAGACTGAGGAGTAATACCAGGGATTGCTCTTTCTCCTGGTTTTAGTGTAAGCACAATGAAGTTTTCAGCTCTATGGGGCTTATCTCTCTTGGGGAGACTTTATGTTCTCTAAGGAGGGTCCCGGGTCCTGTTAACTGGGGGTTCCCCCGAGCCACCCCCAATAGCTACAAGCACAGTGCAGGACAGACAAGAGAGGCTTGAGCGAACGTTTGTTGAATCACTGACTATCCTGTGTTCACCATCCACGAAGGACCATGTGGTCCAATATCCTTTCTATTCGTATGTGTGGGTAACTCTTGGAGCATGGATGTCACACTTACGACAAGTGAGCAGTGATTCTCAGCACAGAATGTGATATTTTTCTGTTGCACAAGGTTAAACAGTGACCGAGTGTCCACAATTGCCCAATGTGGCCTGAAGCTGCCAGCCAAGGAACTGGGTCACCCCCGGTTCACTCTCAGGGGCTGGGGGATCCCCGTCTTGACCCATTGGCAACCCACTCACTCTTGGGAAGCTCTGGATGAAGGGATTTTGGAAGCCATTCCTTGGCTCTTGGAACTAGCAACCCACAACCAGAAGCGGGAGGGGGTGGTCTGAGAGGGCTGCCAAGGGGCAGCAGGGCTTCCTGGGGCTTGGGCTTGCTCTGGGGTGTGCCCAGGTTTTTGGGGGGCGACGGGGCCTGAGCAGTGGGCTGAAGAGGGCATGCTGCCAACTCTGGCTGGCCCAGAGCCAGTAAGTCTGACTGAACTTGGGCCAGCCCTGTTGGCCCACAGACTCTGGAAGCTGAACTGCTCCAGCGCTCCTTGGCCTCTTTGTTTTCACTTCCCCACAGCTCTCTCTTAGTGTTTAGGAATGTGCTTTGAAGGTTCCAGCGTGTTTCGCCTCTGCTTAGGGAAACCAAGAGCAGAGGCTGGGTCTAGGCCAGATGGCTTGAGGAAGGGCACCTGTGATCACACTGAGAGCACCCCAAGGGGCAGGTGGAATGCAGGGGGAACTTAAGCCAGCCTCCTTCTCTGCTGGGAGACTCCGTGTGCAGTGCTAAACCTTGGAGATTCTCAGGTTTGTTTTGTTAAGGGAGGCAGTATTCCCTTACCAGCTCCCCCAGAGAGCCTACATTTGTCCAGGAGCTTTTGGGGATAAGCTGTGCTCTTCTGCTTTTTCAGGGCAAGAGAGAGAGCTGTAGTGTGTGCTTTCCCAGCTAGAAAAGTTGCCTCCTTCGTTCGCATTAGAGTAAGTTTCCTGGCCTGCCTAGGGCAACGAAGTCAGGCCCTCCAAGGAAGGGGAAGTGAAGATGGCCTCTCTGGCACTCCCACCATGGGGAGGACAATCATCTTACAGGCGCAGATGCTTAGCGAGATAGGGTTTGGCTCAGGGAGGCCATAGAGGGGTTCATTGCTACAGGTTGCCCTCTGGCCTCAATGCCCACCTGTAAACTGCTCTCTTCAAAAGTGGAACCCAAAATGGTTGGCTTCCTCCTCCCATTCCCCAGCCCCTTCACCCACTGTCTTTCGTGGCCTTTGTCACCAGGCACATATAAAGGGAAGGGTCTTCCCTGCTCAGTCCTTTGAGGGCTCATAGTGCTGGTAGCCCCCTTTGATGCCCCGCATAGTGCTTTGCACACAGCAAGTGCTTAATAAATGCCAAATGACTGAAATACCAGGGCTCTTCAGCGACCAAGAGCACTCTGGATCTTTCTCTAACTACAAGTCACTTTCCTCCTCTGGCTGTTTTCTGAAGCTGGGAGCTCTGGGTTCTGGTCTCTTTTGCCACTAACATGTCACCCTGAGCTAGTATTTTCACCCTCTCAACTGATTTCCTCCATTGAGTTAAATGGGGCTCAATTAAAGCCCTGGTGGCTCTTGTATGACATCTGCACACATTCTTGTTTACCGGCTGACGTTTTAGCGCCAGATTGGGTCACTTCGATCCTGCCTGGGCCCAGGTGCTAGTAGGGTCTTTAGTCTTCAGCTCAGGGTTCTCCCCTGCTCCTCCACCATCTGTTTGGCTTCACAACACACACCTAGTCCTTGGACTCTTGACACATCTGTTCCTATCTGTCCCCATGGCCATTTATACTGCTCCAGCTCCTGCATGAGGGGGCTGTGGCACATAAGCAATAACTCCGATGCCACAAGGGCACCTGAGTCATTTTTCTGCAGCCAGCACTGTCTGTTTGGAGCTACAGCAGACCTCCCTCCTGCCCTGTGGTGACACAGGCCCTGTTCAGGTCTGTGTGGGCTATGGATTTTTTCCTCCTGATTTCCATTTCTTTTTGATTTCAGCACCCAAGTGAACATGCACTCCAAGGCTCTGCTGAGGGTAAACAGAAAGCACCAACGCAGGGGTCCTTCCTCCCCTCTCTCCGAAGATTCACTTTCTCTTCCTAGGTAATGACTGCTTTTTCCTCCCAGCTTCCTCTCAGCCTACGTATATTTAGTGCACGTTGCCCTGGATAGAGTTTAATTAGGCACCAATGCACCCAGGGGCAAAAACCAAGGACCCCTCTCGGGTTGAGCAAATGGGGCCAGCCTCCCCTGGCTGGTAAGTGATGAGCTGCCGGCAGGTAGAGGAGGTTGCCCATTCTCAGCTAATGATCGCCTTAGGCGCCAAGTGATGGAAAATCCAGGAGGACTGGCGAGCTGCAGGGGGCAGCCAGGGACAATTGTATGGACCAGTTTAACAAGGCTTCTGGAGGGATGGCAGGAGGAATGCTGTGTGTGTGTGTGTGTGCGCGCGCGCGTGCACGTGCGTGTGTGTTTCCTGGTCTCCTTTCTCTCCCCTCCCTGACTCCTTTCCCTCTCTCTTGTTTTCGGTTTTCTCTTCCATTTCTAACCCACACGAGTTGAAATTAGAAAGGTCTTTGAATTCATTTATTTGTTTTAATAAAAGCAGCCTTTTTAAGCAGCATATTTGTAGCAATTGAGTGCTAAACTAAACACCAAGCCAACTAAATGTGTTAGGGGGAAATGAAAAGTCGGTTTACAAGAAACATATAATTAACACGTCCTTTGACTTTCCCTAAGCCTTTGTCTGGCTGGGGACAAGACAGAGGAACCATAATCAACTTTAATAAAACGAAAGATGGTATCGAGGCCAAAGGGGAACAAAAACCTTTGGAGTAGGAAACAAAGGCCGAAGAGGGGATTTTTGAGTTACAACAATATGTTTAAAAAATACATCTTTTGGCCAGGCGCGGTGGCTCACGCCGGTAATCCCAGCACTTTGGGAGGCCGAGGTGGGCAGATCACGAGGTCAGGAGTTTGAGACCAGCCTGGCCAACATGGTGAAACCCCATCTCTACTAAAAATACAAAAAATTAGCCAGGCGTGGTGGCGCGTGCCCGGTAATCTCAGCTACTCGGGAGGCTGAGGCAGGAGAATCGTTTGAACCTAGGAGGCAGAGGTTGCAGTGAGTCGAGATCAGGCCATTGCACTCCAGCCTGGGCAACAGAGCAAGACTCCATCTCACAAACAACAACAACAACAAATCTTTTGTTTCCTAATTTTTGGTCATCAGCCATTTTCTCCTTCCCAATAGGAATGCTCTGGTTTGAACTCTACCTGTTAACGGGGACAGATGGTGAGACCTGGAGGGGGAGAGGGAAGGTGGTACAAGGAACCTGCAGGAGACACGTGGCAGTATCAGGAGGCTGATAAATCCAGGCTAACGGAAATTACTATTGCACAACACCAGAGTCTTCACGTGGCCTGACTTTCAATAAACTGTTCCCCTCCTCACTCTTTGGAAAAAGTGAAATAAGACATTAGACTTTCAATAATCTCATATGGTGATGATCAACCGAAACCTGGAGAAGGTGGTCAATTTATAGAAATTGTATCTGCTTCACTGGGTGGCTGGAATCAGGGAGCTGAAAAGAAAAAGGTGCTCGCCTTTGATGTGTGAAGTTGCCCCAAAATCACAAACGCCAAAAAACACTGGCTGTACATGTGGGGTTTTCAAAGGGAGAGGGTACTCGGGAGAGACCTGTGTTAGGTGGATCATTGCTGGGACCTGACCAAAGACACATGTACATGTCCAGGCCACATAAAAGCGATTTATTTTTATTATCTTTTGGCTATTTTAAGTTGGAGCTTCCATCTTTCTTATATGTTTTATCACCAATGAAGTTTATTTACTGAATTAACTTTTAATGGACCCTCTACTTTGTTCTTCAGAGTTGGCTTCCAGAACTTGCCCCTTTTTAGCCAGGATTCCTCTTGCCTTTGTGACCCTCCTCCCCTCCAGATCCCAATCCTGGAAGTGAACGGCTCAATCTCCTTTAACTCCTTGCCTGCTGGTGTCTTTTCTCTATAGCTACTAATCACCTGCTTTTGATCACTGCCAAGTTCTCAGGTTGAAGGAAGGAGAAAGGACCTCTTGACCATTCTGGCTGGCTTTCCACATGAGCCTGAAAATGTCGACAAATTTGAAACATCTGCCGGGCTGCTTTGGTCTGATTGCTAAAATATGCCGACCTCAACCCCCCTCCCCCCGCCCCTTTTAATCTGTTTCATATTCACAAATTAAGCATTTAGTCTGGGTAATAAATCAGGGCGGTTTACGAGACTCACACGAGACAAACAAGCGAGAAGGGCGCAACACAAGCCCCTGGAAACGGAGTGCACGGAGCTGCCAGGAGTCGGGAGCTCCCAGCGCTCGAACGCGGAGAGCAGCCCAGCGCGTCCTGACACGCCGCCGGCACCCACACTCTGGCCGGTCCCAGAGCCGGCAGGGTGGAAGGCGCAGGGGAACAGCTCCGGCCTGGGCCCACACCCCTGGAACCTTCCGCGCGAACCCGCGGCGCCCGGCCCGCCCCAGCTCTGGGCAACTCGGCTCCCCCGCCCCGCCAGGGAGTGGCCGCTGGCAAAGGCGACGACCTCACCCGGCACACACCCGGTGGTGGGCCCATTAAGCCTCTCCCAGCCGAGTCGAGAAAGCTGAATCCCCCTCCCCCACCTCTTCCATCCGGCAGGGCTCGGCCTTAAAGATCCCAGGCCCACACTCACCAGAGAGGCAAAAGAGTCCCCGTTTAGGTCCACGTGTGACCTCCACTAAGCCTGGAGGCTACCCCCTCCGCACCCCAATCTTTCCGTGCTGCCTCCTCCCAGGTTTCGGTCCCAGCAGCCACAAAGCTACTTTCAGATTCAGATAGGAGTGGGGGTCTCCTGGAGAGCGGATCAAGGTTTAAGAGCGGCTGGGGAGGGTAGCAAAGGCACAAACAGGGTCGAGGCCCCCTCTGCAGAAACCCCGGCCCAGGCTTTTGCGACCACCCAAACTCAGGGGGCTCCAATCTGTGCGTTTCCCGCCCTCCCCTGTGCAGCAGCGAGAAGTGGACCTGGATTAGGGGTCTGGGACCACTCGCAACCTACGAGCTTGGGAGACCCGGGTGGGGAGGGTGGCTCCAGGGTCACCTCGACCGGGCCTCTGTCGCCCGGCTATGCTCAAGTTCCCTGTCGACTGGCGTTCTCGATGCTATCGTGGGACACGGCGGCGGAGGGCGGGAAATCGGGAAGCCTGAACCCGTAGCCCACCCCGGACCTAAGGGGAAGCGTAGGAACAATTCCCCACCCTGCAATACAGTACACGTCGCCCTTCCTCTTCCCCAGCACACATTCCGACTGCGAAAGCCATTACCGCCAGCGCGCGAGAGACTTTTTAAATATTTACAGCCCGCTCTCCGCACGGTAGCCTGATCCATCTTGTGGGCGCGGAGGCGGGGCGCGGGGCTCCGTTCCCGCGGAGGCACGGAGCCGGGGCTGGGGAGCCCGGCGCCTCCTCCCACGGTCCTGAGGTCCTCCCTGCGCCCCCACCGTGTTTAACCCCCAGGTGGGGAGAGGCCCCCGAGACTGCACACAGCGCGCCCGGGGCCCTACCGGGGCCTGAGCGGGCGGGGGACAGTGTCCGGGAGGAGGGAAGGCCGGGAGGCTGATTTAAAGGTTCTCACCGGGAAGCGAGCGAGGCACAGACCTGAGAGCCGCCGCGCGGTGAAATCCGAGGAGCTCTCTTGGCGAGGAGGGGCTGTCAGAGGCCATTTATCTCTCGCCAGAGTGGAGGCTCAGCTCCCACACCGCCCGCGAGTAACAATGGCAGCGATCAGCAGCTCTGCACGCGCTTCAGTGCATGAATGGATTGCGGAAGATGCCTGCGCTCCGCTCGGCTCAGGAGGCTCTAGGAGCGCCCCCTCCCCGCCCGCCGCGCCTGCCCCCGCGGCCTCCCTCGGCTCTGCGGGCGCCTCGGGGTTCGCAAGTTGGGCCCCGCGGCGCGGTCACTCTCACCCAGAACCCCCGCCGCCGTTCCCAGGGCCTTGGCACCTCGCCACGGAGTGTCATTAGGGGCTGAAATTTGACACAAACCTTCCTGGCCTCCCCGACGCAGACACCGCTGTCAGCCCCCTCCTTCCTTCGCCCCCCTCGCCCCTGGCGGCAAGTTTACTTTCAAGGAGTTGGACCGTGTTTCCGCCGCAAAGGCCGGCGGCGTGCGGGCCCGGGAGGAGGGAACGGGCTCGGAATGGTTCCTTCACCTGCTCGGCCGCCTGGGGTGTTTGTAGGTCCCCGCTGGCCCCCAGCCCTAGCGTCCATACGCGGCGCTCCCCGGCTTTTGGCGGCTAATCCACCGAGAGTCCCTGCGATCCGCACATGCACGTGCACTCTGGACACCCTCGTCCCAGCCCACATCAGCAGTAAAATCATGTACCCAAATTCTCTTTCTCGGCGGCTTACAGTCTTGAAAGTTGGGAGCGCGCCACAGACCTCGAGGTCTGCCGCAGAAATGTTCCCCCTCAACTCTGCAAAGTAGGTCTCATTAAAAACAAAACAAAAAACCCCTCCAGTTTCGGCCTAGGGCTGAGAGCAGCGAGAAACGCAGTAAAGGATACCCCAATCCCTCTTGAGTTTGTTTTGGTGGAGCTAAACCAGAAACCCGGGGATATTTCTGTTTGGGGGATCGCCAAGCCCGGGATGCGTCTGCCTAAGGCGAGGTGGGGAGGAGGAGAGCGCAAGAAGTGGACTCTCGCAGCGATCCAAAGGCAAAGCCAAGTACCCCGCGGGAAGAGGCCGAGCTGACCCAGGTTGCAGGAAGACTGCCACATGTGCGCAAAGACGCACACGGAGAGGCAGAGCGCGACCCGCCGACCTAGGAGACTGGCAAGGACAGGCGAGAAGCTGGCAGCAAGACAAAGCGGGAGGAGAAACCCAGGGAGGCTCGGCCAAAGACCGGAAAACGCAGGCAGCAGCAGCCGCCCGAGTCCCGAAGCGGAGGCGTGCGCAGCCAGGCCCAGCCTGGCATAGCCCCATTCTCACACCTAAGGACGCGGACACAAACTCTTGGCATGACCTCCTGCCAGGGCTTCGGCCTACAGTCGGCTGGGGCCTTCCCAGCAGACAGTGGGGTCCCCAGGGGTGGTCTTCAAGAATCCGGGCCCCTCTGGTTTCCGCCCCCTCCCTGAGCCCAGGACAAAGGTAGCGGGTTTGAGGAGCTCGGAATGTTCTCAGGGCGCCTACAAGGCCATCAGAGAGCTGGTGCCTCCACTCTCAGGGCCTCGGGCAACTTTTTATCTGACTTGGCGGCGCTGGAGTGCTGCCACTTTCCACCGCATTTCCATGTGGCCTTCCCAACTGCAATACCCTGAAGGCACTGCCCACACCCTAGCCTTCCAGCAATCGGGATTCAGGCTGGACTTCCCAAAACCAGAAACGGTGTAACGTGAAGAGACTCCCAGACTCAGGTTCCCCTTGACCCCTCTCCCGCTTGTCCGCACAGAGGCCGATCAGCGCCCCCCACCCACGACCCCTCCCCGCGGGCTCCGCAACCCAGGGCCGCAGCCACCGAGTGTGCTTCTCCTCCCTCCTGAGGCTGCTGGCTTTGCACACACTTGCTGCAACCACCCCCACCACACACTCAGTCGTTTTCACCCTTCCTTTCTCCCTGCTGGGCCTCCTGCAAACCTGATTGCCTAGCCTGAATGCAGAGTCCAGGCAGGGCAGGAAGCCTGGGAGATCAAGCAGAGGTGGCCGAGGAAGCAGAGAGGGCCCTTCGTGGGGGAGGGGGCCCATGTCTGAGAGAGAAAGAAGGCAGCCAGGAGACACAGCCTGCAGGAGAGAGGGAGTATAAAGGGAAAGCCAGCACTAATCCCTCAGCCTGCCTACGTGGGGTCTGACAGTTTACAAAAGCCTTTTCCCCGAATATTATCTCATGTGCCGCGGCAGCCTCACCACTAGGGCTGTGAGGGAAGTAGGACAGATAGCATCACCGCCATTGGCAAAGAAGGGAAATGGGGCCCAGCGGGTTGAGAGAGGTCTGCGCTAAGGTCACGGAGCGAAGAGTGGTGGAAGAAGCCCGAGGCCTGGGGTTTCCTGCCCCAAAGTTAACTTTCCTGTTCCATCGTTGTGATGTGTGTCTGGGTGAGCATCTGCGTGGAGGGGAAGGACTGCCGGACAGGAATGCACAGTTCAGTTAGGGAAGTCCAGGAAGGAAGAACACAGCCCCACACCTCTTCCTCTGCCCGGGTCTCATACAACAGCCCCTGCTCTTTCCAGAGCAGCCTGGAGCCGGCCCCCCACCCGCCTGCCTGGGGGCAGCTGTTAGTGCCTGGCTGTGCCTTCAGCAGTGCCGATTTCAGAGATCTCTTATCCTCTGCTCCGCTCTGCTCAGCCCTCTTCTCAGCCTGTCATCCCCGCCCCCAGCCTCGGCTGCAGGATGCCTTGCGTCCAACTGTGGTTTCCGGGCAATAAAACAACTATTAAAGTCTCAGGCACGGCTGGTGATTTGCATCACATCCTCTTGTGCATGGATTCAATGTTTAATACACAATATTGAATACGGATATTAAAAATCAATAGCTGAGGACCCCTGGGAAGGCAGCACAGTGAGATCCTGCTTCGGGAACACAACCAGCTCTTCTAAAAAGACAGGAACGGCAAGTTCAGCCAAGCTGAGCCCAGCGCCAGGGGAAGAGAGGAGTAGTGGATGCATCTCAGCTTCCTGAGACGCTTAACAGCGCCATTCCCAAGTCGAGCTAAAGGGAGGCCAAAGGAATGGTGTGCCCTTAGGCTCTACTAACTTTGAGATGGGAGAGTGGGGAGGTACGGTTTGTTTCCAAGCAGGGTACCAGCCAGGTGCGCGGAGTTGCTTTATTTCCTTGCTGTTTGCACTTTGGTTTGGTTGGAATCTGAGTCTTACATGCAGGCACTCAACTCTTCCCACCATGATGGCTCCTTCCTGGGCCTCATGACATCCATCACCATAGGCCCCATGGGGAGCTCTTGGCATAAGCTTTCAGAGAGATGGAACAGGAATCCCAATGGCTCCGAATATGCTTTGCACAGTAAAAAAAAAAAAAAAATGTGAATGCATGATACCAGGCTCTGAGTTGCAGAGTCTTCTGAGGCACTCCGAACCTTCAGAACAGAAATCCTCAGGCCGTGTGACCCACCTAAAGGCCTGGTGATGGCTGAGTGGTGACAGAAGAAAAGGGACGAGGAGGAGGCCGGGACATCGAAGCATTCCTGCTCCAGAGCCAGAATCCAGACTGTCTGTTAAACAGCCAGGAGAAAAGTAAGCTCCCAGGATGCATAATTATCTTTTCAGGCCTGAAGAGGAACATACATTACTCTCTTCTTTATCAAAATATAGAAATATACCTTACCCTAAACAGAAACAAGGTTCTCACAGACTGATGGGGTAGGAGTGAAGGAGAATAAACATCTTTGACAGGATTCAGTTTTTTTCCACTATGGAAAGGGAAGAGAAACTGACAGTGGGAAACACACTTAGGTTATCTGATTGGAATGGCCTGGGGGATTTTAGATGCCAAAAACTATGTGAACTTGGACCTACTGAAATGTCATCTTAGATACCAAATTATAATAATAATTTTATAGATTCATTTTTTATCATAGTTTAAATCAATAAGGATTGAGTTGGAAAGCTTGCTCTGGTTATAAATAGATGGAGAGAACACCTCAGGAAAACTCTAAAGTAGTAATTTAGGTAAAAGTTAGAAGTGGAGGAAAGACGTGGAAAATGACAGTTAATGAGCCTGTGGCCTCCACTCTTTGTTCCCTAACAGTTGTCAGAGAACCATCAAAGGGAGGGAACAGGCGCCCTTCTCAGAACCGTCACAGGAAAAGCAGACATTCTCTGGCTGTTGCAGATCCCCTTGGTGGTGGTTCCTACACCCAGCCTCCTGGGAGTTTGCCTATGTGTATTTATGTGTTTCCGGGCTGGGGAGTGTAGCTACTTTCACAAGATTGGGCCCTGAGCCTGTGAAACCCACTAGCGAAAGTTCTACCGCGAGGAAAAGCCGTTCTATGGCAATGCTGGAACTGCCAGGAACTGCTCTGGCATCATCAACAACATCTTTGTGATTCCTGCACTAGCAAACTGCTTCATATCTTCCCACCTCAGCCATGGGGCTGAGCTCTGGGCCTCTTACAGATCCATACAGGCGAGACCTTTTGCAGCTAGCATAGATGTGTGGCTAGAGCATGAGACAGCTGGCCAAGGGGAAAGGAGGCTAAGGCTAGGGATGGCGGGGGAGGACCAAGGCCCAGGAGGGCCTCCTGGTACAAGCTTAGAACTGACCTAGCATGGGGGAGTTGTACCTCCAGAACCCACTAAGGGTGGTACGTACCCCCTGGACCCACCAGGTACTCCAAACCAAGAGGAAAAGCATCCTTGGGGGATGTGGGTGGGTTAGGCCCAAGGCGCAGGTGAACTCTGCTGCAGGAGGAACCTACACACCTTAGTCCCAAATGCCCAAGTGCGGAGGGGGATTTGGGGCAAGCAGGAAGGAGGGGGATCTTTCTGCCTCCCATCACCTCACCCTTCTGTAATGTTTTCCTGGAATGAACAGAAGTTGCCAGCAGAGTTGTTCCTGGAGCCCCTCCGGGACTGTCACTACCTCTTGGTGTAAGACAGGGAGGACCATGGCTTTCTGCCGGGAGGATCCTCTGGCTAGTACTCGAGCCTTGGATTCTGGCACGAAGCTTCACTGTTCCGTTAAGACTTTACCTCCCTTCCCACGTCTCGAAGAAAAACACTCCCTGGAACTGCTGGGGTGAACTCGAAGCCTGAGGCCAGGGTCAGCTGTGGGACCGGTCCCCACCACCACCAAGTTGCTGGCCCAGATAACAGCTGTGGGAGGGGGAGGGGAACGGCAGGCAGCCACGACTGAACGGTTGCGATCTAGAAAATTCAACAAGAGGCCGCAGCGGTGGCGGCGGCGGCGGCTCCAATTAGCTGAGCCAACTGGGGAGGCAGAGAGCGAGACGGCGGCCCCGCCGATCGTGCCCCGGGCGAGCAGGCAGGCGGGGGCGCGGGGCCTCGGAGCTGCCCCGGCGGCCCTCGATCGGCCCCTCCCGCGGGCTCTCGGAGCGCGCCTGGTGTTTACACACTGTCCTTTCGACATGGGATCAAGTTTCAGGCCGCGCTGGAGGCGCCAGGGGCCGGCCACAGGCCCAGGAGAGGGGAAGAGGTGGAGCGGGATCTAAGGCAGCGCTGCGACGACGAGAAGGCCTGGCGCTCGTGGGCAAAGCTAGTGCAGCGGTCCCCACGGGGTGGGGTGGAGAGAAATCCACTGGGCAGGGTGGGTAGGGGCTAATGGGGTTGCAGGGGGTTATCTGGAGGGAGAAATACCTCCAAGTCACGAGAGTATTTGTCTTTCGCTCACTCGGGCCGGGGAATTTAGTCCTGCAAGGGGACGGGCGGGGGCGGGGGTAGGCTCAGAACCCAGGCGCTTCGACAGCCCCGAGAGTCCCTTCTGCGCTCTTCACCCCTTCCCACCCCGTCCCTTTGATATACTACCCGATCCAGGCCATTGTTACGGGGAGGGGTATGTGGGCCGAAGGAACTCGAGGTTGGAGACCTGGAGCTTGCCAGCGCGCCCTGGCCCTGGCGCTGCGGAAGCATCGGGTGGAGTGTCGGAGGGCTCGCCGCTGCGCATCTCCTCTGAGCTGGCAGCCAGAGGGTGCCCCACGCTGTCAAGCGGCGGCGGGTGAGCTTCCAGCAGCACAGGCACACTGTAAACAGCCGCGTGCACGCCCTCCCCGCCCGGCCTGGGAACCTCACCCAAACACCACGCAGCTTTCTCTCCGGCTACCGGGCGAGGCTTTTGTGGCCAAGCCTAGGGGAAGGGGGTCCCCACCCTACACCCTGGGCCCGGGCCGGGGAGCAAGCGTTCTGAACCTGCAGGAGTGCGGGGTGCTGCGGGGCGGGGAGGGAGTCAGCGCCTGCCCCCTCCTCACTGAATGTCTGCTTTGTTCCGGAAAACAAGAGAAGCATTAGGCGGCTACCCCCGGGGAAACACAAAACTTCTTTTTGAATCTCGGGAAGGGCAGTTGACTGCTTTAGGGAGGTCCCGAGACAGAATGAGGAAGGGAAAAGCCGAGAGGGCGGGAGAACACAGGGAGACTTCTGCGGGAGGCCGATGGTCAAAGTGGGGGGTAAAACCGCTCAGGGTGACCAGGCTGGAGACCCAGGAACCCGACTCGGCGCGAAGGTGCCGCGCGAGTTCCAGCGAGCAGCCTGCCCGGCCAAGTGGCGCCTGCCCAGCCGGCGGCCGTGCCAGCTTCCTGCCCTGCCCAGGACCGCGGAGCAGTCGGGGACGCCGCCGCAGGCTGGCTCAGAATCGTAGGACGACAGCGGCGGGGGGAGGGGGTAGCCAGGCCGCAAGTAAACTCCGACTAGAGCTTTCTGCACATCTCCGCCCTAGATGGGGGCCCGGACCCCGGGTCTGTGAGGCGTCGGCTTTGGCCTTCCAACCTGGGGGTGCGCGGGGAAGCAAAGGCCCAGGGGGCACCCCCACCCTCGCTCGAGGCCCGAGGGTGGGGGACAGCCGAGATGTCTTTGGTCTTGTTTGATGACCGCTTGGCGGATCTGCTCCCATCCGGGTTCTGCCGTTCCGAGGGTGCCGGGTCAAGGCTACCCAGGCCGGTCTGAGCAGGCAAGTGCATGAGCAAAAGCAAATCTGTCGCTCCTCCGACCGCCACCCCTAACTTAGCCCTTCCCGCATCCAAGGAAGGGGAGGGCACCCAAGCTCTGCCCCACCCCCCGCGGGGCGCTCCCTCTGCCTCGGAAGCTGAGACTGAGAGCGAGGGTTTTCCCCCTTCCCCTGGGCTCGCTGGGTTTCTAACTTCCTCTAAACCTCCCTCCTCGCTCCGAAAAGCCCCGAGGAGAGGAGCTGAGAGGAAGCACGCCGCTAGTGTGCAAAATGAAGACCATGTGTGAGGACAGCGGCATCAGAGTGCAGCTGCGGGGGTTGGGGGTGGCAAAGGCCCCCGCGCGGCCGGAGGCTCGGGGCCGCAGCAGCCAGTGCCTCTGCTCTGCGTTGGGGACTCGGAGCCGCAGCGAGAGGCAGTGGAGAGGCAGGGCTGGCCTCGTGGCGGG
>NW_012111253.1:4931880-4932855 GCF_000951035.1 Colobus angolensis palliatus
TCGGGCCCGCCGCGCTCGCAGCTGAGAATCAACAAAGGGAGGCGGCGGGCAAGCGGGGGAGGGGCGCCACCGAGCGTTCGCTGGCTGCTGTGGAATAATAAAAAATAATTAATAATGATAATAAGAGAAAAATCCCCCGGCTTTCATGGCTCTGGGTTTCCGTGTGGCTGCAGCGGGAAGCGCGCTGTCCTTGAGGCGGCCTCTCTCGCCTGGCCTGCCCGCCCCTCCCCCTCCTCGCCCCCTCCCCTCCCCAGGAACCGGGAAGAGAAAGGTCTGCAGCTGACAAATATTATCCATTCTCCCCATCGATCGCGGAGTGTACAGATGTGAGCGCTTGATGTGCCCGCGGAGCGGCGGATCCTCCCTGCTCGCTCGCTCTCGCCCAGGCTCCGCTCGCCGTCCCCCTCCTCCCCCTTTGTTCTCCTCCCCTTTCCCTCTCTTTAAATAGATTTCAGGGCGCTGCCTGTTGGAGAGCAGCTGGCGATCTCTCCCGAGAGAGGGAGCGAGCGAAGCCCGAGGTGCCCTGTCACCAGCCTCCCCTCCCCCACCCCGGCTTTTCGCTACGTTCCCCCCCACCCCACCTTTCTCCAGTTTCCAAAATAGGGAACACCCACGTCCGCTGCATCGCGAGTCTCTGGGAGCCTTTGGACCCCTCGTGCTGTTCCTTGTGTCTGTGCAGAGGAAGGGGAGTGCAGGGAGGGGACCCAGGGCCGCGGCAGAAGAGCGAAGGGTCCGGATCTTTCCCTGGCAGCAGCAGGGACGCAGCCTGGGTCACGCTAAAAGGGTACAGTTTACCCATTAGGGAAAGTCGGCGGAGACGGCCCTTTTATTCCTCTTCTGCAGATGGCAGATTAAGCCGGCAGCGCCCGGCCTCAAAGGGACCGGCTGCTCGGGAAAGGGTTAACCCGTCGGCCGGTAATCGTGGACACGCGCACACACACACGCACGCGCGCGCGCGTCCTCCCCGCCTGCCCG
>NW_012111253.1:4932965-4936161 GCF_000951035.1 Colobus angolensis palliatus
GGCTGGGGGAGTAGCTGCAGGGGGGTGGGCCGGAGGACGGGAGGGGCGGGCTTAACCAGGCCGCTCGACTGAGCCGGGGCCACCTCGCCGTCTGTCATTTAAATGATTGTCCTCCGCTCCGCTCAGTGCGGTCAGTACGGGCTGTTAACAGGCAGTTGCAATCAGTTTCCGAAAGGTCAGCCAAGGTCCTCCGGCTCTCGCAGACGGAAGGCATTACGAAACCGCTTTTGTATCTGCAGGCACTTTAGAAAAAGAGGCGAGAAGGGGCGCACCGCAGTGCCGCGGCTGCTGCGACTGGGGGAGAGGGTCGGGGGCTGCGGGGCGGAAGAGTCCGCACCCCCGCGGCCAGGGTCAGGCGGCGTGGATATCACCCGCGGAGTGACCCAGGGCCTCCAGGTTTCGGTGGGGAAGCAGGAAGGGGGTGGGGAGCAGGCGGCAAGGGAAGGAGGAGTGGGAGGAAGTGGGAGAGGCGTCCTGGCTCCTCTCCTCACCCGGCCAACAGCCCACACCCGGACCCAGACTGGAGCGGGCCGTCTTGGGCGCGGAGACCCCACTCGGGCTCCCAGGCCCTCCTGGCGCCTGGAAGTAGGGAGGGGGTGTGTCGGAGGGGAAATACCCTCGCCGAGCAAGCGACTCCCAGCGCGGCGTCTGAAGACGCCGCTGCCTCCGCCGCTAGAAGTCGTCCATCAGCAACCAGTCCAACCTGCCAGTGATAATGTGCGATCAACACCAAATCACCCCCGCCAGGCGCGATCCATCATCGCAGCGCGCCGCGGGCCCGCGTGAGGCTGACTCGCGGCTGGGGTGGGGGGGCGCGGAGCAGGAGGCGGTCGCCCAGCGGACCCGGACTCTCCGCGCACCTCGCTGCCCCTCCTGGAGGCCTGCACCCAGGCGCTCATAACTCCAAGTTCCCCAGCTACAGAGCGAAAACCCAGTGGCTCCAAGTTCCCGGGCACAGGTCACTTAGGAGTCCGCGCGTCCTCCGCGCCCTGCTATCGTGGTCACACCCTGCAAAGCCATCCCAGCCTCGGAGCTGCCCTACCCATCCCCTCCCCCCCCTCCGAGAAACCGTGGCTGGCAGGAAATTAATATTTAATATCGTGAAATTGATTAAAGGGCTGGAAGCCGGCGATGAGTTGGGGGGAAGGGTAGGGACTCCTAGCGTAATTAAAGATCTGAGAGTCGTGGCCGTTCCTTGTCGGCCCTGGCCGCACGTGGCCTTTGTGAAGCCGAGACGGGGTCGGATTGGGCTGAGCCTGGCGAGCCGGGGTCAGGAGCCCGTGCAGCCTAGGTTCTGGCCCGCGCGGCCGGGTTTTTTTGGGGAGTGGGCGAAGGGCTGGGGCAGCACAGCAGCGGATGGGCCTTAGGGCACCCGGGGCTGCGCGCAGAGCCACTCCTCCCCTGCCTGCCAGCACCGTGGGCCGCTGAAGCCCGAGGGTCGGATGCTACAGCTGTTTGCTTGCTCGTACGGCGCAGAAGCGCCTTTACTGACCAGGTGGCCTTGAGGGCGCACCGCCTCCCCCCACAACCCCCCTTCTGCAGCCTCACTTTGGGCCCCGCTTCGAGGCGCCTCCCCAACCCCTGACAGGGGTCTTCTGGGCCCCCCACGCAGCCCTTCGGGAAGGGAGAGTCAGGTTCACCTTTCTCCCTGCAACTTGGAAATCCTTGGGCTGATGGCGGCCCGGGGCCCCCCGCCGGTTCTCTCCTGTCCAGGCCCCACCCTGGTCCGCTCACGCCTGGGGCAGCTTAACTCGTTCAGCTGCGCTGCAGATGGGGCCTGCTGCTCGAAGCCGCTGTCTCCAAGGAGTCGTCACCGAACCAGCTCGGCCAGCCGCCTGTCCTGCCGTTTAAGGTTACCGCGCCTCCCGGGAGGGGCATCGGGACTGGACCGGGCAGGAGGTGGGTGCAGCTGAGGCTCCCTGGCCACCCGAGCCAGCGCTAGGAGAGGAATTCGGTGTGCAAAAGGTCAGCGGTAACCCGTTGGCCCTGGCTACAGTTTAGAAGTCGAATGGTTGGCTTGGTGGTGGGGTGACCCCAGCTCACGGAGGCCTGGCTCCAAAGGGCTGCTTTGAACTTTTTCTTGGATCTGATTTTTTAGTGAAGCACTCTGAAAAGTACCAAGTGTGCAGAGGGGAGAAAACACAAAACACATCAAGCTGCGTCCTTGGCCCTAATCAGGGGAGCAGGAAGGCCCTCCAGACTCCAGGCCCGCTGTGGGGAAGGTCAGGACCACAGAGGATTAGGCCCAGTCTTGGGTTTATTGCTATACTTGAACAAAGTGCCGGGGGCTGCCTAAACTGGAGCAAGAGAGAGGTAATTAAAAGAAGGCCTGCACAAGGAAGTAAAGGCTGGTGTGGCTGCTGCCCAGGGTAGGTGAAGGAAGTGTTTTCCATAAGAATAACAAGCTGGTGCAAATGTCATGCAGAAAGACTCTTTCACCAAAACAAAACCGAAAAGTTCACATTCTGCCTCTCAAGCTGAGCTGATAAACAACATGCAAACTTTGGATGGAACCTTGAACCAGTGGGAGGTGTCAACCCAGTTTACAAAGGGTAATGGGGAAGCGTTTCTGGGTACTTCTCTGTTTCTACCATTGTGATTCTACCTGCATCAGCTGCTCCCTTTGGGGGCCCTTCTGACCTCCCAATCTGAGCCCAGCGGGAGATCACTCAGAATGCACCGCATTCATCAATGCCATTTCTGGTAAATTGGACCTCAGGTTTTGGAGCGTCCTAGGAGGCAGGCAGCCTACACAGCGCGCATACCGATGTCACAGCAAATGTGAGGAACCGCACATATTCTGTAGCCTTTACTAGAGAATACCGTGGATTTCACAACCAGAAGTAGCAGATTTTCCAAGACATTCCTGATTTCAAGAGCTTTGAGCCCTGTGTCTTTACGGGGCGTGAAGCCCACCCGCAGTTACTAATATCGTCGAATTTCGCACCAGAGGTGTCCCAGGGCTGGAGGAAATGGCTTGGGTGTGGGGCTGGCACCCAGTGGTCCCCTGTCCACCATGTCTAGCCAGGCGGCCATCCTCCAGGCCGTCCCGATCCCAGCCGGGGCCCGTCCAGGTAGGGTTCCGGGCAGGGGGCCTGTCAGGACGAAGTGACAGGACCGGGCCCTCGGGGTCCCCGTGAGTAAAGGAGGACACAGCGCCCGGAGACACAGCGCACTCCCCGGCTGACACTGGGCT
>NW_012111253.1:4936361-4971933 GCF_000951035.1 Colobus angolensis palliatus
CGGATGTTCCTGGGCTGCCGGGGGGCGCTCCCTCTCGAGGGCCCCCCTCCCCGCTGCGGGCCCCGCTGACCCCAGGTCGGGGGTGATAGGGCGGCCGTCCCTGGTGAAAGCGTGGCCTGTAGTGTCGCCCCTCCCCGAAACGCTGGAACGGATCTTAATCCTGAGAAGCAACCTCTGGTTCCCGGACTCCCGCGATGGTCAACGTGTTATCGCCTCTCCCGCGCACCCCAGAATTCTGTCCCCAGCGGCAACCTGCGGAGGCAGCTGGGGGTGGGGGGCGAGGCCTACCCACCGTTCACAGGGCGCTCTTGGGGCCAGAGAGGATTTGAGAGTCACCACGGTTTAGGGCTCCTGATTGGAGAAGACTGGAACTTTTTTTTGTCCACTTTTTGAATTTAACATGCATTTATGGAGAGCTTGCTAAGGGCGAGGCGCTGTGTTAGGACCTAGGGGGATCCAAAAGTACAGAAGTGAATTTTTTAAAGACACCTCTGGCCCCCTCAAGTAATTTACAATCTAGTTGGAAAGGCAGACTTGTAAATGACTGAACACAAATAAAAGGCACCGTGAGGTGAACGTAAATAAAGGGCATGAATCTTGCAGTAAACGGTCTGAGTAAAGGCCAATTATTTTTAAAATAACCTTTATTTCTAAAAATGTAGGATCTGTTCGGCGGGGGGAGGGGAGGGTAAAAATACTGAATATTTCCAGGGTTCCCGGGGCTAACAGTCATTACTTCTGAAAGGTTGTTGTTTAGGAAAAATGATGAAAGTTTATTTCAGCTAAGCAAAATATCAAATATCAGAAACTCTGGATTCATTTCTCAGCTCTTGACATCAGCTGGGTGGGAGAGACACAATTTTCCACCAAAACACAATACCCCATTTGAAATCAGTAAAAACTCCCACAGCATTTCATAAAAGTTTCAGAAAACAAAACTAAATGGAAGATTGGAAACTTTTTGAAAAAGGTTTCAGATTTAAAGAAAATAGGGATTAAAAAAAGAAACACAAAACAAAAAAAGATCAGCCCATTTGCAGATGGTCTTCAAGACTTGGACATGCAGAAAATTGTCCTGAGATTAATTGTACAGAGGTTGGAAAGTATGAGGAAAGTAGTCATAGGTCAAAGAAAATTAGGCAAATATAAAAATGAGGCAATTACTAACTCCAGGAAAAAGAAAATCTTACAAGAAAGGAACTGCAATCACTGAAGCTCATTTGGCTCAGCAATGAATGATATATATGTGATTACAAAGTAAACACTGGATATGAATTTAGTAAGACACTGTGCTCTAGTGCTATGGTAAGAATGGAGAAGGGAAAGTACGGTACAGAGATCTGAAATGCCTCGACTCGCCAGGTAGCTGGGATTACCGGCGTACGCCACCACACCCAGCTAATTTTTGTATTTTTAGTAGAGACAGGGTTTTGCCATGTTGGCCAGGCTGGTCTCGAACTCCTGACCTGAAGTGATCCACCTGCCTCAACATCCCAAAGTGCTGGGATTACAGGAGTGAGCCACCACACCCAGCCTACTTTTTTTTTTCTTTCTTGAGACTGTGTCTTGCTTGGCTGCCCAGGCTGGAGTGCAGTGGTACGATCATAGCTCACTGCAGCCTTCAATTCCTGGGCTCACACAATCCTCTTGCCTCAGCCTCCCATGTAGCTTTGACTACAAGCATGTACCACCACACCCGGCACCTTTTTTATGTTTTATTGAGACAGAGTCTCACTGTGTTGCCCGGGCTGGTCTCAAACTCCTATCCTCAAGCAGTCCTGCCTCCACATCAGTCTTTCAAAATGCTAGCATTGTAAGCATGAGCCACCTCACCCAGCTGGCATGAATTACTTGAAAGAAGGCCACATCTATATATTATTTAGAAATATGGGCCGGGCGCGGTGGCTCACGCCTGTAATCCCAGCTCTCAGGGAGGCAGAGGCGGGAGGATAGCTTGAGCCCAGGAGTTCAAGACCTGCCTGGGTAATACAGCGAGACCCCGTTCTCCACAAAAAGGAAAAAAAAAAAAAAAAGGCTGAAATATGATGGTGATAGTATCTACCAGAAGAAACAGGTAAAGAGGGAGGTGCCCACAGAGGACTGCTTTTTTGTACCAGGCCTTTACGTACTATTTGGCTTCATAAACTTTGGGCAAGTGTGACTTTGTAAAGAAATACAGGCCAGGCACAGTGGCTCATGCCTGTAACCCCAGCACTTTGGGAGGCCAAGGTGGAGGGATCACTTAGGCTCAGGAGTCCAAAACCAGCTTAGGCAACATGGTGAGACCTGTCTCTAATAAAAATACAAAACTTAGTCAGGTGTGGTGGTGCATACTTGTGGTCCCAGCTACTCGGGAGGCTGACATGGGAGGATTGCTTGAGCCCGGGAGGCAGAGGTTGCAGTGAGTCGAGATCACACCAGTGCACTCCAGCCTGGGTGACAGAGTGAGACCCTGTCTCAAAAGAAAAAAAAAATCAGTCACTCAACAAAAAGAAGGCTCCCAAAGACCTCCTCAACCAGCCCATTACTGACACTAGAAAAGCTCCTTTTTGGAGTTAATTTTGATTGGAATTTCTTCAGATGATCGTCTACTTTTTTTTTTTTCCTCTCTCTCTCTTTTTTTTTTTAGATGGGTCTTGCTCTCTCGCCCAGGCTGGATCCAGTACAGTGGCACAATCTCGGCTTACTGCAACCTCCACCTCCCAGGTTCAAGCAATTCTCCTGCCTCAGCCTCCTGAGTAGCTGGGACTACAGGCACACTCCGCCTCACCCGGCTAATTTTTTTTGTATTTTAGTAGAGACAGGGTTTCACCATGTTGCCCAGGCTGGTCGTGAACTCCTGAGCTTACGCAGTCTGCCCACCTTGGCCTCCCAAAGTGTTGGGATTACAGGTGTGAGCCACCGCACTTGGCCCTTTTTTTTTTTTTTTTTTGAGACAGGGTCTCACTCTGTTGCCCAGGTCGAAGTGCAGTGGTGCGATCTGGGCTCACTGCAGCCTTGACCTCTCGCTCTCCGGCTGGAGCGATTCTCCCACCTCAGCCTCCAGAGTAGCTGGACCACAGGTTCATGCTACCATGCCCGGCTAGTTTTTTGTTTGTTTGTTTTTTGGGGCTTTTTGTTTTTTGTTTCTTTGTTTTTGGGGTTTTTTTTGAAACATCATCTCACTCTGTCGCCCAGGCTGGAGTGCAGTGGGACGATCTTGGCTCACTGCAACCTCCACCTCCCAGGTTCAAGCGATTCTTCTGCCTCGGCCTCCTGAGTAGCTGGGATTACAGGTGCGCTACCATGCCCGGCTAATTTTTGTATTTTTAGTAGAGACGGGGTTTCACCATGTTGGTCAGGCTGGTCTGGAACCCCTGACCTCGTGATCCGCCCACCTCAGCCTCCCAAAGTGCTGAGATTACAGGCGTGAGCCACCGCGCCTGGCCAATTTTTGTATTTTTTGGTAGCGAAGGGGTTTTGTTATGTTGCCCTGGCTGCTCTCAAAGTCCTGCACTCAAGCAATCTGCCCACCTGGCCTCCCAAAGGGCTAGGATTACAGGTGTGAGCTACCAAGCCAGGCCGATTCTCCACTTTTTTTTTTTTTTTTGAGACAGAGTCTCACTCTGTCGCCCAGGCTGGAGTGCAGTGGTCCAATCTCGGCTCACTGCAAGCTCCTGCCCCAGCCTCCCGAGTAGCTGGGACTACAGGCGCCCACCATCACGCCCAGCTAATTTTTTGTGTTTATTTAGTAGAGATGGGGTTTCACTGTGTCAGCCTGGATGGTCTGGATGGCCTGACCTCGTGATCCGCCCACCTCGGCCTCCCAAAGTGCTGGGATTACAGGCGTGTAATCGTGCCCAGCCGATTCTCCACTTCTTAATGCAATTTATCCTCATCCATCACACATTAGTGTGAATTTTAGTTCACAGGTAGCCTATAAGGATGTCAAACTCTATTGTACCAGCTGTTAGGTTTTTTTTTTGAGACGGAGTTTCGCTCTTGTCGCCCAGGCTGGAGTGCAATGGCGCGATCTCGGCTCACCACAACCTCCGCCTTCTGGGTTCAAGAGATTCTCCTGCCTCAGCCTCCTGAGTAGCTAGGATTACAAGCACGCACCACCACGCGCAACTAATTTTGTATTTTTGGTAGAGACGGGGGTTTCACCATGTTGGTCAGGCTGGTCTCGAACTCCCAACCTCAGGTGATCCGCCTGCCTCGGCCTCCCAAAGTGCTGGAATTACAGGCGTGAGCCATCACACCCAGCCCTGTTAGGGTCTTACACTCAAACACCTACGCTAAGTACATAATGGTCTGCAGCGAACAGCATGCCTTAAAATCTTCATATTCATAAATCAAAGAAACTCCCTTTGATTTATGAAACAAAAAACAAATCCCACCTTGCTGGCTAAACAAGACACATAAGTAGGGTGACACTCCTGTCCTTCTCCCACCCATACTCCAAATAAAGCCTAGGAGGGACCCAATAACTTATGAACCAGTACCTGCAGATGAGAAGTAACAAAACAAAGAGGGTGTATATAGGCCTACTGCGCCAACATGCTGGGTCAACACTGGCTTGGCCCCGTCTTAGGCTGATCCATTGTGCTCCCAAGAGACCCTTTTAACCTGTCTGTCCTGTGTCACCTTCTCTTTTCTTCTGGATCAGAGACAGAATCTCTTTCTCCTTTGTCCTGAGAACAGAGTTGCCAGTAGCCTAGTCTATGTTTTGGCTGGGGGCCTTTGTGCAGTACACAAACTGTACGATGTAATACAGTGACCCTGCCTGAGAAGCCAGCTTATTTCAAGGGCCACCCCCTGAATGTCACTTAGTTCTGACCCACCTGCTGGATCTGGGTTTCTTTGTTTGCAACTCCCAGGATAGGAGTTGGCCCTGCAGACCCAAAATCACCTCAAGGGAGGCTAGGGTGAACCAGATACATTCTGGGAAGTTGTACTGAGGTCAGGAAAGGGGCAGGTGTGGCAGAGTTCACTCAGGTGTATTACACTAATTCAGGGCTCCAATCTGCATTGAGATCTAAAATCTGAACGTCATGCCCCCAAAGTCTTGCTGAAAATGAAATCTTCAGGAGGGAAGAGGAAAGCAAGCCAGAAGGTACACATGCCTTTTGGATTTTCAAAAATGGGAAAATGATGAGATTTTGGATTTAGCGAAGATGTGTCATGTTAAGGGAGCCACAGAAAATAATAACCGCCAATTCCCAAGCAAAACGAAATCATGTTTTCCACCACGTTTCTATCTCTGTCTCCTAGTCGAACCACAATAAAATAGCAGATCAAATAGCAGATCAAAGGCAGAGGCAAATACAATTATGTTGCCTGTGAAACCCCTAGCATGAAATTAGAAGTCAAACTCTCCATTCAGGGGTTAGAGACAAGGATAATGGGAACCTGGGGCCCTAGAGATGTACCCAGGCCCTTTCAGTCACAACACCATCCATGCTGGATATTTAAAACCACACCTCGGGGAGGGCACAAATAGTAAGTATTAATTTTTTTTTTTCCATACACACTTCAGGAAATGCATTGACTACGTTCCTAGCTTTGTACCATATAAAGATAGCTGTACACTGGTGGTAGAGGGGGAGGTGGCTTGTAAGGCAATAGTGAAAATAATGTTGTTGGGAGCGATGAAGGGTTACCAGATCTTCCCCAAGACAGTAGGCTAAGGATGGCGGCCGAAAGAATGCTAATCTTTTACCTGCTTCCCTTTCAATGCAGAAGAGCCTGAAACCCATCTGATCCCACCACTCAGTTCTCCCTCAGTCCTTCCCACACTGGACAAGATCATAGAGACAGCTGTCTCGATATATTTTCTATTTTTCCTAAAATCCATATTTGCTTTATAGGCTCTATTACTTTTACCATGGCCTAATTTTAGCTGAGTCCCCCTGCTCCCCATATAATTTATGAGGCCTCTTGAGGGTAGCAACCCCTATTACGATGTAGACTAGTTTAGAGCCACTGCTAATTAAGCTTAGCTCTCAAAGGTACCTGGTATGGCTTCCCCTACCACTTTCCCACCTCCCACCCCCACCCCCCCATGGACACAAGTTCTTTGACACTCCTCCCAAGTGAGAAGTAGGGTCTCTGTCCCTTCCCCTTGAATCTGGGTGGGTTTGTGATCACAATCACAACCAATGAATGTAGACTTCAAGGGTGGATTAGAAAAGGTGATGCAGCCGGCCGGGCACGGTGGCTCACACCTGTAATCCCAGCACTTTGGGAGGCCGAGGCGGGCAGATCACCTGAGGTCAGGAGTTTGAGACCAGCCTGACCAACATGCTGAAACCTCGTCTCTACTAAGAATACAAAAATTAGCCAGGCATTGTGGTGTGTGCCTGTAACCCCAGCTACTCAGGAGGCTGAGGCAGGAGAATCTCTTAAACCCGGAAGGCGGAGGTTGCAGTGAGCTGAGATGGCGCCACTGCACTCCAGCCTGGGCAACAGAGCAAGACTCCGTCTTGGGGCAGGGGAAGGTGATGCAGCTTCCACCTTATTTACTGCAATGCCGGTTTTCTGGAGCCCTGAGCTGCCGATTTGTAACTTAAAGTCCTACTACCCTTAAGGCGAAGGCACTATACTGTGAGGAAGCCCATGCCACATGGAGAACAGTGTGGTCATGCTATGGGACATGGCTGAGGTCCCAGCCAACAGCCAGACATGCAAGTGAAGATGCCTCCGGATGCTTCCAGCCTCCAGCTGTTGAGTGTTTCCACCAAATTCTGGACCCACAGATTCCAGGAGCAGAATTAAATTGCTTCTGAGCTCCCTTGCAGCTGACATGCTATAGGGGAGATCAATTTCATAACATATTGCTAAATCCATGGAAGAAGGTGAACTGGGTTAAAAACAAAAGTTTGATGGGCAGGAATTTTCTTTTTTTTAAGGAAATTTCTGATCATAACCCAAATCCCTCACCTTTAATAACACAATGTCTTGTTCTTTCTGAAATCCCTGTAGGACAGTGACCTGTGTCTTCCTCAAATCTGATCTCACATTTTCCCTGAAAGATCTGGGTAAAGGACCCTAACTGTTGTCCCCTCCTGACCTACATTGGCTGCACAAGGGAGCCAGTTCCCTAGGCAGGAAAGGAGAGGGGCAAAGCACTTCCACCAGGCTGGCTTTGCTCTCCCTTCTCTTGTCTTCTTTTCTCTCTTGTTTTTCTTGCCTCTCCTGGAAGGTGCTCATCTCAAGGATAGGGAGGGATGAATTATGCAAGAAGTGTTAGCTTACTTCCGTTTCTTCCCAATTCCCCCACAAATCCCTCACCTTTTCATTCTGACCCCAACTACCAGACTTGTGTCACACACCAAATGCATGAGCTTCCATTCACAAAGCTAGGAATGGGCAGCAGTGCAGCTGGCCTCTGTCCCCCACCCTTTCCTCCTTCTCTGAGCCAGGCACTCACAGGCCCCTGATGCCTAGGGGGCCCACGGACCCTGACCCTCAGGCTGCCCTCCTGGGGAAGTGCCAAGCTCAGGGAGACCAGAGGAGGGGCTGCAAGACATCTGGAATGTGATGGACCGAGGAGGAGAATGGGGAGAGCCCAGGTCTTACCCCTACTCTCAAACAAGCAGAGCAGCCAGGGAACAGGCAGAAATGATAAAGTAGCTTGCAATGGGGAGAAAACCAGGCTACATTGTGTGGGGTGGGGTGGGGGGTGAGAGGTAGGGAGCTACTGAGCAGACCAGAAGGAACAGCAAAGAGACGCAGGCAATCCCCCTTCCCCTCCCGGCCCTGCCAAATGCCAGAGGATGAACCCGCCAAAAATAAAATACAGCCATGATTACTGGAGCAGAGGTCAAGGCTGAAGGGGCAGTTCTCCTCTTGACTACAGAAAGCCAGCACTAACTGGGATTATCTGCCAGCCACTCATCTCCAGCAGCCTGGCCCGCAGTGCACAACTAGGTCCCGGCCACAATCAGCCCTGTGCAGGAGAGTCCAAGGGTCTGGGACCTGCCCCTTCCCCAGAGCCTGAGACCAAGGCTGGCATGTCTTCCCAAGTTCACAGCTTTGGGGCTACTTGCCCTTTTGGACAGTGCAGTGGGGTCCTGTGGCTTCAATTCACACAGTTCAGAAGCAATTCCTTCTTCTGATCCAAATCCCAGTCCAGACCTGTGCCTAGCTAGGGTGTAACACAAACCTTCCTACTTACAATTCAAACAATATCAGCCCAAATCCTCTCTTCACTCCTTCCAGAGCAAGGGCATGAGATTATCTATCTATCTATCTGTCTAGTTTTGCTTTGTTTAGTTTGAGTGAGAGAGTCTCACTCTGTCACTTAATGGCACAATCTCAGCTCACTGCAGCCTCGACCTGGGCTCAAGCGATCCTCCCACCTCTGCCTCCAGAGTAGCTGGGATTACAGGCCCGAGCCACCACACCCAGCTGGGGCACAGTATTTATTGAAAACTTTATTATCATCTTCCTGGTACTTCACCTGCAACTACTTCATCGAATCTTTCTCCAATCTTTTGATGTAGGCATTCTCATACCCATTTTGCAGATAAGGAAACTGAGGCTCAGATAGGCCACTATCTGGCCTATCACTATTTGGCCACTATCTGGCCAAAAGTTAAAAATCACAACCACTGGGGGCAGAGCTCCCATCTTAAGCCTAGATGTGTCTTGATTCAGAGTTTTCCATCACAGCTTGTGATCTCCCATTTTGATTACTTATTTTGTGCCAGGTCCCGGGCTGGGCCTGCAGAGGTGAATAAGATAGTCCCTCCCCTTGGGGAGTTCACAGTTTAGTAAGGGAGACAGATTGCAACACAGTGGGACAGCAGCTCTGACCTCTGAATTTGGGTTGGTGGCAGTACCATGGGAGCCTTTCTGAATATCTCCATCATCACTGCCCCTTCACCCCGGCTCTATTTCCTAGCCCCTCTGGTTCCTTCTCACAGGCTGCTCCTTCTTGTCCTTCCTTAAGATAGGCACTAGCTGCTGGCTTCCTTCCCATGCCTTTCTTTCCTCCTGTTAACGAGGTCTGCACCCACACACCTGGCAGGAATCTTGGCACCCTACCTGCTTGGAGAGGCTGCCTTAGTTGAGTAGATTTCGTTGGCTTCTGGGGCCCCAGGGTAGAGGCTAGACCCTGACTGCAGCCCCAGGCTGGCTCAGCTGGGAAATGGGCACAGGGGCCCCAACGCTGAGCAGGCTGGTTAGGCCCTCGAAAGGCTTTTATTGAAGCCTGTTAAAGGGCTTTGGGCTTCCTCTGATGAAAGGCGCTTAAGTGCATCTGGTTGTGATTACAGGGGAGGAGAAAGCCAGGCGGTCTCTGGGGGGTTGGACCAGTCATCTGGCTCTGCCTTCCTCAGGGCAGAGCTGGCTGCTGGTGAGGCCAGGAGGCCAGGTGTGGGGGCAGGCAGGAAGCAGGACCAGTACAAAACTCTCCAACTCTCTGAGGCTCCTGACCCCAGCCTCTGGCTTTGTCAGGCTGGACTCCCAGAAACAGCATCGTGGCTCAGAAGTGCCAGGCTCCTTGGAGAAAATCAAGTTCAGACTGGCTGCTGACCACCCCTGACCCACAGCTCTTCACTGATCTCCACCTCCCTCCATCTCCAAAATATCCTCCCAAGAACCCCTGACCCTCCATCTACCTTGTCCACTGCTCTTCTCCCTCGGAGAAAGTTAAAATAAGCTTCTGCCACAAGGGTTTCTGAAAGTGATAAAAACTAAGGAAATGCAGACTTTCAAAAGTTAAAAAACCTCAACGTTTGCTTTCTCCTTTTCAACTAGCCAGGTATTGTTTCCCGTAAAACAGACATCGTTAAGAATGTTTCACGTCACTGTAACTGACAACCATGCTGAATTAAGGGAAGAGATTAATATGAACATAACGTGTCTGCCCTGGAACGTCATCGGGCAGTCCCAGGCCACTCTGTGCCCGGCACCTGTCCCTGTGCAAAACTCCACGTGGGCACAAAACGCTCTGGGGAGGGAAGGATCGGATGGGTTAAACACAGTCCGCGGTTCTAGAAACGAAAATACATTTTCTTATTCCCGCCCTGATTTAATCCTGCTGCGTGTTATTATTGTCAAGTCTCTTCGCACCACTGTTTCTAAAAAGAAAACCCGTGGGTCTGCGCGGCCCTCCGCCGCCTGCTCGGCTTTTATTGTGCACGCAGCTTGGTCTGCGTGGATCCAGCACGTCGTGACCGCCTCGCAGGCGCGCACGGACACCCTCGGATTGGCATTTCGATAAGAGCTGGGCGCATTGTCTCTGCGGCGACACCCACACAGATAATAAAGGGCCACGGACTCCTGGCCAACCCTCCTCGCAACCCATAATTAGAGATGACCTTTACGAAAGGCAATTAAAATATGGTAATGATCGATGGGCTCGCCTGTTTCAAAAAAGGAAAATACACAGGTGTTGGCTTCAGGAGGCTCCACCTGGCCGGGCCGGGAGGCCTCCTACAGCTCATGAATGAACCCTTTCTCCTGGGAAGCTTCGATTCCCCGCTACCTACGCTAGCGCTGTCGCCTCTCCTCCCTTTCCCCTCCCCCACCAGAGCTCTGGCAGCCAGGAGCTTGCTGGCGGCGGCGGGGCTTTGTCATCGGAACGCACACACAGACACGCACACGCGCGCACCCGGCCACCACGGGACCGCGGCGGCCGCGTCCTTCCTCGCTGCGCTTCCTTCCCTGCCCCCTCTTTTAAAGAGCTCCTCCAGACCCTTTCTTCCGTCCTTTATATGTGCGGTCCTTTGCATAGAGGAGCTCAGGAAGCATTTTAGGGGGGCCTTCCGCGGAGCGCCTGGCAGCTCCTAGGAGGGAGAAATCAGGACCCTACACGCGCGGAGAGGACGCGTGGGCAGCCGGGCTTTGTTTTGTCTCTTGCCTCTGCCTGGAGGGCGGAGAAGCCTCGGCCGAGCTTGGGCCCACTGGCGAACTGGCGGCGGCAAACACCCCCCTCCCAGCCTAAGTGGAACCTGAAACTCCGGACTTGGTCCGGGTGGGGCACAAAGCCACGTGGAGGGTCTCCCAGTCCACAAGTGGCTCTCCTCACACAGACAAATGTGCAGTGTCATTATGGTGGCTCCTGTTGCTCGAGGCCTCGGGGGTGCTCTGGCGGTGCGCGCACACCTCACCTCTACAAGGCACGGAGGGCGAGAGGGGGTCTCAGGGGAAGGGGCTCCCCGGGGGGCTGCCTGGAAGAGACTCCACATCGGGCCTTCCCGCACCCCCGGCTGCCTTCCTGGTCCGCGAGCACGGAGCCAGGGCGGCCTCTCGCCTTTCATTACAGGGCCTACGAAAGCAGCAGCCCAGGCAAATATGTAGCTATTAAAATTAATCGCCCCGCGTTGTCAGCTGAACATAATGCAAATTATTTATGGGCTGTCTGCGCAATATTTATCATCGTGCAGGCTCCAGGCGCTTCGTGCCTCCTGGCCTCCCCCGCCCGCCCTGGCCCGCGCAGGGCGAAGCTGCGCGCAGGCTGCGGCGGCCCGGGGGCTCTGGGAACCCGACTGGGGTTCCAAGGGTGAGGCCGTGCGTCAGGCCGTCTTCCAGGCCGAGGGCCTCGCTTTAGTTTCTGCCATTTCAGTACACATCTATCGGAGGCCTACTACGTTCAAAATTAGGAGGTCCGCGAAATCAGGGGACGAAAACCAATTTGGAGAAATCTGAACCAAACAGACGAGCTCGGGCTCGAGGGGCGATGCAGGCAGAAGCTCCTCAGCTGCCCAAGAATTTTCTCTGGCTCAAGTCAGTCCTCCAACCTGGGAAACCCATGTTTGCTAAAGCTGGATTCGCTCTAGGAGAAACCGGGAGCATCTGATGTGCTCAACAGATTCGAGTACAACGCTGTCGACTGGAATAGGAATTCGGTGTCCTTCGAGCCTCAAAACTTGTTTGCTGATCGCAGATAACAGATTAACTGCTAATTGTCGAAATCGGCCAACCATTTAGTTTATCACTGTTGGGGGCCCCTTGGTATTCGCTGCACTTTTTATATGTAAAAACAGTCTTGGTACCTCCTAAACGGCTTTTGTGTGGCTTTTGTTTCTCTTTCAAATACGGTGTTTTAAAAAACAGCAGCAACACGCCACCCCACCCCCTCTTCAACCAAGCCTTCTGGTTTTAAAAAAACAAAAACAAAAACCAGGAGAAATAATCTATAGGACAATCCCCCCCTACTGGTCGGCGCTGGCGTTGGGGCTTTTTACGCAGATCGAGTCGCCCAGGGCTGCGGAGGTAAACAGGCTTTCTGCACCGCTGCTAAATGAATCACGAGGGGGAAGAACCGAGACTGCGGGGCGAGGGAGGCCTCGGGATCTGGGCCGGGAGCCAGGGCGGGGAGGGCGCTGCACGAGGGGCAGCGGCGTGGAGGCGGGACCAGGGTTAACCCTGGTCCAAGGCCCCAAGGCCAGGGAAGGGAGGAGAGGAAGGCCGGTGGGCGGTCCAGCCGGAGGCCCCTGCTCGCTAGCTGCGAGGCAGGGTGAACGCGCAGCCTGGGCCTCCATCCCCAGCGCGCCTGGGCACCACCTGGGCCCGGTCACGCTGCGTGAGCCCATCTGCGGGGAGGGAGGTCAGGAGGCACCCCCTCCCACACAGTTTTAACAACTCCAGGCCTTCAAGACGCAGTAGCAGGCCTGGGTCTTCTGATGTTCATTTAAAGCAGAATGATCGCCTTTCTTCACCGTCCCCATCCCAGACGCCAACACCACCTTGTACCTAGCAGACCAAGCCTGAGTCAAGACCGCCTTCGGTCCTGGGACTGGGGGAGTGGCTACCAACGGGCATCTCCTCTCCAGACTAACAGAAGGGGATATAGCCAGGAAGCTACTATGAATTTATATTCTTCTTCCGGTTTTTTCTTTTCTTTTTGAGACGGAGTTTAGCTCTTTTGCCCAGGCTGGAGTGAAGTGGCACGATCTCGGCTCACTGCAACCTCCGCCCCCCAGGTTCAAGTAATTCTCCTGCCTCAGCCTCCCCAGTAGCTTGCCCGGCTAATTTTTTGTATTTTTAGTAGAGACGGGGTTTCGCCATGTTGGCCAGGCTGGTCTCGAACTCCTGACCTCAGGTGATCCACCCGCCTCGCCTCCCAAAGTGCTATGATTACAAGTGTGAACCACCGCGCCCGGCCTTATTCTTAAAAATGTGATTTGACTCAATTTAAAGCCCCCCTTTCTTCCCCATTAACCCCCAGTTTTTGACAGATTTTTCTTAGAACATTTCAAAGATTCTCTCATTACTTCAGAAACTTATCTTGAAATGATGTAAAAGAAGGTTAAAAATATTAGGTTGCTTTTGGGTTCCCTTTATCTCGAACATTGTTGCGTAGATTTGAGAAAGGGCTGATTTTTACTTTGTTTTCTAATCAGCAAGTCACTGGTTTTTCTACCTAAGAGAGACCGAACATTGACCACAGTGAAGCGGAAGGGTTGAGCGGCATTTACAAAGTGCCTTCACATTTTGGTCCTCAGAAACCCATCCGAGGGGGGCAGAGTAGGTGTTACTGTTCTGATTTTACAGATGAAGAGACTGGCCACTCGCCCCCACAAATTTCTGGAAGCTAGTCTTCCTCACTGAACTGGAGCCAGAAGCCAGGTGAAGCCTGCCTGCTCTTGCCTACACCCTCCTTCCTCCAGGTCAGTGTCATTTAGAATATATTGCATCCTTTTCTGGGATCTGTCTGCTAGGACCCGGGCCACCCTCCTGCTGGAGGCAGCCCCGACAGCCCATATTTTAGGCAGCTCTTTCCACAGCCTGCAAACCTCACGGATTGTCTCTTACAACTGTCTGTTTACTCACTTCCCTCCACCCAGTCAATTCCGACTCCAGACCCGGGAGGACAATTTTAAAGTGTTTCTGCAGACGGACCCTCTGGCCGTGCCGGAAGTGTTTTATGGACCTGTGAGCCGAGTTAATCCCAGGAGGCGCGGCTGGATTAGTCCCGGGTGTGGGTGGGGGATTCATGTGTTTAGGTTTAATCCCCATGGTGTGTGGGGGGGGCGTAAGGAGAATGGGGGTCGGGTGGCTTCAGCAATGTGTGCCCCCTCCCCATTAAACTCCGAGATTTGAGCTGGAGCGGATGGAAACCGAGGCATGCAGCTCTCGACCCCCGGCCAGGCGTGGAGTAGGGGGGCAGGGAGCGCCCCGCGTGGGTGCACCCTAGGAAACCAGTGCTTACATGGCGATCGAGACCAGAGCGCAGTTGTGTGTGGGTTTTCCCCAGGTTTTTATTCTTCCAGCCCTGTGGAAAGGAGGAGAGCCGCAACCTGGGGAGAGAGCCGGAAAGAAACACTATCACCGGCGTCTCGCTGCTCGTCACGCGAAGATGGCAGCGGCTCCCCTGGGTTTCAAGGTTCCGGGAAAGGCGTGTGTTCTGCCTGGAGGCGCACGGACTGATGCGCTCTCTCCCTCGGCTCGGCGGCCAGCTCGGGCTCACAGAGCCTCTCTCAACACCGGCAAGTGCAGCCGGGCCGCCCAGCCCCCAGGCCAGCCTGGCCCCCTCCGGGCCCCGGGTTGGCGAGGGCAGCTGGGCGTCTGCGCTGCCCAGCCCAGCTGCGGATCCATGGGGTTTCGCGAGCTTAAAGTAAAGGCCTGAGGGAGTGGGGACACCCACACCGGCCCGCGGCACGCAGGGGAGTCAAGCTGCGGCCAATGCAAGACAAGCAGGGTAGACCCCTACTAGCGGTGGCCGGAGGTTCAGCCACCTTCGCGGGAGAGGGGATTTACCGCCACCCTCATCCACGCACAGGCCCCACCGCCCGGCCCTCTCCTATGATCCCCGGGCCATTGCGAAACACGGAGCGAACAGGTCCTCGCCAGCAGCCGTCACTTCTCGGGAAGATGGGAACCCACAAGCCTGACTGTGCTTCCCAAGGGTACTAGCGTGCGCGCAGACCTTGGGGGGAAAGAGGGCAGCGCGGTCTCCCCGACCCGGACTCTTCCCTGGCGCAGCACACAACCGCCACGGGCTTCCAAAGCGCCCGAGCGGGGAGGAGGAAGGAAAAGCGGAGGCCCGGGAGGCGGGCTGCGCGCTTGGAAGCCGTTTGTGTTTGTGTGTCTGCGCGCGCGCCCCGGCCGGACGGGTGTTGAGGGGAGAGTGATCGTGAGCAACCCGGAACCAGCAGTCCCAACCTGGACTGAGGAACTGGGCTCTCCAATCCTGGGCCGTGGGGCTCCATGCCTCCGGCTGGCGGGGCAAGCGGCGGGGAGCCCGGAGCTTCGGAGCCGCCGCCGGGCATCTAGCCAGCTCCGCCGGAGGAGCCCTGGGGCGCGTCGGGAGCCAGGGGACTGGTGTGAACCAGCCGCCCCCGCAAGCGGACGTTTAGCTCCGGCACCCGGGAGCACTGACACTAGGCGATAAGGAGTTCCTCGGCAATCGGCTGTCCCCAGTCCCCAGTCACCTCCGGCGGACGTGACCGCCGGATGCTATGCGGCTAGGTGGGCCAGGGGGGCCTTTGCACTGCCTTCCCTGACCTCTTCCTTGCCGCGGAGGAGCCACAGTAACATGCCTCCGTACAACTCTACAGACCTTTGTTTTGCAAAATAAAGGTCAAATGTTGGGCCTTCTGATCTCTTCATATTTTCCTTTGGAAGGTTGGGGTCCAGGCAGTCCTCTGGAAACACCTCCCAAACAGCTCACTTTCATTACAAAACGCAAGAGAGACAACACAGCCCGCTCTCTCCCTCGGGTTAATCAGGCCCTATCCCAAGCTGTGCGGCTTTGGGCAAACCGCTTAACAGTTCGGAACCTCAGAGTCCTCATGTGTAAAACAAGGCCAATACTAGTATCTACCTCATAGGGTTGTTCTGAGGATAACATGCCTCCATACATAAGGCGCTTAGAACGCTGCCTCCAGTACAATACTACATGCGCTTGTTACTATCATCTGGTACTCACTTTGGATGGGGAGGGAGTAAAGAACAAGGTCCAGGTTAAAGTTCCTGGAGGTTTACATGGAGCCAGTGGTCTTGGCAGGGTGGAAAGGACACTATTGTATGGCCACTGAAAAGTGAAGGCCAAATGCCCTCAAACTGTCTCCACTAGATCTTCCAGTAAAGGCTTGTGTGTGTGGTGGTGGATAGGAGGGAGAGTCCACTTTAATGGTGCTCATTTAGACTGGATTAATGCCAAGTTCCGTCAGGGCTCAGGCAACATTACCCACTGTCTCCCTGCAGCCCTGGGGAAGAGCGCTGGTTTCCAGGACCTCCAGCCTACTCTTCCAGGCCACCTTTTTTGATGGCTGAAGGCCACCTCTTTAAATCAGTTCTCCGAGGAGTTGGCCAAAAGCCATATCCTCTGGGATGTACTTTGGTCTAACACTGGTCCAGGGTTGGTGTATGGCAGGCCTTGTCCCTGGGCTGCTGGCGGGCCACATTTTACTGACGCACAGATGCAAATACCACTTCTGTAGACAGAATCCGTCAGACTTCTAATTTCAAAACGCTTCCCATTACCTTCGAAATGGGGACTCTGGCACAAAGGGGAGGAGTTGCGGCGAATAACAGCCTAAGGAGGCCTCGGCCTCCCCTGCTTGGCCTCTCCAGGGTCACCCATAATTCATTAGGTGAGGCTGCCTTTTCCTTTTCAAAGACAACGCAAATGGCCTTTGCCTTAAGTGGCTACCGGCGTTTGCCTAATCACTGAAATGTGCTGGCAGTGCGCTCTAGCTCTCAGTAGATCCTTATCGGACTATGCGTGCCAAGCTGCCAGCCCCGAGAAAGACAAAGAACACGGGCGCCTCCAGGTTTGCTCCTGAAGCCTCAGGGTCACCTCTGGGGCTTCCCCTTCACAGCCTCCGGCCCCTACAAGCCGCTCCCAGCCAGCCTCCGGAACAAACCCGCAGTCCTATGTCACAATTCCAGTTCTCGAGCGCCACCCGGAGAGTTCACATTTCCCCTCCTCCGAGGCCGCGTGGTGCGCAAGTAAGAGCCTGAGGGCAGCGGCAGCACACGTCTGGGCAGCCCCCTCCCCGCACCCAGCAGCGTGTACACAGGAAAAGAAAAAGCCAAGAGAAAAACGTGGACTGTAAAAGCCAAAACGCAGGACCATCTACTACTAACTACCGACAACCCCAGGCAGGAGTTTGCAAGGATTAAGCAACCCCCAAATAGAAACTACAACTAAAATAAATCCTCTCTTCGCGTTCTATTAAGGTCCTTGAAGGTGGAACGCAAAGGGGACCCTGTCTCCTGAGGACACAGACTGGCTGCGCCGGTAGTGCTCAGCCCCGCACCTCCTGAGCATATATGTAACACCAGGCAAAGAGCAAGTTTCCTATCTACCGTTTGACCAGTTCTCACAGTATTTCTAATGGACTCAACGTGTATTAGATTGAAACAAAAATGATCTTGGTTGGAATATACATGGGCAACCTGTATTTAGATGGGGTAAGTTCCTGCAGCTGTCTGACCACATTTGTCTGGTTCCTCTGAGAATCCACGTTTTCTAGCCCGGGAAGAGGCAGGCGGCCCTCATGGCTCCTCCTTCGGCGGTTTCCTGGCGAAGCGCCCATCCTCCCCAAGCACCGGGAACGGAGGCCGCCCGCATTAATACTCGCGGGCAGCCTGTTCTAACCTATACTGTCATTTTTTCCATCGGTCGGGATCGGGCTGGGGGTGGGGTGGGGCGGGGACTCTCCTCCGAGGGGCTCTGCACGGATCGTTGGGTTTTCCCCGGCGAACTTAACACGGAGGCAAAAGGGGCAGATGGAAACCAGGCCCCGGCTGGCCCCGCGCGCGTAAGCGCGGCACTCAGCAGCTCGACGCAAAGCCAGGGCTGGATTTTCGCGGCCCGGGCCCGGCGGCCTCCCGGCGCCGGCGCGATTCTCTCTCCTTCGGGCTGAGCAAACGTGGTCGCCTAATTCCGCCCTGGAGACAGCAGCTGTGCGGCGAGAAGGGGAGAAAAAAAAACACCGCAACTTTTCCAACAGAAAGTGTGCACGCAGAGGAGAGGTGAAGGCCCACCCCAATTCTGTGCACGTATCGACACAGCATCTAATCAGTGTCACTGCCAGGAATACGCTTCCGCGGCGGGCGACACCGCCGCCCCCGCCAACCTGCAGGAGGGAGGGGGGATGCAAATGGCGTCTCGCGTCGTCCTAGACTCCGCGCAGCACCCGCTGCCGCGACTCCGAGCAGACGTTGCAGCAAACTGGGGTGCAGCGTCTGGGGACGCGAACGCGCCGGCTGCCCGAGCGATCGCGGGGAAGAGGAACTAGCACCACTCCCTGCTCCGAGGCTGTTCCCCGCCCCCACCTCCGGAAGAGCCGCCCTTCCTCGACTGGGGTGAGGGGCGGGAAACTTTGCAAGAAAACTGTTCCGCGCCTTCCCCGCGTGGCACCTGAGAATAACGTGGGTGGGTTTCCCATCCGAGGCCAGACCACGCGACCCTACTTTTCCAGGCCTCGGACTTGAACCTCGTGGACTATGGGAGGGAGAGTACATTTCGGGCCACTGCGGGGGGCGGGGGGGACACCAAAGTCAGGCGTCCTTAAGGGTTCTGGCAGATGGCCAAGTTTGTGTCCTTTCCCTCCCACGCTGGAGTAGCGCGCGCCACTTTGGGGAAGCGTGAGACCGTTCACCACCGGCCACCAGGCCACCAATGTCTTCCAGGTGGAGCCGATGGTTTCTCTGCAGCACCCCCTCCCGCTTTGCGGTCCCCGCCTGGCTTCCACAGTCCTAGGGAGCCCCCAGAGCTAGCCCGCGTCTTCCCTAGCCCGCTCTTCCTGGGGAAGGGGAGGCTGTTTGTGTGGTGTGCAGCCCCGCTCCGGCTCGCACACCCGCGAGCCACCTCGCAGCCCTCCCCGGCCTCGGCCTCACGATCCCCTCTCGGAGTAGCCCCGCGGGACGCACCCTCCCCCATGCGTAATGGGGCGCCCCTGGGACGCAGGCGGGGATGGCGGTTCCGGTCGTTCCGGGATTTGCGTTCAAGAAGAAAACAAGGCCGGCGACTACAAGAGCAGCGCCTCCATTCTTGGGGTTCAGACGCCCGCGCAGCCTCCGCGTCGGTTCCGCTCTCGCCCAGGGAGCCCACTTCCGTGTCCCTGCCCCCGCCCCCCCACGATTCCTCGTCCCGCCCGTGCCGCACCACGCGGAGCTCCGAGCGCCCTGGCTCCCACACCGGTCCCTCCATAACTAGCGCGCCTCCCTCGCTCCGGGCTCGGGAAGCCGCTCGCTCCCAGCGCCCAGAGTCAGCCGGTTCCACCTTCGGCTGCAAGAGCCGCCGCCCCGCGCCACCCCCGCCCGGCCCGGCCCTTGTCCCAGCCCGGCTCCCCCGCCAGCTGCGCCGCCACCGCCGCACGTGACCCGCCCCCGTCGCGGCTTCCGCTGAGCTGACTGTTCCGGAGCACAAACAATTTTTGCTCTGACGCGGGGTCTCTCGGGGGCCCTGGCGTCCTCTACTCCCTGCTCCCCACCCCACCCCCCCTACCTTCCGGGTAGGAGAACTCAAAACAACTCGCTGACCTTCGGGCCGACCAGCTCCGTCTTCCACTGACTCCGGCATTCCGTTCAAACCCAGCAGCCGCGGCTTCTAAGATTTCACTCCGCGCTGGGCTTGGGGGGAGGGGGCGAGTTCTCCGGGAGGGGGTGTCTCAGATCGAAAGAGCCACTTCACGCTCTTTCCCCTCCTCCGAGGTGAGTTTTTAGACTATCTGGAGGCCTTGGGGAAACGCGAGCAGCCGCGTGCAAAGGAGCCCCCCCCCCGCCCCGCCTTCTCCCCGCACATGCAGCCGTGTCTAGTGTGACCCGATTTCCAGGGTCAGCAGCAGAGGGCCTGGCCAGCTTCGGAAATACCACCAAGCGGTGGACTGTGGCACCAGACAGAGCTGGGGTGGGAGGACTGTGCTAAATAATGGTAGCTCCCACTCCCATGGTCTGTGCTAAGTTCTTCACAAGCCCTCAAACTTTACAGAGTGAGAAACTGAGGCATAGGGAAAGGTCAATCGTGTAAAACTGGGTAAAGCTCAGTTACTCAGCTAGGTAAGTGACTTAGGATTTGAACCCAAGTCTCCTGAGTTCAGGATGGCTAAACATGCTGTAAGTATGTTACAGTGCATACCTTGGTTATCAATAGTACAAACCTGTCTGTAAAACCCAGTGTTTGCTTGAGGGCTGTATGTTTGGTGTGTAACATTGTGGCTGGCATATAGTAGGCACTCAATAAATATTTGTGGAATGAATGGGTGTCAGAATAAATGATTGACAGAATCATTGATGACAAGTGATGAGAGAAAACAGCCCTAACCATTGTTCTTCTTAAGAGGAATAAAAACCTCTAGCTCTTTTTTGAGTGTTTGCAGGTAACAGGAAACTCTTATTCAAAAATATATTAACCTCCTACCCCTATCCGCTAGCCAGCCATCCTGGTAGTCATTTGAACTTGCTGGGGACACATAGCCAAAGCAGCTTCTACTTGGTCCCGGCCATTTTTCCCCACCCTGTTCCTGTTCTGTAGGATTCTGCTCAGGGTCAGGCAGCCAGGAACTGCAGTTGACGTGATTCTGAACACATAAGCAACAGGGGATGAGGGTACACCCACCAAACGTGGTTCTTTGGCTTCCCTTCTATCGGCTGGTGGGGGTTCGGGGGAGCATGGCTTATAGCTCTGTGGTTATTTTTTAATTCACGGACCACCCTGTGCAGCTGGCTTCAACCCTCACCAGCTGTGAGGTTGCATCTCGAAGTGTAGGCAGTCATCTACTTTAACTGACAGCTCCGCAATCCCAGTCAGTGGGACCACATCTGTGATTTGAAGAGCTGCCACTGGTGCTCTGTGCTGTCCTGCTCCTCCTCGTGGCCCAAGAAAGGATGCATTAAAAACACTTATATTTAGATAGCTCAATAGAATAGATTTTCATACCATATATTGGGAGTAAGTAGTACAAAGTTTAGACAATCTCCCCTCTCCTTACTGCATTTTCTAAACCTTACCAGTTATCCTGTGTTACTAGTTGGGCAACCTGAAATGAGGCCAAATTCCACTTCAGGTTACCCGAAAGTGAACTTTTTCCTTTCCAATTTGATCCATTCACTATCTATTGACTATCCTTCCCTCCCTCACTCCTTCCTTTTTTCTTTCCCCACCCTCATAGTTACATATTTTTGCTCATATTCCTATGATTATCAATGGAGAAATGAAAATGTGTATTTTCTCCAAGTTACAACCCAGTCTTGATTATAAGGCCGGGGTTTCTGCCACCTTTTTTTTGGGGGGGGACAGAGTTTTGCTCTTGTCACTGAAGCTGGAGTGCAATGGCGCAATCTCAGTTCACTGCAACTTCTGCCTCCCAGGTTCAAGCGATTCTCCTGCCTCAGCCTCCCAAGTAGCTGGGATTACAGGTGTGCACCACCATGCCTGGCTAATTTTTGCATTTTTAGTAGAAATGAGGTTTCACCATGTTGGCCAGGCTGGTTTCAAACTCCTGACCTCAGGTCATCCACCTGCCTCAGCCTCCCAAAGTGCTGGGATTACAAGCATGAGCCACCACACCCAGCCTCTGCTGCCTCTTTTACAGTCTGGTCTGGAGTGACCAGCAAGACCTCATGACCTCAACTTGTAGCCAGCCCAGGCTGGAAGCATCTGATGATTCCCAAGGAGGTCACAGGCCTCAATCCCACATTGCTGGGTTGTAGTTGAGAACAGCCTTGCCAAAACCCACCCCTCATGCCGAGGGGCTGGTGTCAAGTGATGCTGAACCAGAGGTTCGGGATGCTAATTTGATGTATTATCTGTGTACAGCCTGGGGAGGAGAAAAGGCTCATAAAAGTGTTCTAGGCTGGTCATTCTGAATGTGAGCATTTATTTATCTGCAAAGCTGCCGAATATCCCTGCAGGAAGTCGCAGGCACAGCAACCCCTGACTGCACAGACAAAAGTCTCCCCTTTACACAGGGCTGCTTGTATTGTTTCCAACAGCTTTGTGCTTTCCCTGGGGGAAGAGGAGAGTCAAGCGAGTGTTCTTCCTCTTTTCTCACACTGCAGAGGAAGTGATGTTGTGGAAACAGTGGCATTAACTTGGCCTTCGGACCACACGGGAGCCAGACTTCGGAAAAGCTCAGTGCAGGCAGGTACTCCTATGGCTCATTTAGGCCCTGAAAAACTCCAGTCTGGGCCTGGGTGTGGGGATGATGGGTGCACACAATGCAAGAAAAACCATACTTAGGAATTATTCCCCGGGTCCAAGGGACCCCTGAGGTATGGATGTTCTTGACCCCTTGAACGTGCTTCCAATTAGGAGTAAAGCCCCCAAGGGATGTATGGAGCATGTTTCATTCTACACTGATTAGACATTTATTGATTGACCACTTTGTGCCAGGCACTGTACTAGGCATGCAATGGTAAGCAAGAGACATGGCCCCTGCCCTCATGGAGCTTACATTCTACTTTTCTTGGCACACAAGCAAACAGGGTAGAGGATACAACCCCTATCATCAAATCCTGCAGTGTCTATCTCCTTAATACCTATCCTGTCCTCTTCCTTATCCAACTACCCTTCAGATCCTTTTGGACTCTTCAATAAACAGTTGAGCCCCACCCCTCCCCAAACTCATCTCCTCTGTCTGATCATTCCACCCACTGCTTTAAGTCCTAGCAGCAAGGAGAGGGAAAGGGGCGCTCCCAGCTGCATCAGCCTATTTTATAAAGATTTCCCAGAAGTCCCACCCAATGGTTTCCACTGACATCTCATTGGTCACCTCTTTGTTTCTCTTTTCTTTATTCTCTTTGAGACAAGGTCTTGCTCTGTCACCCAGGCTGGAGTGCAGTGGTGCAATCACAGCACACTGCAGCTTTAACCTCCTGGGCTCAAGTGATCCTCCCACCTCAGCCTCTCAAGTAGCTGGGACCACCATGCCTAGCTAATTTTTTATTTTTTATAGAGACGGGGGTCTCACTACATTGTTCTAGCTGACCTCAAACTCCTGGGCTCAAGCAATCCTCCTCCTCAGCCTCCCAAAGTGCTGGGATTTACAGGCATGTGCCACTGTGCCTGGCCTGGCCACCTCTTGCTGCAAGAAAGAGGCTGCATGTCTCAGTAAGTTCAGGCTGTTACAACAAATTACCAGTTTGGGAGGTTTAAACAAACAAAAGCATTTACTTCTCACAGTTCTGCGAGTCCAAGATTACGATCAAGGTGCTGAGAATTGCTTGAACCCAGGAGGCAGACGTTGCAGTGAGCCGAGATCTCGCCACTGCATTCCAGCCTGGGTGATGGAGTGAGACTCTGTCTCAAAAAAAAAAAACAAAAAACAAAAAACAACAAAAAAACCAAGGTGCTGACAGATCTGGTGTCTGTTGAGGGCCTGGTGGAGCCGTCTTCTTCTCATTGCGTCCTCTCATGGTAGAGAGCAGAGAGAGGAAGCAAACGCTCTCCTGTCTTTTCTATAAGGACACTAATACCATTCATGATCTAATTATCTCCCAGAGGCCCCATGTCCTAACACCATCACATTGGGGTTAGGATTTCAACATACGAATTTGGGAGGGACACGAACATTCAGTTCATGGCACTGAGAAATGTCATCTTTTAGCTTGGGTACATTGTTATCTCAAATTATGAAGGAAGAGTGGGGAATGAATATTGGTGTAGGCAACTGACCACCTCTGCTCCTAGTCTCATGGAGAGTATGAGAACATTAAACATGTGGGTGGAGAAGATTCAGCAGAGACCTTTTGGGGTCTAGTCCTGGTTCACACCCCTGTCGCTGGGGGTCGGGATGCCAACAGCTTCTATGTAGCTGTAGCTACCACCAGATGAGCTAGTTCCGTTTTTTCTCCTGGGAGCGGTGAATTGGGAGAGAGAAGGCTGGTTAGTCAGGACAGGGCTGGCTCCATGGGCAAGCGACCCGTGCAGTCACATGGGTTCCATGCTTGGGGTTATTGCTCTGTAGCTGCCATCTTGGAATACTGGGAAAAAAGCCTGGGCGCGGTGGCTCACGCCTGTAATTTCAGCACTTTGGGAAGCCGAGGCTGGTGGATCACCTGAGGTCAGGAGTTCGAGACCAGCCTGGCCACAATGGCGAAACCCCGTCTCTACCAAAAATACAAAAATTAGCTGGGCATGGTGGCACGCGCCTGTAATCCCAGCTACTTGGGAGGCTGAGGCAGGAGAATCACTTGAACCCGGGAGATGGAGGTTTCAATGAGCCAAGATCACACCACTGCACTCCAGCCTGGGCAATAAGAGTGAGACTCTGTCTCAAAAAAAAAAAAGAAAAGAAAAATTCTGGGTAAAATGATGTCTATGTTTTGTAAGTAAAGTCTGATGAGACAATGAGGCATACACCAGAATCTTGGTGCTTCTGCTCATGCAATGACCTACCTCCTGCTGCTTCCTGGCTCACCTCCCTGAGATGAGTCCTCAGATGCCCACTCCCCAGTTCCTGGAGGGCCCTGCGCCCTGCCCAGACTCCCACACACCACCCTAGCCTTGGGACTGCTACTGCCCTCTGTCCCGGGCAGGGTCCTCGGTGCTAAAATTGGGAAGATCAGGGTCGTGGTCAGTTATGTTTCATGGCATCTTGGGGTGGGACAAGGTGGTAGCCTTCCCTCTCCAGGCTGGCAAGGCCACGCACATTTGGCAGGGGCCTCTCCCCAACCTCTGCGCCAGGTGCACAGTGTCCCAGCACGAAGGCTGTGATTTCTTGGAGGCTGCCTGACTGCTATAGATTGGGGCAGTGGGCCTGGAAGAAGGGGAGATTGATTTCTTTGCCTGGGGCCCTGCTTATTTTTATTTTTATTTATTTATTTTTGAGACAAGGTCTTGCTCTGTCTCCCAGGCTAGAGTGCAGTGGTGCTATCATAGCTCACTGCAACCTTGAACTCCTGGGCTCAAGTGATCTTTCCACCTCAGCCTCCTGAGTGTCTGGCACTATATCCACATGCTGTCATGTCTGGCTAATTAATATTTATTTATTTATTTATTGTAGAGACAAGAGTCTCACTGTGTTGCCCAGGCTGGTCTCTAACTCCTGGTTTCAAGTGATCCTCCTGCCTCGGCCTCCCAAAGTGCTAGGATTACAGGCACAAGAGCTACAGCGCCTGGCTGGTCCTGCATTTTAATTTTTTTCTGGGCTCTGCAGATTATGTAGTCTGTTCTGACCACAGAGTCATTGTGTTTGAGTCTATGTATGCCAGGCCAGGGAAAGCCAGTCTGCAGAAAAGCAGGGAAAAATTAAGCCAAAGTGCAATAGGGCTCCTTCAGAAACATGTGGCTCCAGAGAGGGGGCAAACATAGGCTCCTGACGGTTTCAGTGCCTGGGTCCTGGCCCTGGGAGGCCTGGCTGCACTTTTGCTCCTGTGTTCTTCCAGTCAGTTCCATTCTCTTCCTTGTGCTACCATGAATGGATTTCCCTAACTGCCGACTAAAAGTTTCCTAACCAAGACCAAAATAAAAAAGAAAGAGCTTGGCTTGCAGTTCCAGCCCTAACTTTGCCATTTAACTAGCTATGTGACTTTGGGCAAATTAGTTATTCTCTCTGAGCCTTTGTTTCCTCAGCCTTAAAAAACTACTGGGCATAATAGTACCAATGTTATCAATTGTGATGAGGTTTGTCTGTTTTGTTTTGTTTTGTTTGTTTTATTTTTTTGAGACAGAGTCTCGCTCTATTGCCAGGCTGGAGTGCAGTGGTGCGATCTCAGCTCACTACAACCTCCGCCTCCCAGGTTCAAGCGATTCTTCTGCCTCAGCCTCCCGAGTAGCTGGGATTATAGGCACCATGCCCGGTTAATTTTTGTGTTTTTAGTAGATACGGGGTTTCACCATGTTGGCCAGGCTGGTCTTGAACGCCTGACCTCAAGTGATTTGCCCTCCTCGGCCTCCCAAAGTCCTGGGATTACAGGCGTGAGCCACTGCACCTGGGCCCTTCTTGTTAATAGAAGGATTGAAGGCACAAAAACATGCAGGACATTTAGAGTGAAATGACTTCCTTCTTGCACTGTTTTCCCGATACCTAAATACTGTTAATTTGAATATGGTTAACTTCAGTAGGTAGAATAGGGCTGCATAAGATGGGTGTCATAGGTTTGAACACTGGACAGGTTTGCTTAGTGCATTTCTAGACCACGGACTAAACCTATAAGGTAGATGTTCCAATTATCTATTGCTGCCCAACGAACAATTCCAAAACTTGGTGGTTTACAATAGCACCCATGTCAATATATCTCATGGTCTTATGGGTCAGGAATTGCATCAGGACAAAGATGAATGATTCTTCTCTTCCACATAGGGTCAACTGGAGTCACTCAGTGGTACTCAGGTGGTGGATGTGGTCTGGACGGGGCCAAATCAGCCTCATGTACATGTGTGCTCCTTTGGTGGGGAAGGCTGGAAGTCTGGGCCCAGGTGGAACTGTAGAGTGTGGTGCCTATCCGTGGCTTCTCCAGCATGGTGATCTTAGGGTAGCAGCACATCTTCCATGGTGGCCCAGATCTTGCAAAGTGAACCGAAAGACCAAGACAGAAGCTAGCCTTACACTTCATTCAGTATTTCTTCTGTTGATTCGATTAGTTACAAAAGAGTCACAAGCCCACCCATATTTAAAATCAGGGCATTGCACAAGGGTGTGAATACCAACAGGCATGGGTCATTGGTGAAGGGGCATCTTTGGACACTGGCTATCACAGTGGACTGATCATTCATAAAGTCTGTGCCTTTAGTCCTGGGTGGCAAAGTGTGACTGTGGATGGGAGAGTTCAGATCCATTTCCATTCATCATCAAACGGGTTCCAATAAATCTTGAGTGAGGACCAGGAGATGGAAAGGCTCTGGGGAACATCAGCCTCTGCAGAGTATCTGAGAGCTAAGCGCCTGGGCTTTGGATGTTAAACCTTAGTCCTGGTTCAAAACCAGCCTCTGGGCTCTTGAACATATGAAAAGTCTGAGATTCCTATGAGGGAGTTGCTATAATGATCTCCATTTTCTATAAGAGGAAGCTTAATTAAATTGCCCAGAGTCACAGCTAGAAAATGGCAGAGCTGTAATTTGAAACCAGATATTTCTAACATCAAAGCAGTAGGACGTTTTACAGTTTACAGTTTTCAGTAACTTTTCTAAGGTCACGCAGAAGCCATAAATATAATTTAACATTCGTTCATGGTAAAAGCGCTTAGCAAACTTAGAAGGGAATGGAAATTCCTACGTCTGATAAGAGTATGTGTAAGAAGCAAAACTTGCAACAAACAGTATATTTAAAGATAAAATATTGAAAAATTTCCCCCTGAGATCAGGAACTAGACAAGAATGCTTGCTATTACTCCTTCTATTCATGATTATACTAGAGGTCATAGCCACTGCAATAAAGCAAGAAAAAGAAATAAAAGGCCTCCTGATTGGAAAGGAAGATATGAAAGTGTCATTATTTGCAGATGGTATGGTTGTGCACACAGAAAACATAAAGAACCTACAATTCAACTATGAGAATTAATAAATGAATTCATTCTGAATAGCATTTTTGTCAGAAAAAATAATACATGGATTCATCAAGGTCACTGAATTTAATGTAGAGGATCTATTGTGAGGATTCAATGAGAAATTTATATCAGATACTAAACCCTTACCTACTTGCTCCTCACAACCACCTCTCTTTGGCCTGTGATACTGGTCACTCTTCTTCCCTGACACTGTCTTTTCTCTGGCTTCCTTCACACTGTTCTCCTTGTGTCCTGTCCTTCTAATCACCCTCCAGATTCTTTTCCCAGTTTCCTGTTCAGGTGTCCGCTCCTATAGTGTCAGACATGCTTAGGGTTCTGTCCACAAGCAGTGCTGTGGCAAGCACAGCTCCTTCATGTTCTGTGTGGATGGCATTTCCTGTGGTTGTCTGACACCTTCATCATTTCTTCCTTGGACTCTCACTGACCTAGTCTTTAGCTCTCCTGTCTCCGGTCTTGTTCCCTTTGCATCCATCTGTCACACAGCCCCCAGAGTGACCTTCCTAAAATGCACAGCTGATCTTGCCATTCCCTCCCTGTTTAAATTCTTTCAAGACCTTGGGACACCTTGACTAAGTTTAACATCCTCTGTGTGGTAGTCTTATAGCCCCCATGATCACTCTGCTGCTCACTGCTAATGTGCCATGTTCTCACTTCCATGCCTGTCTTAATTTGGGTACCTCTACAAGCCGATTCTGAGCCAAGGGTTTTTTAGCATAAGTGAGATGATCCCAGGAAGCACAGTGAGGGAATGGGAATTGAGACAGGGCAGGCAGAAAGGCCAGTAAAGGGTGCATTTGTGAACAGGTTACCTATGTGGGCAATTGAGGTTCAATCCTGCCAGTGACCTTCTGGGGTCCTGTGCAGCACATCCTTTAGGACTGTCCCAGCAAGGGATGAGGAAGCAGGAGTATTCATCCACCAACTCCCACATAGGGGTGTGCTAGTAAACCAGCTTTCTGGTAGAATTTAAAAAGTTCCAATTTGTAGTGTTTGCTGATTGTTGTGGTATAAATATTCCTACTGGGGCTGATTCCAGGCTATCAGTTTTAGCAGTTGGCTGGCAAATTTTCCAAATATTTAACAATCCAGTTCTTCAGAGCTAGTACTGCTGCCCCAGCACACCACTGCCCTCATTCCTCATGAGTTGAAGGTTATCTCTGGGAAGCTGAGCAGAAGGTTATCTCTGGGAAGCTGAGCACTTAGGATCTGCCCCACACACAGTGTCTAGCTGGGCATGCTTCTGAATCAAGAGAATATTCTCAGATGGAGTGGCTGGAAGTCCTTGTTGTACTTGGGAAGTCTTTCCAGGTGCCTTCCAGAGTGGATGGAGGGAAATGGGTGGGCACTATAGATCGCTTCAAGGGCTTTGCACAGGCTCTTCACTCTGCTTGGAATGCCTGCTCCTTTTTTTTTCTCTCTCTCTCTTTTTTTGAGACAGGATCTTGCCCTGTCACCCAAGCTGGAGTTCATTGGCATGATGACGGCCCACTGTAGCCTTGCACTCCCTGGCCCAAGTAATCCTCCCATCTCAACCTCCTGAGTAGCTGGGACTATAGGCTCACACCAACATGCCTGGCCAATTTTTTCAAAAGTTTTTTGTAAAGACAGGGTTTTGCTGTGTTGCCCAGGCTGCTCTCCAACTCCTGGGCTCAAGCAATCCTTCCACCTCGGCCCCCCAAACACACAAAGTGCTGGGATTACAGGAGTGGGGCACTGTGTCACCACCTCTGTGAAGCCCTCCTAGAGTTCTCACTTGTCCTTTCTCTCATTACAGCACAAAATCATGCTCTCAACTTGTCAGCTGTTACCCATCTTTCTCTTCCACTAGCTTGCAAGCTGCTGAGGCCAGGGATGATGTCTATTACTTTCTGCACTAGGAACCTTGTCCTATAATCTTCTGTATCCTCAGTGGTGAACCCAGTTTAGCTACTTAATAAATAGATAAGCGGCTCCGCACCACCCTGGCACACAGTAATGGTTGAGTCAAATGAGCATTTCCCTCCCCACTCCGCATTTATAGATCTGCTTCTCAATCCATCAACTGGTCTCGCTACAGCTTTATTGCTTATTCCCATCCATTTCCAAAGAGGACTTTAGGCAGCAAGCAGGTGCTTCCTTTCCCATGAAGGTGTGATCGACCATATTTTCTGAAGCAATGATCAAGACACGTGATCTGACACATGTTCCGACACATGGTCTGACAATGGGACAGAATATTTTAAATCCCCACCGTCTCGACAAATCTGGGCTGCGTGGCTCTGTATAAAAGAGAGCCAGGAGCCACGGCCTCGTAATACACACCCAGAGCAGGCAGGAGTTCTGTTTTAAAGACCTCTGTGATTTTATGAGCGGCATGTGAAGAGAGCTGAAGAGAGAGGTTGATTTCTGCAGCACTCTAGCTGTAGTGATCATACGGAGCACGGAAAAATTTGTGGTAGAAACAAGCTCTCATTAAGACCATATGCTCTCTTTCTAATCGATGGCTCTTAGAAGTAATTCCCCGACATTTCATTCATTTTTACTGCCTCCCCTTCAGGGGCAGGAAGAACAGCGTTGTTAGCCTGCATTTATAGATGAGGGTATTTAGAAACAGAGAGGTTAAATGGCTCAGCCCCAGTCACAGAGTGAATCAGAGACACAGCCAGCCTCGAATCCAGAATTCCGACTTGAGCTTCTGTGCCAAGATCCCTCGGGGCACATTTCCTCTCTAATTTGCATAAATCATCAACATTTTTTTTCAAGCTTGTGCTGAGAAAGCCCCTTTTCAAACAGCGGAAACTCCCTTTGCCTTCTGTCGCCTTAGTTTTATTTTATGAACCAAATTCTTTTACTTCAACACGTAGACTTGCTATTTTCTCTTCCGTTGAGCCCTTTTCAAAAGAGGTCGTGACCTTTGCTTATAGATGCAATGGAAACGGGTGAACCCAAATGAAATAAAACAGATGATCTAGAGACCATACAAAGTGTAATTTCAACTAATGTTCAAAATACCATGCAGTTGATTATAAATCTTCGATCCTGGCAGGTTATCAGAAAAATAAGAATGGCTAAATGCCGCTACCAGTGTTTGAACCCTGTTGGGTGTAAGACACATCTCCGATTTGGGGAGCAGATTCATGGGATTAGAAATGAGAAGCTGGACATCCCAGAGCTATACAAGTTCTAAGAAATTTCAGTTTGGAATTATGTATGGACTCATACCTGAGATTGACCATATGTGAACCAGGGTTTTTAATCACCAGCATAATCACACAATTAGTCTAGATTATTTCACATATTTAAAAAATTCTTAGCGCATGACCTCATGTGCCTGATGGTCCTTGGATGACTCTAGTATTAAGGTTTCTGGGCATGAGCTGCACTTCCTGGGATCTCAGGTCAGCACTTAGCACGATCCTGCTGCTTTAGGAATAGTAGTAATCCTCTTGAGAGTAAAAACATATGCAATGTGCTTGGGAAAAACTTCCCTTCCCTGTCAAATATGTTAGAGAATTAAAATAATTTATGACTCGTCTGTTAAGCCATTAGAAAAAAAGGAATTCTGTCTATTTAAAATCTTTCGTAAAATACAATTCAGCATATAGAAAAAAGCTTTTTGTCTATATGGTATAATCACTTTTCCCTTCATTTTTATTTTTTTGAGAGAGAGTCTCACTCTGTTGCCCAGGCTGGAGTGCAGTGGCACGACCTTGGCTCATTGCAGCCTCCACCTTCTGGGTTCAAGCTGTTTTCCTGCCTTAGCCACCCAAGTAGCTGGGATTATGGGCGCGCACCACCACACCCGGCTAATTTTTGTATTTTTAGTAGAGACGGGGTTTCACCGTGTTGCCCAGGCTGGTCTCGAACTCCTGACATCAAGTGATCTATCTGCCTCGGCCTCCCAAGGTGTTGAGATTACACATGTGAGCAACTGCGCCTGGCCCTCGTCATTTATTTTATTACTTATTAAATTAGTTAGCTATTACTGCAATAATGCTGCATAACAAAAGTTTTAAACACACCAAAACTCAGTGACTTCAAGCTTGGATTTCCTGCTCCTTGGTGTGAAGGTCCACTGGGGTTCCGTTGCTCTCAGTGGAGTTTGGCGGCACTCTGCTGGCTTCAGTCCATGTCTTCTCCACGTGTTCCGTCCTTTGCCTTGGACCAGCAGCTTCCTGGTCCGTTCTCTTCTTCTGGAAGATCAATGGAAAGCAAAAAGCAGGTCAAACTGTGCAAGCACATGTACAGCCTGTGCGGGTAATGCACCTGCTCATGTTCCATTGGGTAGAGCAAGTCACGCAGTCAAGCCCAAAGTCAATGGGACAGGGAGACACACCAAGAGGGAGGGATGGGGGAGTGAATATTTGTTGAACGATATACTCCAGTCACCTGTAATTATCATCCCTAATAGCCTGTGGATCCTGGCTGGTTATCAGAAATATAAGAATGGCTATATGCTGCTACCAGTGTTTGAAACCTGTATTGGGTCTCCTCAAACATCATATGTTAAGGCCCTAACCTCAGAGTGTGACTGTATTTGGAGATAGGGATTTTATAGACTTTGATTAAGTCAAAATGAGACTGTTAATGCTGGACCTAATGCAATATGACTGCTGTCGTTATAAGAGGAAAAAATTTGGAAACACTAGAGATGCCAGGGGGTGCCTGCACAGAGGAAAGACCATGTGAAGATACACTGAGAAGGCGGCCATCTGCAAGCCAAGGAGAGAGGCCTCAGGTAAAACCAACTCTGTTGACACCTTGATCTTGGACTTCCAGCCTTCAGAACGATGAGAAAATAAATGTCTGTTGTTTAAGCCCCTGAGTCTGGCATTTTCTTTCTTTTTTTGAGATGGAGTATCACTCTGTCACCCAGGCAGTGGTGCAGTCTCGGCTCACTGCAACCTCTGCCTCCTGGATTCAAGCGATTCTTCTGCCTCAGCCTCCGAAGTAGCTGGGAACACAGGCACATGCCATCATGCCTGGCTAATTTTGTATGTAGAGATGGGGTTTCACCATGTTGGCCAGGCTAGTCTTGAACTCCTGTCCTCAAGTGATCCACCCACCTTGGCCTCCCAAAGTGCTGGGATTACAGGAGTGAACCACCGTGTCTGGCCTGGTATTTTCTTATGGCAGCCCAAGCAGACTAATACAGCCTGCAAACCCCTTGTGGGTTAGGGCTGTGTCTTACTCATTGTGCTGTCTTCCTCCCTAGTTCTTAGCACATTACCTTGTTATATATTTCCTTTCTATTTGTTGAATGAATGAATTAATTAAATCTTCTCAGTTTCAAAATCAACAGTTATTTTTTTCAGTCAGAACTCATGATTGCAAGTGTTAGAAACCCACCTAAGCTTGTTTAAGCAAAAAACAAATCTTTTGGGTCAGATGGTTGGGGATGTTCTGGGGTAGTTTCTAAAATCTGAGGAGTGAGTCTGGGAGCCAGGGCCTCAGGTATTGGCACAGGAGACCACACACCTGCCAGATCCTCTCTCCATACCCTCTCCCTGAGGCAGTTGGCCTTGTTCTCGCAGAGGACATGGCTACCAAGAGAATGGCAGATCGCATTTTCCAAAGATGGCAGCAAGAGACTCCCCCGTATCCGAGATGCTCATCTTACGATGTGACTTGGACACTCCAAGTCACATTGTGGGGTCTGAGTTCTCTGCCCTTGAATCTGGGTGGGCCCGTGACTACAGTGGAAGTGACACCATTTGACTTTCAAGGCTAAGTGATAAAGGATGAAACAGCTTCTGCTTTGTCTGCTGGAATGTTGCCTTTGGCATCCTGGCAAATCTGAGGCTGCCATGCTGTGAGGAATCCCAGGCCACATGGAGAGGCCACATGAAAGTGTTCTGGCCCAGAGCCCCAGCTGAGGCCCCAGCTAGCAGCCAGCATGAACCACCACATGTGAGTGAAGAGGCCTCTAGATGATTCCAGCCCTTGGTCAGCCAATCACTCTTGGCCTTCAACTCCTCCCTGCGGAGGCCCCAGATATTAGGCAGCAGACACAAGCCTTCCTTGTGTGCCCTGTAAGACTTCCTGATCCTTACAGAATCTAGGAGCATGACAAAATGGTTGTTTCAAGCTGCTGTGCTTTGACATAATTTGTTACAGGGCAATAGTAAGTGGAATAAAGACCCCAGGATGTTGGGAGGCCAAGATGGGAGGATTGTTTGAGCCCAAGAGTTCAAGACCAGCCTGGGCAAAATAATGAGACCTCTGTCTCTACAAAAAAAAAAAATTTAGCTGGGTATAGTGGCGTGTGCCTATAGACCCAGTTACTTGTGAGGCTGAGGTGGGAGTATCACTTGAGCCCAGGAGTTTGGGGCTGCAATGAGCTATGAGCATGCCACTGCACTCCAGCCTGGGAGACCCTGTCTCAACAACAACAACAACAACAACAACAGCAAAAGAACCCAGGATGTTGTCCTCATAGCTACTTCTCCACTTCCTCTTTAGAAAATTCTGGGACATCGGCCGGGCGCGGTTGCTCACGCCTGTAATTCCAGCAGCACTTTGGGAGGCCAAAGTGGGCGGATCACAAGGTCAGGAGTTCGAGACCAGCCTGGCCAATATGGTGAAACCCTGTCTGTACTAAAAATACAAAAAAAAGAGCAGCGTGGGGACAGGCACCTGTAGTCCCAGCTACTCGGGAGGCTGAGGCAGGAGAATCACTTGAACCCGGGAGGCAGACGTTGCAGTAAGCCAAGATCACACGACTGCACTCCCGCCTGGGCGACAGAGTGAGACTCTGTCACAAAAAAAAAAAAAAAGAAAAAATTCTGGGACAGTTCTTCAATTGGCCAAGCTTGGATGACAGGCCTACCCCTTGAGACAATAGCTCTGTCCAGGAAGGAGGATAACTGTAGCTTATCCTCCTTGTTAACCCCTCAGGATGTGTTAATTCCTGAGGGGTTAGATGGGGATGTCATTACTGCCAGCCACACCAGAGCCCCATGACTGGACTTTACTCCCCAAGGGCGATGGAGGTGGTATCAAAAGAAGAGGTATGATATTCTGTGCAGGCTAAAATAATAGCCACATTCTATCACCTCTACTTTATTTAGTAACGTTTGCAATTGTTTCTTTGGAGGTTTAAAATGGTTTTCTGTAAAAGAAGACTGGAGACCAGACTCCATTACCTACAAGCTGTGTCACTTTGGAAAAGTTACTTTGCCACCCCGAGCCCAATAACAATATTTTTTATACCTGTTTGGCAAGTTGTTAAGAGCTTGTTAGAAACACTTTTTATTTTAGTTGAAAATCACATTGTCGTAAGTGAATTAACACAGGAACAGAAAAACAAATACTGCACGTTCTCACTTATAAGTGGGAGCTAAATATCGGGTATTCATGGACATGAAGGCAACAATAGACACTAGGGACTACTAGAGCGGGGAGGGAGGGAGGGGCGCAAGAGTTGAAAAACTAACTGTTGGGTATTTTGCTCCCTCCCTGGGTGATGGGATCATTCATACCCCAAACCTCAGCATCGTGCAGTAGAGCCAGGAAACAAGCCTGCACATGTACCCCCTGAATCTAAAATAAAAGTTGAAAAAGAAAAAAATCACATTGCATCAGCCACCACTTGGAAGCAGGGACTTCAAAGTCCTACTGAAGTGTCCACGTTGCTGTATGCATTAATTTCAACATGGCTGCCATCTTCCCTTTTCCACCCCAAATACACACACGTACACATTAGTCACATATGTCACATATGTGCACATGCAATTACTAAATATATTTTCATATATTCCTCCAAAACCCCCAAACTTTCTTCTTTCCTAAAAGCCAGTAGCAATTTTGCAGCCTACAGATTTTTATTTTTATTTTATTTTATTTTTTTGAGACAGAGTCTTGCTCTGTAGCCCAGGCTGAAGTGCAGTGGCGCGATCTTGGCTCACTGCAACCTCCACCTCCCGGGTCCTGGTTCCAACAATTCTCCTGCCGCAGCCTCCTAAGTAGCTGGGATTACAGGAACGCACCACCATACCTAGCTAATTTTTGTATTTTTAGTAGAGATGGGGTTTCACCATGTTGGCTAGGCTGGTTTTGAACTCCTGACCTCAGGTGATCCACCTGCCTCGGCCTCCCAAAGTGCTAGGATTACAGGAGTGAGCCACCACACCTGGCCTTTTTTTTTTTTTGAGATGGAGTCTCACTCTGTCATCCAGGCTGGAGTGCAATGGCGTGATCT
>NW_012111253.1:4971983-4976184 GCF_000951035.1 Colobus angolensis palliatus
GACTCTCACTCTGTCACTCAGGCTGGAGTGCAGTGGCGTGATCTGGGCTCACTACACCCTCGACCTCCCAGGCTCAGGTGATTCTCCCACCTCAGCCTCCCCACTAGCTGGGATTACAGGTGTGTGCCACCACATGTGGCTATTTTTATTTTTTTTAAAGACAGGGTCTCACTGTGTTGCCCAGGCTGGTCTTGAACTCCTGGACTCGAGTGATCCTCCCTCCTTGGCCTCCCAAAGTGTTAGGATTACAAGCATGAGCCACCACACCTGGCCCTTTAAGTTGAATTCATTTTGTTGTTCGATGGGGCAAGGGTGTGAAAGAAATTTCCAATTACATATAAAGGAGCTGAGAAATACTTCTTTTTTTTTTTGTTTGTTTGAGAAGGAGTTTCACTCTTGTTGCCCATGCTGGAGCTCAGCTCACTGCAACCTCCGCCTCCTGGGTTCAAGAGATTCTTGCGTCTCAGCCTCCCATGTAGTTGGGATTACAGATGTGTACCACCATACCCAGCTAAATTTTTAAATTTTTAGTAGAGACGGGGTTTCACCATGTTGGTCAGGCTAGTCTCAAACTCCTGACCCCAGGTGATCCACCTGCCTCAGCCTCCCAAAGTGCTGGGATTACAGGCGTGAGCCATGGCACCCAGCATTTTTTAAAAAATTATTTTTATTTTTATTTTTATTTTTTTATGAGACAGAGTCTCTGTTGCCCAGGCTGGAGTGCAGTGGCTCGATCTCGGCTCATTGCAACCTCTGCCTCCCGGGTTCAAGTGACTCTTGTGCCTCAGCCTCCTGAGTAGCTGAGACTACAAATGCGCACCCTCATGCCTGTGGCTAGGTTTTTGTATTTTTAGTAGAGACAAGATTTTGCTATGTTGGCCAGTCTGGTCTCAAACTCCTGGCCTCAGCCTGGTCTCAAACTCCTGCCTGGGCCTCTCAAAATGCTGGGATTACAGGCTTGAGCCACCCTGCCTGGCTGGCCTAGAGATATTTTTAAGGTCGATATTTTCTACCAGGGATTGGCAAACTTTTTCTGCAAAGGTTTAGAGAATAACTATTTTAGGCTTTACAGGACACATGGTTTCTATCGCAACTATGCAACTCTGCTGCTCTAGGGCAGCCACAGATAATATATAAAAGAATGAGCCAGGCACGGTGGCTCACACCTGTAATCCCAGCACTTTGGGAGGCCGAGGCGGGCGGATCACGAGTTCATGAGATCGAGACCATCCTGGCTAACACAGTGAAACCCCGTCTCCACTAAAAATACAAAAAAATAGCTGGGCGTGGTGGTGGACGCCTGTAGTCCCAGCTACTCGGGAAGTTGAGGCAGGAGAATGGCATGAACCCAGGAGGCGGAGCTTGCAGTGAGCCGAGATCGCACCACTGCACTCCAGCCTGGGCGACAGAGCGAGACACCGTCTCAAAACAAAAACGAAAACAAAAACAAACAAACAAAAGAATGAGTGTGGCTATTTTTCAATAAAACTTTATTTACAAAAACAGGCAGCTGGCCAGATTTGGCACACAGGCTGTAGTTTGCTATAGAATCTACAGCAGTGCTATCCAACAGAGATATAATGCAAGTCACTTTTGTAGCTGCAGGGAGAGGGGATGTCTCCCCAGCATCAATTCCCTGCATTCAGTAGAACCAACTCCCCTGATGCAGAAGAAAGCATTCAGGCAGAGCATCAGAGAGAGGTAGGTGCTTGAGGCAGCAAGTTGTCAGAGTACAGCAAATTGTCCATCACAGCTGCAGGCAAACTCTAGTAGGCCTAGGGGATTAGGGACAGGGCATCAATAGTGTCTGCCTCAGGTAGCAAACCTGAGAATGAAGCCTGAGCCTTGGAAGGTAGAGCAGTGAAATGAGGAGGTATGAGGCCATTGGGGATTTAACGGTGTCGCTGGATCAAAGCTTGCCTGAAGCGAGATATACCTCTGGACTTTTAGGTCATGTGAACCAATCCATCCTCCAATCAATAGTTAAGCCAGGGGCCGGGTGCAGTGGCTCACGCCTGTAATCCCAGCACTTTGGGAGGTCGAGGCCGGAGGATCGCTTGAGCTCAGGAGTTCAAGACCAGCCTGGCCAACATGACGAAACTCCATCTCTACAAAAATTACAAAAATTAGCCAGGTGTGGTGGCATATGCCTATAGTTCTAGCTACTTGGAAGGCTGAAGTGGGAGGATGGCTTGAACCCATGAGGTGGAGGCTGCAGTGAGCTGGGATCCCACCACTACACTCCAGCCTGGGCTACAGAGCAAGACACCCCTGTCTCAAAAAAAAAAAAAAAAAATTAAGCCAATAAGTGGAGGTTTCTATGTCTTGTAACAGAAAGCAGTTCTTACTGTTACAGGAATTAAACAGGTTAATTATCTTGACAATTCTTTGGATGCTGAATATTTTTACTATGATAATTAAGATTGGCAGAGATACGGATATTCTCATTTAAAGTATTTCCTGAGCCTGGTGTGGTGGTTTGCATCTCTAATCCCAGCTACTCTCAAGGCTGAAGTGGGAGGATATCTTGAGGCTGGGAGTTTGAGACCAGCTTGGGCAACATCGTGAGATCCCATCTCTAAAAAATTTTTTTTAAATTATCTGGGCTTGGTGACACACACCTGTAGTCCCCGCTACTCAGGAGGCTGAGGCAAGAGGATCGCTTGAGCCTAGGAGTTTGAGATTACAGTGAGCTATGACTGCATCACTACATTCCAGCCTGGGTGACAGAGCAAGACCTCATCTCTAAAAACATAACACAATATTTAAAAAATAAAAAAATTTAAAATAAGGTTGGAGCAGTCCTCCCACAGTCATTTAGCTGTCCTAAAACCACTTTCATCCACCCTGGCTCAGATCTGTAGCCCAGGCCACTGTTCAAGTCCTCTGAGGTTTCGTCCTCTCCCATGCTCCTTGGGAAGGTGGCATTTTGTCACGTGGGTAAAGGAAGACTTACATAATTCTGAATCACACAAGACGACACTCAGTTGCCTGTACATGAAACCCAACAACTGTGGTGGCTTAACTGGACTTAATCATATAATCTCAGACAATGACAAGTCAGGCTAATACAGTCTAGGTCTGGAATGGTGGTCCACGAAGGCCAAGAAGGAGCCAGGGTCTTTCTGTCTTTCCCCTCCTCCAGCCTTAGCAGTGGCTGCCATATCTCCAGCTCCAGGCCCTTGCTCCAGCAGGAGGAGAAAGTGACAGAAGAGGTGGTGACAGCTGATTTCTGTCTGCATCCCATTGGATAGAAAGGAGCCACGTGGTCACTTGTACTGCACAGATGTCTGGGAAAGTGGGTTATTAGCTTTAGAATCTTGCCCTAGAGGACCTTCAGTGAGAGAACAGTTGAAGTGGATGTTCAGGGAGCCATCCTACCACACTTACTCCAGTCCCTTTTGCACTGATGGTGTGGACTCTGTTTACATTTTGCTTCAGCCAACATGCTGAGCCTTCCAGTAACCAGACTGCCATGTGCAAGTTAGGATGGCTTTTTGTTTGTTTGTTTGTTCTGAGATAGGGTCTTGCTCTGTTGCCCACGCTGGAATGCAGTGGGCAATCATGGCTCACTGCAACCTCAATCTCCCAGGCTCAAGTGATCCTCCTGCTTCAGCCTCCTGAGTAGCTGGAACTACAGGTATGCACCACCATGCCTGGCTAATTTTTTATATTTTTAGTGGAAATGAGGTCTTGCTTTTTTGCCCAGGCTGGTCTCAAACTCCTGAGCTGAAGTAATCCTCCTACCTTGGCCTCTGCAAGTACTGAGATTACAGGTGTGAGCTATGCTACTTGGCCTGGTTTTTTGTTTGTTTGCTTTTGGGACGGGGTCTTGCTCTGTCACCCCGGCTGGAGTGCAGTGGCACGATCTTGGCCCACTGCAGCCTTGAGCTACCAGGGTCAAGCAATCCTCCTACCTCCAGCCTCCCAAATATCTGGGATTACAGACACACACCACCATGCCTGGCTAATTTTTGTATACATTGTAGAGATGGGGTTTTGCCATGTTGACCAGGCTGGTCTCCAACACCTGAACTCAAGTGATCCACGCAACCTGGCCTCCCAAAGTGCTGGGAGCCATCATGCCTGACTTTTTTTTTTGAGATAGACTCTCACTCTGTCACTCAGGCTGGAGTGCAGTGGCGTGATCTGGGCTCACTACACCCTCGACCTCCCAGGCTCAGGTGATTCTCCCACCTCA
>NW_012111253.1:4980173-4983186 GCF_000951035.1 Colobus angolensis palliatus
AAAAAAAAAAAAAAATTTGGGGGGAATTCAGGGAAGATCATATAGGTTTGATTGGTGAATCCTTAAGAACAGAAAGTGCTAAGCCACCAACTTCTTGCCCTCGCTGATGTAGACCACTGGGGAGTCTCTTAGATTCTACTGGAGGTGAGTGAGCCATCAGAGGCTAAACAATGACACCAAGCATCCGGATGGTGAACATCTTATATTTTTTGAGGATTTTAGTGGTCACCAAACCCTTGTCCCTCATGAAAAAGGCCTTTTATTTTGGCTTCTTGCACTTTCTGGAATCCCCATCATTCTTACCATTTCTCCTCCTGGTAGTTTATGATGAAAAACAAAAACAAAAACAAAAAAAACCCATCCCAACAAATTTCCTTTTCTGTTTGCCTTTCCAGAAAGAAGCCTAAGTGCTTGCATTATTTTCCACTTTTAATCACTGCTCGACGGAAATGGAAAGTTAAGTCATGTAATTGCTTTTGTGTTGTATAGCTCTTTTCACTGTTTTGGAAAAAAGAAATAGTTCAATGGATAAAATGTGGGTTTGCACCAAACCCCAAACATCACAAGCCTTAATGGCAACCATGTGTTATTCCTGAGAATATGCACCTAATTTGTTTAAGAAAAAGAAGAAAAATACAGCACTGCTCAACTTGGACAGAGTAAGCCAGAAAGTTCCAAAGACATTTGGGGACAGATTCGCTGTTTCAGGTATCTCAAAATAAAAAATAGGTTTTGTGAAAATTTGAGATGTAGATTGCAACAGGAATATTTGAGGCAAGATTGTCTTCCCAAAACTCTTGAGTCATAAAACATGTGTCTCAGGGTTGGAAGGCTGGAGATGCCTGGAGGCACAGCTGGTCCATCCTGCCGCCTTCTGCCTGAATTGTCCACAAAGCGACAAGGCTGGCATGTGACCCTCTGAGCAGCTGCCAAGAAGAAGAGATATAAACAGGAGGAGCTGCAGCAAGACTGTGCAGAAGAGGTCTAGCCCAGCCCCCAGCCCCGTGCACCTTCTCCCGCTCTGTTGCAACCAGAGATTTCCTGCAGCCCTGGCCCTAGCAGTGCACACCCTGGGAATGGCATGAGGATGGGGGCTCTTCATGGAGATCGAGCCTTGGCCCAACACTAATCCTTCCCCTGAGAAGCCTCAGGTGGGCTGGGGGTAGTAGAGGAATGAACTTAGATGCCCACTTCGTTCCCGGGCCCATTACTGTTTTTTTTTTTTTCTTTTTGTGAAACGGAGTCTCACTCTTTTGCCCAGGCTGGAGTGCAGTGGTGAGATCTCAGCTCACTGCAACCTCTGCCTCCCAGGTTCAAGCAGTTCTCTGCCTCAGCCTCCCCAGTAGCTGGGATTACAGCCACCCGTCACCACGTCTGGCTAATTTTTGTATTTTTAATAGAGATGGGGTTTCACCATCTTTGCCAGGCTGGTCTTGAACTCCTGACCTCGTGATCCACCCGCCTCAGCCTCCCAAAGTGCTGGGATTACAGGTGTGAGCCACCGTGCCCGACCAGGCCCATGACTTTTGACCACTAAATCACGGTTTCCAACTGAAAATGTCCATGCAGAGCTAGCCTGGTGTGCCCCAATTTAGTGTTTGTGCAGGGGCTCGAATCAGAGCTGTGTTTCCAAGTACCCCAGCCTCAAGTTGTAAACTGGCTAAGAATTTTTGCTTGGTCACAAACCCTGGTGTGCAAAGAGCAATGCTCTTTACTTTCCTGAAACTAAACTTGGCTCTTGAGTCCTCATTTCCACCGATGATGGAAGAGGTAAGCATGCCAATTCTAACCAGCTCAAGTACTGCCAGTTTAAAGGTAGTCCCTTCCAGGGTAAATGGGATTCTCACTTGTCCTCCACCTCCTCCTTCCCTTCTCCCCTGGGGCAATCAAAAGCTGATCCCTGGTCCTGGCATCAGAAAGGGACTCACCTGCCCCCACTGGTACTCACTGACTTCTGCCTGTCCACGTATCTATCTTCAGCTGCATCCTAAACCACTGCAAAACTTAGCAGCTTAAAACAAGCACAACATTGATTTTTCTCATACAATCTGTCATTTGAGCAGGGCTTGGTGGGGGCAGCTATCTCTGCTCCACGTAGTGTCAGCTGGGGTGGCTCGAAGGGTGGGTGCTGGGATCGTCTGAGGGCTCTCTCTGACAATTGATGCTACTGTCATCTGTGACCTCCTCTGGGGCTGTCAGCTGGGATACATGGCCTCTGCTTGTGGCCTGGGCTTCCTCATAGCATGGCAGCTGAGTTCTAGGGGTCAGTGGACAGAGACAGAGTGGAGACAGCCAGGCAGAAACCAATTTGCCTTTCATGACCCAGTCCTCAGAAATCATGTGGTGTCACTTTTGTCACATTTGTTTGTCAAGGCGGTCACAAAGGCCTGCCCAATTTCTTTTTCTTTTTTGAGACGGAGTCTCGCTCTGTCACCCAAGCTGGGGTGCTGTGGCCGGATCTCAGCTCACTGCAAGCTCTGCCTCCTGGGTTCATGCCATTCTCCTGCCTCAGCCTCCCGGGTAGCTGGGACTACAGGCGCCACCACCTCGCCCGACTAGTTTTTTGTAGTTTTTAGTAGAGACGGGGTTTCACCGTGTTAGCCAGGATGGTCTCAATCTCCTGACCTCGTGATCCCAAAGTGCTGGGATTACAGGCTTGAGCCACCGCGCCCGGCCTATGCCTGCCCAATTTCAAGGAGTGAGAGAAATAGATCCCACCTCTTGAGGAGGGAGTGGCAAGGTTCTGGAGGAGGATGTGAAGTCATATATGGTGGCGAGGCCACTTTCAGAGTCCAATCTGCTACAACCTCTCTTCTCAGTGCATTCTTACCACTGACCCTTTTAGATCTGTTATAGTCTCTGGTTCAGTTCATTCAGTCGGTTCAGTTCATTCAGCCCACTAGGGTTTCCGCACTGCTGCCCAGAGGGCTCTTGATTTTCCAGCCTTAAAGCCATGTCTGTGCCCATCTTGAGGACAGGGAAAATTCGTAGAGTTCTTTTTTTTTTTTTTTTT
>NW_012111253.1:4985191-4988810 GCF_000951035.1 Colobus angolensis palliatus
CCAGACTGGAGTGCAGTGGTGTGATCTCAGCTCACTGCAACCTCCCCCACGTGGGCTCAAGCCATCCTCCCACCTCAGCCTCCTGAATAGTGGGGACCACAGGTGCACACCGTCATGCCTGGCTAATTTTTTGTATTTTTGATAGAGACAGGGTTTCACTATGTTGCCCAGGCTGGTCTTGAACTCCAGAGCTCAAGCAACCTGCCCACCTCGGCCTCCCAAAGTGTTGGGATTATGGGCGTGAGCCACCGTGCCTGGCCACACATTCTTTTATTTTTTTTGAGATGGAGTTTTGCTCTTGTCGCCCAGGCTGGAGTGCAATGGCGCAATGCAACCTCTGCCTGCCGGGTTCAAGCAATTCTCCTGCCTCAGCCTCTCGAGTAGCTGGGATTACAGGTGCCTACCACCACATCTGGCTAATTTTTGTATTTTTAGTAGAAACAGGGCTTCACCATGTTGGCCAGGCTGGTCTTGAACTCCTGACCTCAGGTGACCCACCCGCCTTGGTCTCCCAAAATGCTGGGATTACAGGTGTGAGCCACCACACCTGGCCTGGGCCATGCATTCTTAACTGATACAGTTGTTCAGGGTGCCAGAGTTAGTGGAAGCTTCTTCGTAGATTTCCTAGTCACGGAGCCAGTGAGTCAGGCTTCTCTGTAACAGGCCAGCAAATATTGGAACAGCACAGCCTCCCCTTGGCTGCAGAGTCCCAGTCCTCCTCTTTCCCCTCTCAGAATTCCATTTCCCTAGCAGGATGTACAAGCCCCCCTGGAGATGCTGCCTCCGGGTGACTAGCAGGGCTGGAGAAGCTGCAGTCTGCCTCCTGCCTTCTGGAACTTCAAGTGTAAGGAATGCAGGCACCTTCAGACCACTGGCAAGTCTTTGGACTAAGGCCTGCTTCACTCACTTTCCAGCCTCAATTTCCTTCTTTTTCACTTAGATTTACAAAGACAGCAAGCCCTGAAGGAAAATGAAAATGATCTATCCACATTTTGGGGACTATACCCTGATTCCTCTGTGAGTAATATTTCCTCTTTACTTTCTGTCTTATTTGGGCTTAGAATGCAAGCCCATGAAAAGTAGGCTTCCGGCTTTTTTAGACTGAGTTGTGTACAGCTGTTAACTGGTGCTTACTGAGAACCTAGATGACTCTGAGCTGGGGGAAATACCAAGGAAACAGATGACCTGTCCTGCCCTAAAACAGCATACAGTTTAGTTGGGGAGCCACACAGAAGCCACCCAAGAGAGCCTAGCCTTAGAGAGGCACTATTGCTTTGGGACTATGAGCATATATTTGCAAACCAATCAGCCTGGATTGAACAAGTTACTTAACCTCTTTGTGTCTCATTTTTCTCCTCTGTAAAATGGAGAGAATAATCACATCTAGTCCTTGGGGCCATTGGTGCAGATTAATTAAACTAGCTATAGTGATGATGAGGATGGAAGTTACGTGTTCGTTCTTCATCTCCACAGGTGCTCTGTGCATCCTAAAACTGCAGGGCTGGTTTCCCTCATTCAACACCTACCTGTGAGTATTTTGTTTGTACTGGAGGCAGTGTGAAGGGATCTAGGTACCTCCGGCAGGAGTGGGGTGACCACCTCCTGCAGGCAACAGCCACGTGGGGAGATTAGCAATGGAAGATTAATTTCTCCTTGTCATTTCCCCAGGGGCCTTAAGCAATCTCGGGAGCAATTTTCCTCGCCTAGAACACCGCCCTAGGGAAGCTGGCGGGGATCGACTGCCTGGCGGCGCCGGGCGAATCCCGGTTCCGAGCTGCGTCGCCAGCCAGAGAGAAATGTGCCTGCTGAACAGTCAGTGCCATAATGTAATGGACGCCGAACACAACTTTGCTGCGTGGGCTTTCCCTTTGGCTGGGGAGCGTGAAGGACGCCTGAAACCGAGCTCCCTGCCTCTCAGTGCAGACGGCCACCCGGAGCCGCGCCGGGCAGCCTTTGTCTCAGATGAGATTGCTTTTCATAGCTGAGGCTCTGCCTAGAGGGCAGAGTCCTGAGTGCAAGAGAACTGTCTCCTCCTCCTGCTAAAAAGGAGGAAGAGGGAAGAGCTGTCGTGTGCTGGGGTCAGGGACCAAATCGCATTCCAAGAGGGGAAGCTGAGGTTAGAGCTTAGGAAGGACTTCCTGGCTGGAAGGGTAGTCTTCAATCTGGATTTTGATTAGAGGATTTTCGGTGAAACACACAAAAAAAACGTTGTTGGGGATGCATTTGAGGATGCTTAGGCTGGGCAGAGAGGGGATGTTCTGAGGACTGGGACAGGGTGTGCCTCACACAGGATTGTGTTTCTGGGCCCCAAGATGGGCTGTGCCCTTCAGCCACTCAGCCGCACCCCATGCTTAGGTGGCCATTTCTCCCATCACATATTTGTGGTGCACTGATTGTGTTTAAAATATGGCTCCACCAGTGTGACCTTGGATGGTCAAGTATTGTATTGACCTCTCAGGCTCCATTGCTTCATCCCTTAAATGGGCTTAAGAATGTCTTCCTCGGCCAGGCGCGGTGGCTCACGCCTGTAATCCCAGCACTTTGGGGAGGCTGAGGCAGGCAGATCACTTGAGGCCAGGAGTCTCTACTAAAAATACAAAAATTAGCCGGAGTGGTGTGTGTGTGCCTGTAATCCTAGCTACTCAGGAGGCTGAGACAAGAGAATCGCTTGAATCCAGGAGGCAGAGATTGCAGTGAGCTGAGATCACGCCATTGGTAAGCATCTCTAAAGCAATTAGTATGTTCAGCGAGGGCATCAGATGGGCTGCCTTCAGCTGCAAGGCACAGCAGATCGAGCCCAAAGTAAGTGGCTTAAAGCAAAGGAGACTTGGCTGGGCGCGGTGGCTCACACCTGTAATCTCAGCACTTTGAGAGGCTGAGGCGGGTGGATCACAAGGTCAGGAGACGAAGATCATCCTGGCTAACACGGTGAAACCCCGTCTCTACTAAAAATACGAAAAGTTAGCCAGGCATTGTGGTGGGCACCTGTTGTCCCAGCTACTTGGGAGGCTGAGGCAGGAGAATAGCTTGAACCTGGGAGGCAGAGGTTTCAGTGAGCTGAAATCGCGCCATTGCACTCCAGCCTGGGCAACAGAGTGAGATGCCGTCTCAAAAATAAAAAAAAGAAGAAAAAAGAAAAGGAGACTTTGGCCGGGCACAGTGGCTCACGCCTGTAATCCCAGCAGTTTGGGAGGCTGAGGTGGGTGGATCACGAGGTCAGGAGTTCGAGACCAGCCTGACAATACGGTGAAACCCCATCTCTACTTAAAATAAAAAAATTAGCAGGGCTTGGTGGCACCTGCTTGTAGTTCCAGCTGCTCGGGAGGCTGAGGCAGGAGAATTGCTTGAACCTGGGAAGTGGAGGTTGCAGTGAGTTGAGATTGCTGCCACTGCACTCCAGCCTGGGCAACAGAGTAAGACTCCGTCTCAAAAAAAAAAAAAAGAAAAGAAAAGAAAAGAAAAGGAGACTTGTTTTGTTTTGTTTTTGATTCGGGATCTCTGTCGCCCAGGCTAGAGTGCAGTGTGTAATCATGGCTCACTGCAACCTCCATCTCAGGAGCCCAGGGGCTCTGGTTGTCCTCCCACCTCAGCCTCCTGAGTTGTTGGGACTACTCACACC
>NW_012111253.1:4990090-4992459 GCF_000951035.1 Colobus angolensis palliatus
GCCAGGATGGTCTCGATTTCCTGACCTCAGGTGATCCTGCTGCCTCGGCCTCCCAAAGTGCTGGGATTACAGGCATGAGCCACCACGCCCAGCCACCTTTTTATTTTTGATCGTATGCCATGTTTCCAATAACAGAGAAAATATAAAACCCTTGCTGGCTGGAAGCCTGTTTATCTTTATATTTCCCAGGCACATAGTAGGCACTTTATAAACATTTGTATTGATGATGATGACATGATAGATAAATTATTGCAAACATCACGGAGCAATAGATATTGTGCCTATTTCTCTTCTTTTTGAGAGCTATCAAAGACTTTAGGAAACATAAGATTATAATGTTTTGAAGCAGTACTTAAAGCATTACTCTGAAATTCTTTAAGACAGAAAGATCAAGGATGGTGAGAGGAAGTCAGGAGAAATAACAATAACCAACATACATCTAAGGGAATATATATACATGTAGACTACCAAAGTACTCTTTTTTTTTTTTTTTTTTGAGACAGAGTCTCACTCTGTCGCCCAGGCTGGAGTGCAGTGGCGTGATCTTGGCTCACTACAACCTCCGCCTCTCGGGTTCAAGCAATTCTCCTGCCTCAGCCTCCCGAGTAGCTGGGATTACAGGCGCCCACCACCATGCCTGGCTAATTTTTGTATTTTTAGTAGAGATGGAGTTTCACCATGTTGGTCAGGCTGGTCTTGAACTCCTGACCTCAGATGATCCACCCGCCTCGGCCTCCCAAAGTGCTGGGATTACAGGTGTGAGCCACCGTGCCTGGCCCAAAGTACTTTATGTTGAGGCTATCCACCTTCACCCACCCAATGCCCCATAGTAAAGCATTTTTGCATTTTAGTCAACCAAACAAATCAATAGTGGCACCCAGTGGCTTGAAGGGTTAATCGGGGAATGGCAATTTCTCTTTGCATCCCAGTTCTACCAACTACAGCTGTATTTAAAAATTAAACTGGCCAGGCTTGGTGGATCACGCCTGTAATCCTAGCATTTTGGGAGGCCGAGGTGGGCAGATTGCCTGAGCTCAGGAGTTCGAGACCAGCCTGGGCAACATGGTGAAACCCTATCTCTACTAAAATACAAAAGAAATCAGCCGGGCATGGTGGTGTGCACCTGTAGTCCCAGCTCCTGGGGAGGCTGAGGCAAGAGAATTGCTTAAACTCAGGAGGCGGAGGTTGTAGTGAGTCGAGATCTCGCCACTGCACTCTAGCACTCCGGCCTGGGTGACAGAGCGAGACTCCGTCTCTACAAAAAAAAAAAAAAAAAAAAAAAAAAATTAAACCACTGAGTCAAACATTTGAGGAAAATGTCTATTTGGGCTTAAACTCCTGGTAGCATTTTGCTTCCCACGAAAGCCTGTCCAACGTTCTCCTTTTCCTTTCAGCAGCAGAGTCTGTGAAGGCCCATCCTCCACCTTGAAGCCCAGGGCTGGTGGGCGAGAAAACCTCAGTAGTCTGGCACAGTTATGGGGATTGTTAAAAGCTTATTTATTCTACCTCCTCTCTAAAATTGAGCAAGTATAATTATATGCATTTGCTAGAGTTCCAGGTATTTCCTCAAGAGGACGTCCCTGAGAAAGTGGCTGACATCCGGTCCTTACCGGATTTCAGGAGGGACAAGAGCCAGAGGAAACCTAGATCTCTGCCAGTTAATGGGCTAATCAATGAACCAAACCAGCGAGAGGGAACACAAAAGTGCCCAGGCCTGGCTTTTGAGTTTCATCTTCATCCTTCCAGCCTACCATTAGTAAGGGATACATGTGATTTAGGCCAGGCCAGTAATTACTTAGTCACCAGGCTTTTCAAGGCTCTGAATCCTATTTATTAAGCTGTGTGGACTGTGTCTCTGACTCAGAAGGAAGGTAGGCCCAGGTTACACACTGACATAGAGAATGAATTGTTCCTTGTTCCAAACAAGCTGGAAGACCCCCATGGTAGAGGTCGTTAGCTGTCCCTAAATAACTACCTCCCCATTCCCCACATTTATAATAGAATTTTAGCCTGGCACATGGCCTCCTAGAGAGAAAAAAAAAAAAAATCCTATATTTCCCACCCTCCTTTGCAAGCTAGGTGTGGCCATATGATGAAATTCTGGCCAATAGAATGTAAGTGGAAGCCTTGCATCCGACTTCTGGGGAGTAGGAAGTATCCTTTTTTTATTTTATTTTAATTTTTATTTTTTTGAGACAGATTCTTGCTCTGTCACCCAGGCTGGAGTGCAATGGTGTGGTCTCGGCTCACCACAACCTCCACCTCCCAGGTTCAAGTGATTCTCGTGTCTCAGCCTCACGAGTAGCTGGCACTACAGGTGTGCTACCTTGCCCGGCTAACTTTTTCTTTTTCTTTTTCTTTTTTTTTTT
>NW_012111253.1:4994349-5000994 GCF_000951035.1 Colobus angolensis palliatus
TGCCTTAACCTCCCAAGTGGCTGGGACTACAGACTCCCTCCTTCACGCCTGGCTAATTTTCTGTATTTTTAGTCGAGACGGGGTTTCACCATGTTAGCCAGGATGGTCTCGATTTCCTGACCTCATGATTCACCCGCCTTGGCCTCCCAAAGTGCTGGGATTACAGACGTGAGCCACCGCACCCGGCCTCTTTTTTTTTTTGAGACAGAGTCTCATTCTGTCACCCAATCTGGAGTGCAGTGGTACCATCTTGGCTCACTGCAACCTCCATCTCCTGGGTTCAAGTTATCCTCCTGCCTCAGCCTCCCTAGTAGCTGGGACTACAGGTGCACACCACCACACCTAGTTAGTTTTTGTATTTTTAGTAGAGACGTGATTTCACCATGTTGGCCAGGCTGGTCTTGAACTCCTGACCTCAGGCGATCCACCTGCCTCAATCTCCCAAAGTGCTGTGATTACAGGCGTGAGCCACCATGCCTGGCCCTCTTCAGTCTCTTCTAATCACTGCATATTTCCTCCCTCATGCCCAGCCAAGTGAATGAGCCACCATGGAAATGTATCATCCAGCATCCCAGCTTCAACTCCTCCAACTGAAGCCCCAAACATTGTGAGCAGAGACAATCCATCCCTGCTGTACCTTATCTGAATTCCTGACCTACAGAAATTAAGAGATAGAATACATTGTTATTGTTGGTTTATGCCACTACATTTTTGGGCAACTTGTTATGCAGCATTAGATAACTAATATGGGGGTGGGTGAGTTCAGTTCCCTCAGAGCTGTCACTGCTGAGTGTGTTCACAGAAGTTAATGGTAAGCCTAGAGGGCACATGTCTCAGCCTCCAGGCAGACAGAAGAAGTCACTAAAGAGTCATCTGGCCGGGCGGTGGCTCACGTCTGTAAACCCAGCTCTTTGGGAGGCCGAGATGAGCAGATCACTTGAGATCAGGAGTCCGAGACCAGCCTGGACGACATAATGAAACCCCATCCGTACTAAAAATACAAAAATTAGCCGGGCATGGTGGTGGGCATCTGTAGTCCCAGCTACTCGGGAAGCTGAGGCAGGAGAATTGCTTGAACCTGGGAGGCGGAGGCTGCAGTGAGCTAAGATCGTGCCACTGCACTTCAGAAGCCTGGGCGACAGAGCGAGAATCCATCTCAAACAAAACAAAACAACAACAAAAAAGAATCATCTATTTCCCTTTGAATAAGTTCCCATTACCACGTTTCTTAAGCTTCCTTTAAAAAATTTAAGTATTACACAAGATTTTAAGATATTATCTACGGCCTTGGCAACATAGTGAGACCCTCTCTCTACAAAAGAAAAAAAAAATGAAAAAATTAGTTGGGCATGGTGGCATGTACCTGTAGTCCCAGCTACTTGAGAGACTGAGGCAGAGGATCGCTGAAGTCCAGGAGTCTGGGGCTGTAGTGAGCCATGATTGCACCACTGCACTCCAGCCTGGGCAACAGAGTGAGACTTTGTCAAAAAAAAAAAAAAGTTATTGTCTAAATAAGAAAACCTAAAGATACTTGAGAACTAATTTATAATTAAGTTGTAGCCTCAGGAGACCAAAGCCCTAGATTTGTATTTGTATCAGTTAGGATTCGTTTGGGATACAAGGGGCTGGAAACTCCGAATAACAGTGGCTTTAGAAAGAGTCTTTATTTCTCTCTTTCTAAAGAGAAGTCCAGAGTAGGCAACCCAACGCTGGTAGTGTAGCATCAAAAAGTCATCAGAGACTCAATCTCCTTCAGTCATGTGGCTCTGACATTCTCAGCAGGGGCTGTAGCTCATGACCCAGGATGGTTGCAGAACTCTGGTTATTACACTCACATTCCAGCCAGCATGAAGGAGGAAGGGATAAAAAAGGATGCACAAGATGTTCATTTAAAAACACTTTCTGGAAATTGCACCTGAAGTTTTTGCTTGCATCTGATTGGCCAGAATTTAGTCTCATGGCCACACCCTGGAATTTAGGGTCTCACTAGGCTGTTGGCTAGAGGCTGTTCTTAACTCCTTGAGGCTACATGCCATTTCCCCACGTGGCTGCTTGCTTCCTCAAAGCCAGCTAAGGAGAGAGAGGCTCCACCTCTCCCAAGGCTGCAAGGGAGGTGGGGAAGTATCGTCTTTGCTTCAACAGCTTTCTTTCTTCCTTCTTTTCTTTTCTGAGCTTTGTCACCCAGACTGGAGTGCAGTGGCATGATCTCAGCTCGCTGCAGCCTCAACTTCCTGGGCTCAGGTGATTCTCCCACCTCAGTCTCCTGTGTAGCTGGGACACAGGCACGTGCCACCACATCGTGCTCATTTTTAAAATTTTTTTTGTAGAAATGGGGTCTCATTTTGTTGCCCAGGCTGGTCTCGAACTCCTGGGCTCAAGCGATCCTCCCACTTTGGCCTCCCAAACTGCTGGGATTATAGACACGAGCCCCGACGCCCGGTCGACAGCTATGTTTCTAGAATGGATACTGGGGGACTCGGAGTTCATATTCCTACATTATATCAGTAGGGATTAGTTTCAACTGTGCATGACTGAAAACCCTAAATAACAGTGGCTTAAATGAGATAGAAATCTAGTCACATAAAAGTCTGAGGAAGGCAATCCAAGACTGATATGGTAGCTCTTCTTTATGCAATGCTTCCAGATTCAGACATTTTTCTACATCCTTCTAGGAATCTGTGGTGCGTATCCTCCATTCCTAAGGTCATCTTATGGTTCAGTGGTTAAACATGGCTGCTCAGGCTCCAGTCAGGACTTACTACATAAATTGTGGGGCCTGGTGCAAAATGAAAATGCAGGGCCCCTTGTTTAAAAGATTATTGGCCGGGAGCAGTGGCTCAAGCCTGTAATCCCAGCACTTTGGGAGGCCGAGATGGGCAGATCACGAGGTCAGGAGATCGAGACCAGCCTGGCCAACATGGTGAAACCTCCCTCTCTACTAAAAATACAAAAAATAGCCGGGCATGGTGGCACACGCCCGTAATCCCAGCTACTCAGGGGGCTGAGGCAGGAGAATCACTTGAACCCAGGAGGCAGAAGTTGCAGTGAGCCAAGATCACGCCATTTGCACTCCAGCCTGGGTGAAAGAGCGAGATGGTCTCAAAAAAAACACAAAAAACAAAAAACAAAAGCATTTCAGTACAGCAACAGGAGAGCTTTCAACCAAACACAGGGACCTTTGAGTGTGGTGCCCTGTGTGGCTTATGCACCCACATAGTTGGCCCTGCCATTCCAGCCAGGAAGGAGAAAGGAACTAAGAACGTTGTGGCAGTAGCATGTGGCTACAGGCCACATCTTGCAGAGCACCTTCTATGGAAACAAAGGTAAAATACGCTCACTGCTATTGTTTTTGCCTATGCAGCTTCCATTCCCCCTCCCTTTGGTAACAGTACCTCTTGCCCTTCTTCATCACTGCATAACAAATACTCTAGAACTTAGTGGCATACAATAACCAAAATATCAGCTTATGAATTCTGATGGTCAGGAATTTGGCAAGGGCATGAAGAGGAGAGTTTGGTTTTGTCCCATGATGTATGGGACTTCAGCTGAGAAAAGTCGAACAGCTGGGCCTGCAGGATCTGCTTCCAAGATGGTGTCTTCCTTCCTGGCTGAAGGTCTGACTTAGCTGTGACTTTTGTGGTTTTTTTTTTTTTGAGACAGAATCTCACTCTGTCACTCAGGCTGGAATACAGTGGTGCAGTCACAGCTCACTGCAACCTCCACCTCCCAGGTTCAAGCGATCCTCCCACTTCAGCTTCCTGAGTAGCTGGGATTACAGGTGTCTGCCACTGCACCCAGCTAAGTTTTTGTCTTTTTGGTAAAGATGGGGGAGGGGGTGGTCTCTTCATGTTGCCCAGGCTGGTCTCAAACTCCTGGGCTCAAGCAATCCACCTGCCTCAGCCTCCCAAAGTGCTGGGATTACAGGTGTGAGCCACAGCGCCTAGCCTGAGCTGTGAGCACTGACCAGAGCACCTGCACGTGCCTTCATCAGGAGGGCAGTCTCAGGCTAGAAGGACATATTCGTTTCCCAGGGCTGCTGTAACAAAGTACCACAAACTGGGTGGCTTCAAACAACAAAAATTGATTGCCTCACAGTTCTGGCAGCTTGAAGTCTGAAATCAAGGTGTCAGCAGGGCCATGCTCCTTCTGAAGCCTCTAAGGAAGGATCCTTCTTTACCTCTTTCTGCTTCTGGTAGTCCCAGGCATTCCTTGGCTTGTGGCAGCGTCACTCCATTCTCTGCTTTCATCTTTGGGTGGCATTCTCTCTTCAGCACATGACTCTCTCTCTCTCTTTCTCTCTCTCTCTCTCTCTCTCTCTCTCTGTGTGTGTCTGCATTCAGATTGCCTTGTTCTTATGAGGACACTAGTCATATTGGATTAACGGCCCATCTTACACCAGTATAACCTGGTCTTAGCTGGTCCCAGCTGCACCTGTACCCACTTTATTTTTATTTTTATTTTTTTTTTTGAGGCGGAGTCTCGCTCTGTCGCCCGGGCTGGAGTGCAGTGGCCGGATCTCAGCTCACTGCAAGCTCCGCCTCCCGGGTTTACGCCATTCTCCTGCCTCAGCCTCCGGAGTAGCTGGGACTACAGGCGCCCGCCACCTCGCCCGGCTAGTTTTTTTGTATTTTTAGTAGAGACAGACGGGGTTTCACCGTGTTAGCCAGGATGGTCTCGATCTCCTGACCTCGTGATCCGCCCGTCTAGGCCTCCCAAAGTGCTGGGATTACAGGCTTGAGCCACCGCGCCCGGCTCTTTTCTTTTCTTTTCTTTCTCTCTCTCTCTCTTCTCTTTCTTTTTTTTGAGACAGAGTCTTGCTCTGTCGCCCAGGCTGGAGTGCAGTGGCACCATCTCAGTTCACTGCAACCTCCGCCTCTTAGGTTCAAGCACTTCTCCTGCCTTAGCCTCCCGAGTAGCTGGGACTACAGGCAAGTGCCACCATGCCCGGCTAATTTTTGTATTTTTAGTAAAGACAGTGTTCTACCATGAGGTCCAGGCTGGTCTCGGACTCCCGACCTCAGGTGACAGGCCCACCTGCGTCTCTCAAAGTGCTGGAGTTACAGACATGAGCCACTGTGCCTGGCCTACCCACTCTAATTCTAAGTAAGATCACATTCCGAGGATTAAGACCTCACTACATCTTTAGTAGGGCACAATTCAACCCATAACAAAGGAGTTCTTACTCAAGACTGCAAGAGAGTAAGTATCCCTCCAAACAAGGCAGAATCTGTATGGCCTTTTCTTACCCAGCTTTGGAGGTTAGAGTGTCACCTCTGCTGTTGGTGGAAGCGGTCAGAATTCCATCCATCAGGGGCAGGTGTCCTAGCTTGCTCCTGCTGCCTTAACACAATACCACAGGCTGGGTGGCTTAAGCAACAGATAGTAATTTTGTCACAGTTCTGGAAGCTAGAAGTCCAAGATCAAGGTGCTGTCAGGATTGGTTTCTGGTGAGGCCTCTCTTCCTGGCTTATAGATGGCCGCCTTCTCACTGTGTTGCCACATGGCCTTTCCTGCGTGCATGCAGAGAGAGACTCTGGTGTCTTCTTCTTCTCATAAGGACACCAGTCTTATTGGATTAGGGCCCCATCCTATGACCTCATTTAACCTTAAATTATCTCCTTAAAGGCCCTATCTCCAAATATAGCCACACTGGGAGTTAGGGCTTCAACATATAAATTTGAGGGGGTTGTGCAAATCAGTCCATAACAGCAGGGGCCGTAGACCTGACCTCGTGATGGCAGAGGTGTTAAAGAATTTGGGCCATATTTTACAACTGTCATGGTCCCTTAATTTTCCTCTGGGAAACCATCCTTTCCACCTCAATTCACATGCTTTGATCAGAGCTTATTTCTGTTCTGCCTCTCGGAGTGAGCTATGTATCCTGGTTGGTCAATCAAAGTATCACATTCCCATGGCCACAGTGATAGTTTCTGAGATGGGTATGTGACCTTGATTGGTTCAGTTGCCCACAACAGACACAAGTCCAGTTAGTTTAAATAGTGTATCAGTTGCCTATTGTGGCATAAGAGATCACTCCCAAAACTCACTGGCCTAAAACAACAACCATTTGTTTAGCTCATGGTTCTGCTTGCACCGCACCAGGCTGGGTAGATCTCAGCTGGTCTTATTCATGAGGCTCTGCGTAATTGCCAGATTGGTTGGGAATGGCTGGTCTCAGATGGCCTTACTCACATATCTGGAGGTTGGTTGGCTAGCAGCTGGAGCGACTATGCCATGCATCTCTCATCTTCCAGCAGGCTAGCTCTGGTGTATTCACACATCAGTAGTGTTCCAAGAATGGCAAGTGGGCAAGCCCCTATGCACAAGCACTTTTCAAGGCTCTGCTTTGGCCACTTTATTAATACTTTATTTACCAAAGGAAGTCTCATGGCCCACACAGATTTAAAGGGTGGTGGTGAAGGATTTGATAGACAGATGTTTAGAGTGCTCCAGGAGTCCCCTCCTGGAATTCATGCCCATACATAATCCTCTCTCCTTCAGTGTGGACACAACCTGTGACTTGCTTCTAACCAGTAGAATATGGCAAAGGTGATGGGATGCAGGTGAGTATGTGGCTACATTATAAAAAAGTGTAGCACCATCTCGGTAGAGTCTCTCACTCCTTTGCAGGTTTTTTTTTTTTTT
>NW_012111253.1:5001879-5004925 GCF_000951035.1 Colobus angolensis palliatus
AAGAAAGAAAGAAAGAAAGAAAAGGAAAGAAAGAAAGAAAAAGAAAGAAAGAAAGAAAGAAAGAAAGAAAGAAAGAAAGAAAGAAAGAAAGAGAGAGAGAAAGAGAGAGAGAGAGAGAGGGAGGGAGGGAGGGAGGAAGGGAGGAAGGGAGAGAGGGAGAGAAAGTCCCACAACCATGAGGAACTGATATCTGCCAACAACCAATGATCTTGGAAGCAGATCCTTCCCCAGTCAAGCCTCAGATGAAAACAGCCCCAGCCAACATCTTAACTGCAGCTTTGTGAGACTCTAGGCAGAGGCCTCATCTGAGCTATGCCCAGATCTCTTAACCTCAGAAATGTAGATTGTTCTAAGTTGTTAAGTTTGTGGTCATATTGTTACACAGCAACAGATAACTAATACAGAGGGCAAGACTCTGTGGCTATTTTTGTTATGTGAGTCGATCATTACATTGTCTGTACTTTATGGATTAGAAGGCTTGGGCTGCCATAACAAAATACCACAGACTGGGTGGCTAAGCAACAGACATATATTTTCTCACAGTTCTGGGGCTCAACGTACAAGATCTATGTCCTGGCACAGTTGGTGTCTGTGAGGCCTCTCTCTTCCTGGCTTGTAGACGGCTTCCTTCTTACTGTATCCTCACATGGCCTTTCCTGTCTGTGAGTTTGGAGAGAGACAGCTCTCTGGTGCCTCTTCCTCTTCTTAAGGACACCAGTCTTTTTGGATTAGGGCCCCATTCATGACCTCATTTCATTTTTTTGTTGTGTTTTTTTTTGAGACCTAGTCTTGCCCTGTCGCCCAGGCTGGAGTGCAATGGTACCATTTCGGCTCACTGCATCCGCTGCCTCCTGGGTTCAAACGATTCTCCTGCCTCAGCCTCCCAAGTAGCTGGAGTTACAGCCACCCCACCACGCCCAGCTAATGTTTGTATTTTTAGTAGAGGCGGAGTTTCACTATGTTGGCCAGACTGGTCTTGAACTCCTGACCTTGTGATCTGCCTGCTTTGGCCTCTCAAAGTGTTGAGACTACAGGCGTGAGCCACTGGGCCCAGCCAACCTCATTTCATCTTAATTACCTCCCTAAAGGCCCTGTCTCCAAATGCAGTCACATTAGGGTTAGGGTTTTAACCTATGAATTTTGGGGGGACATAGTTCAGTCCATAATGAAGTACTTCAGTATAGATTGTGTGATACGTATGTGTATTTTTGTTGTTTTAATGTATTCTGTAGAAGAGGTGGGTTAACACTAAAACACCCTAATGAAGAACGTTTAGTTAGCATCTGAAAAGCCCAAATCAGAAATCCACACTTCAAAGACAGCTACCACAAGCACATTAGCTATCTAAATCTATACCATAGGGTTGCTAGGCATGGCAGCTCATGCCAATAATCTTGGCTACTCAGGAGACTGAGGCAGGGGAAATCTCTTGAGGCCAAGGGTTCAAGACCAGCCTGGGCAACATAGCAAGACCCCATCTCTCAAATACACAAATAGATAGGTCTATGCCAGTGGGTTCACCAATTGGCATAAAGAATGTTAGAAATAGGCCGGGCGCGGTGGCTCATCTGTAATCCCAGCACTTTGGGAGATCGAGGCGGGTGGATCACAAGGTCAGGAGATAGAGACCTTCCTGGCTAACAGGGTGAAAACCTGTCTGTACTTAAAAAAAAAAAAAAAAAAAAGCTAGAAATAATATTCATTGATAAAACAAGTGGCATTCAAGACATGGGGATTGACTTAAAATACTATACTACCACGTCTGCAATTATCAGAAGCAGATCTATGAATCCAGCACACCAAACACTCTCAGGAGTCATGTTCCAGGCCACAGATTTTGTTTATTCCTTTGGCCTGCCACCCAACAGAAGACATTGAACCTGTTCTAACTGGAGGGTTAGCTGAATCCTGCCACATAAATATTGTCACATCTATGCCCAGTGTACCTTTCGTGCAAGGTACTTGTTGGCATGCCTAAGGGCAGAGACTTGGCACTTCACTAAGTTACAAGAGCATATTGCATGACTGTTTTTGTGCCAGTTTGTAAGAATTGTTGTTACGTGTGACTGCTAATGCTGTTGGAGGTTGGCTATAATTTTTTTTAAAAAATTTTTTAACTTTTTAGTTTTTTTAGAGATAAGGTCTCACTCTGCTGTGTAGGCGTGATCATAGTTCATTGCAGCCTCAACTTCCTGGGCTCAAACAATCCTCCTGCCTCAGCCTCCCAAGTAGCTGGGACCACAGATGCATGCCACCACACGCAACATTTTTTTTTTTTTTTTTTGAGACAGGGTCTCACTCTGTAGCCCAGGCTGAAATGCAGTGGTGCAATCATGGCTCACTGCAGCCTCAATCTCCCCAGCTCGTGATTCTCCCACTTCAGCTTCCTGAGTAGCTGGGACTGTAGGCACATGCTACCAAACTCGGGTAGTTTTTTAATTATAATTTTGTATTTTTTCGAAGAGGTGGGGTTTCGCCATGCTGCCCAGGCTGGTCTCAAACCCCTGGACTTAAGTGATCTGTCCACCTTGGCCTCCCAAAGTGCTGGGACTACAGGTGTGAGCCACCATGCCTAGCCTTGGTTATGATCTTTTGAAAAATGATTTTTAGCAGAACTCCTGGCAGTGAGGTTGGGAGGGACAGGACAAATAGCCCTTATTTTGCTCTAGACCAGGGGCTCTTAACCTGAGGTTCAAGGATCGAATTCATGGGGGAAAATGACATCTTCATTTTTACTAGCCTCTAACTGAAATTTGGCATTTCCTTCTATTACAAGTGTAGGCAACAAACCACAGTAGTATTAGCAGTACCTGTGAATTTGTCCCTGATCAAAATCATATTCCTGACCAGGTGTTGTAGCTCACGTCTGTAATCCCAGCACTTAGGGAGGCCGTGGCGAGTGGATCACTTGAGGTCAGGAGTTCGAGACCAGCTTGGCAAATGGGTGAAACTCTGTCTCTACTAAAAATAAAAAAAATAAAAAAAAAATTAGCCAGGCGTGGTGGCATGCACCTGTAATCCCAGCTACTTGGGAGACTGAGGCAGG
>NW_012111253.1:5005475-5013171 GCF_000951035.1 Colobus angolensis palliatus
GGCCTCCCAAAGTGCTGGGATTACAGGCGTGAGCCACCACGCCTGGCCTCACAACTTTGTTTTGATAATTTGATAATGCTTTCAATGTCACTGGTTTCCTTTGTAATCCGATATATTTATTTATGGATAAGGACTGGATTCTAGAGGCTTCTGCTGTTCACCAGATAGCCCCAACATATGAGGTACACTCAAGGCCAGGCTGATTAAAATGGTGGGATTGGAAGCTCGTGTTTCAAACTGTCTTTTGATTTTTTTCAATTTGAGGGCCAGTTTCATCTCAGATCTGATTAGATTATGGTTACTTTTGCCTCATAATGTGGCTGAGAAAGCTCATACTAGGCAAAACATCTGCTCTGCCTCCATCTTGTTCGGGTGTGCTTGTATTATTATTACTATTCTTCTTCTTATTATTATTATTTGAGACGGAGTCTCACTCTGTTGCCAGGTTGGAATGCAGTGGCGCGATCTCGGCTCACTGCAACCTCCGCCTCCCGGGTTCAAGTTACTCTCATGCCTCAGACTCTCCTGTAGCTGGGATTACAGGCGCTGGCCACCATGCCCATCTAATTTTTGTATTTTTAGTAGAGATGGGGTTTCACCCTGTTGGCCAGCATGGTCTCTATCTCTTGACCTCGTGATCTGCCCGCTTTGGCCTCCCAAAGTGCTGGGATTACAGGTGTGTGCCACCATGCCCGGCCATTAGTATTTTAACACATGGTTTCTTCGCAGGAATCCCTTTAAGCTCCATGGCTCATTTGGGAGTTAAGTTAAAACTAGGTCATATGATCAGTAAATCCGCATCACTAGGCACCTGTAAGCTGCAATGCGTCACAGTATGCTGACAGTGGAGGAAGAAGCAGGCTTCCAGCTCTTCTGTTACAGTCAAGCAGGTGCCACCTGTGACCACAACTCACAGTTTATGGGCCAGATAAGGGCATTCATGAGTGACAATCTGCAATGGCAAGCATAAATGGAAGCTATTCACATTGATTTGAATCTACAAATTAAAAAGGAATTAATCTCAATTAATACTTACATTACAACTTTATGTATAGTTCTTATACTAAATAATAAGAGAGAAATTAAAGTTGTAAGGTTCTTCACACACCTCAATGGACAGCATAAGCCTTTGGTATTAGCATTTTTTGGGCAATCACATGACACAATAACTTCATGTGGCATTTACAAAAGCCCCTAGGTCATACTCACTCATGCATTTATTTTATTTATTCATTCACTTATGCATTCATTCGTCAAGTATTTATTCATCACTGTTCCATGCTGGCTTCCTTGCTAGCTGCTCAGATTCCAAGATGAATAATCTATATTCTCCACCTTCCCTTTGCCACAGTCTAGAAGGAAATGAGCAGTGACCAGTCCTGGAACACTGGGAGGAGGGTGCCTACGTAGGTGGGTATGGGGGCAGGGAGGCTGCTGGCCTGGGCATGGGCTTAGTCAGGAAGTGATCCTTTGGATGGAGGGGATGCATTGGGAGTGGGTTGGGAAGTTGGAGACAATCTTCCAGACTCACAGAAGGAACTCACAGTGGGATGTTGGAGCAGTTGCTCATTATGGCTGCTGGGTGCAGGGTGAGTGGCAGGAAGCAGAGTGGGGCCAAAGCCTGGAATACAAAGCTGTATTCTCCTTTGGAGGACTCAACTATACCATACAGCAGTGGTCCCCAACCTTGTTGGCACCAGGGACTGGTTTCGTAGAAGACAACTTTTCCACAGACGGGGAGGTGGGCTGGTGGGGGGATGGTTTCAGGATGAAACTGTTCCACTTCAGATCATCAGGCATTAGATTCTCATAAGGATAGCACAACCTAGATCCCTCACATGCACAGTTCACAATAGGGTTTATGCTCCTATGAGAATCTAATGGCACGACTGATCTGAAAGGAGGCGGAGCTCAGGCTGTAATGCTTACTCGGCCACCACTCACCTCCTGCTGGGCAGCCCAGTTCCTAACAGGCCACGGCCCAGTAGCAGTCCACAGCCCGGTGGTTAGGCACCCCTGCCATGGAGTGATGGGATAGACCTTTTGGTGCAGAATATAGTTTTTTTTTGTTGTTGTTTTTTTGTTTGTTTGTTTGTTTGTTTTATCATAGACAGAACTTGTCATTTATTTTAACCTGTTGAGATATTTTTCTACCTATCTTCATTGGTCCTACATGTTACACCATGAAAGTGATTGACTGGGATTGTGCTACCTAATGCATATAACTAAGGCAACAAATTCTACTGAAGGGAAACGTATAAGGTGACAGACGCTTACCTGTGCTTCGGCTTTGGGGTAGTGGTAGGGAGAGAACAGCTGAACCACTTTCTCTCCATTTTGGTGTTATTTCAACTTCAAATAAATCGCTGAAAGAGTCAAAAATCCCTAGCCAGAAAACACATTCTGCCACGCTATGGTGTAACAGCAAAAACCTTCCCTATAGAAACAATGAAAGGCCAGGCACGGTGGCTCACACCTATAGTCCCAGCACTTTGGGAGGCCAAGGCAGGTGGATCACGTGAGGTCAGGAGTTTGAGACCATCCTGGCCAATGTAGTGAAACCCCATCTCTACTAAAAATACAAAAAGTAGCCAATGCGGTGGCTGGTACCTGTAATCCTAGTTACTCAGGAGGCTGAGGCAGGAGAATAGCTTGAACAGGGAGAGGCGGAGGTTGCAGTGAGCCGAGACTGCGCCACTGCACTCTGGCCTGGGCAACAAGAGCGAGACTTTGTCTCAAAAAAAAAAAAAAAAAAAAAGAAGAAGAAGAAAAAGAAGAAAAAGGAATCTGTGGCATCTAATTTTCCTCCAGCAAGTTCTTGTTCAATAAAGCAATGCCCATTGCCAGTGACCAGTTTCTCTTCTACACATGACAGTGTCCAGATTTGAACATTTGGAATTTCCCACTTGGGAGACTCTGAAACCATTTAAAATAATGATAGGGAGTTGAAAAGTTGATGTTTCTTTTCCCTTTTTAGTATGGTAAAATTGGCCCAGGTATTTTTGTCTTTCCAAATGTGCATGAGGATGTGGCTGCTGGTGGAGGAAGGCAGAGGCGGGAGCCAGGCCTTTTCATCTTTGTATGGACAATTGGAATTCCAGCCAGGTTGTGGTCACTGAGCTTTACTCTCATCTTCTTCTGTTTTGTTTTGTTTTGAGACAGAGTCTCGCTCTGTCACCAGGCTGGAGTGCAGTGATGCGATCTTGACTCACTACAACCTCCACCTCCCGGCTTCAAGTGATTCTCCTGCCTCAGCCTCCTAAGTAGCTGGGACTACAGGTGCACGCCACCACGCCCAACTAATTTTTGTATTTTTAGTAGAGACGGAGTTTCAGTATGTTGACCAGGATGGTCTCGATCTCTTGACCTTGTGATCTGCCCTCCTGGGCCTCCTAAAGGGCTGGGATTACAGGCGTGAGCCAATATGCTCAGCCTACTCTCACCTTCTATCTGCCGCTGGGTTAGAGAAGATTGCTGCAGTGCAAACACTCTCCCAGTGTACCAGGTCTCATCTCACTGTGTCCCAACACACCTATTCTTGTTCTTGGGGATGCCTTACCAGGAGGCTTCTGAGTAGCTCCAATGGAGACTGGTTGCTTCTTTTTGTTGTTGTTGAGACAGAGTCTCGCTGTCACCCGGGCTGGAGTGCACTGGTATGATCTCGGCTCACTGCAACTTCTGCCCCCAAGGTTCAAGTGATTCTCCTGCCTCAGACTCCTGAGTAGCTGGGATACAGGTGTCTAATTTTTTGTATTTTTTAAAAGTAGAGATGGGGTTTCACCATGTTGGCCAGGCTGGTCTCGAACTCCTGACCTCAAGTGATCCACCCGCCTTGGCCTCCCAAAGTGCTGGGATTATAAGCATGAGCCACCATGCTGAGCCTGGTTGCTTCTTGTGATTAAGGCATAGCTGTCATTCTGGGGCCTCTCTTCTTCATTGTGGAGATTCCCTCTGATTCCATCTTCCAGGGGATGCCCAGTTTTCTGGATCTCACATTTTCCCTTTTCTTGATTTTTCCTAATATTTTGGCAGATCATCTTTTCCAGTAGCTTCCTGAGAAAGAATGCATGAGCAGCAGGTTTCTGAGACTTCGTATATCAGAGAAATATTTTTCTATACTCAACTTAGTTTGGTTAGATACAGAATTCTAAGTTGAGTCATTTTCCCTTAGAATTGTGAAGGCATTTTTCCATTTTCTCCCAAATTCATGTTGCTGTTGAGAAGTCCAAAGTCATTCTGATTCTTGAGCCTCTGTATATATAGTTTTTTCTTTAGAAGCTTCTAAGATCTTTGTTCCCAATGTCCTGAAAGTTCATGATGATATGCATTTTTTTTTGAGACAAGGGTCTTGCTCTGTTGCCCAGGTTGGAATGCAGTGGTGCAAACATGGCTTACTGCAGCCTCAATTTCCTGAGCTCAAATGAGCCTCCTGCCTTAGTCTTCCATGTGGCTGGGACCACACGCACGTACTACCATTTTGGCTAATTTTTTAATTTCTTGGAGAGATAGGGTCTTACTGTGTTGTCCAGGCTGGTCTCAAACTCCTGGGCTCAAGTGATCCTCTCACCTCCGCCCCACAAAATACTGGTATTACAGGCTTGAGCCACTGTACCCAGCCAACAATATACATTTATATGGCTCTATTTTTCCATTGTATTAGGTATTCAATGGTCCTTTCAATCTATAAAATCATGTTCTTTAGGTATGGGAAATTTTCTTGAATTTCTCTCTGTTTCTCTGTTCTCCCTAAAACTTTCATTTGGACTAGTCTTTCTTTTTTCTTTTTTCTTTTTTTTTTTTCAGTCAGAGTCTCTGTCACCCAGGCTGGAGTGCACCGGTGTGATCTCGGCTCACTGCAACATCTACCTCCCAGGCACAAGTGGTCCTCCCACTTCAGCCTCCTAAGTAGCTGGGACCACAGGCATTTACCACCACACCCGACTGATTTTTGTATTTTGGGTATGTTACCCAGGCTGGTCTCAAACTCCTGGGCTCAAGTGACCTGCCCACCTCGGCCTCCCAAAGTGCTGGGATTATAGGCGTGAGCCACCGTGCCCGGCCTGGACTAATTATTTTTTAAAAAACTTTTCCATTTCTCATCTCGCTTTCTTTTCTCTATTTTTTGGGAAATGTTCCCAACTTCACATTCCAATGCTTCTACTTAATTTTTCATCTCTGCTGTCATATTTTAAATTTCTAATAACTCAAATTTTATTCTCTGAACGTTCCTTTATATTCCCTGAATGCTGCTTTTTACTGCTATTAAAATAATGTCTCTTCTGGGACCTTATTGATAGATAGGGGTGTGTGTGTGTATGTATGTGTGTGTGTGTGTGTGTGTGTGAAGTTTACATTTCTCAGCAACAGTCTCTGTTTCCTCCAGCATGCTTTATCTGCTTGTTTGGGTCTTGATCATGTATGTTAGAGGTTTTCCTTAGATTAGATGTCTGGTGACTCCCAGTTACTAGTCCACATTTTACAGCAGGGCACTTAAAAACTGAGAGGAAGCTTATGTGTGTGGATAAGCCTTGCAGATTCAGACTTTACTCTAGAGCAGCGCTTTTCAAAGTGTGCTCCCGGGATGGGCAGCATCAACCGGAACAGCTAAGAAGAGATGCATTCTCAGGACCTACCCCAGATTTACTGGATTAGACATCCTGGAGGCAGGGCCTGGCAGTCTGTGTTTTAACAAACCCTCCAGGGCATTCGAATGCAGCCTCACATTTAAGATCCCCTGCTCTATGGTGATCTGGACAAACCTTTTCCTTGGGAAATCTCCGATGTCAGTATCAACCTCCTTCTGAGAGGGTCTAAGCCTGAATGTCAAGTTCCTAGGAGCTGAGGGGGCAGGAGAACTTGGCTGCGGGCACAGTGTTCAGTATGACAACTTGCACCTAATCTCCCTGTTTCCAGTTGGGCATGCTACCCTTAACTATGCCTAGTCTCTCTATCCAAAGACACTCCCCCTTTAAACAAACAAACAAACAAACAAAAAACCCTCCACATAATAAAAGTCCAGTCTTCGGTCAAGGGCAGGAGGTGGGGGTGAAGGAACAGTCCCTCGGGTACACAAAGCAGGGAATAGCATCTGAATATCTCACTGCTGCTTAAATGGACTTTCAATGGATCCTCCTGTTTTGGATCCTGGTTTCACCTTTACTTCCAGAAGCACCTGGTGTTGTCACTTTTTTTTTTTTTTTTGAGATGGAGTCTCGCTGTGTCGCCCAGGCTGGAGTGCAGTGGCCTGATCTTCGCTCACTGCAAGCTGCGCCTCCCGGGTTCACGCCATTCTCCTGCCTTAGCCTCCCTAGAAGCTGGGACTACAGGCGCCCGCCACCATGTCCGGCTAATTTTTTTGTATTTTTAGTAGAGACAGGGTTTCACCATGTTGGCCGGGATGGTCTCGATCTCCTGATCTCGTGATCCGCCCGCCTCCGGCTCCCAAAGTGCTGGGATTACAGGCGTGAGCCACCGTGACCAGCCGGTGTTGCCACTTCTGAGTCTTTGGGAGGGGAGAGGGGATTCGAACAGCTTCTCACCTATCCCCAATGCCACATTGAGTCAGCTTTCTCAGCCCTGCTATAAGTTAGTCACCCTGCAACTTTCTGCTCTCCAGCTTCCAGCACTCTGGGCTGTTTTCTCTTTTCCTGTCCTTATATTTGCACGTGAATGCCCTTTAAAAATCCCTTTCCTGGAGGGGCACGGTGGCTCATGCCTGTAATCCCAACACTTGGGAGGCCAAGGTGGGCGGATCACGAGGTCAGGAGACCATCCTGGCTAACACCGTGAAACCCCGTCTCTACTGAAAAAATGCAAAACAATTAGCCGGGCGTGGTGGCGGGCGCCTGTAGTCCCAGCTACTCGGGAAGCTGAGGCAGGAGAATGGCGTGAACCCAGGAGGCAGAACTTGCAGTGAGTTGAGATTGCACCACTGCACTCCAGCCTGGGTGACAGAGTGAGACTCCGTTAAAAAAAAAAAAAATCCCTTTACTATTATTTTAATGAAGCTTTGGAATGAAGCAGAGGAATGAATGCATGGGTTCAATCCTCCATCTTTAACTAGACATACCATTATATCTTTCTGAGGCCGGAAACTATAAACCATCAATGAGAGAACAGGGTTTCCAAAGTTGCCCTGTGCTGCTGCTACTGTAATCAGGGCTGGGGGCTCTGACTGTACTGTGGTCTATCTGGGCCTCCTGGGTACAAGGCCAAAGGATCTAGGGCCTACTGTCATTTTTGCATAGGAAACTTCTGAATATAAGGCTCTCATCACTTGCTCAGAGGTCGAGCGTTGCCCCTTGCACCCCCAAGCCCCTCCATACACCTCCCCGCTCTCACCTCCCTTCTCCTGATCAAAGGCACTAGTACTCCTGCCGCTACCTGTTCCCTCACCCTTAGAAGGGCCCCTCTCTCCCCTTTGCCTGCCCAAACCCTGACCAATCCTTAAAGTCCAGACGAGGCACCCCTCATTCTCTATGTGTGCTTCGGCTTCTCTCTGACTTCATGAACTCATTGTCAGCATCACACAACTTAGCCCTACAGCATCACTCCACTAAAACAAGAGCCATCTCTGACCTTTCTTCTGGGCCCAACATTGTGCTGGGAACACCATGGATACTAAAAATACTTTTTTCATAGATTGGTGAGGACATACTGTGATATACACACACATATATATTATATATATTTTTTA
>NW_012111253.1:5014076-5035438 GCF_000951035.1 Colobus angolensis palliatus
AGGCATACGCCACCATGCCCGCTGCATAATATGTATTTTTAAAGTGACAAGCAGTATCGTCAATTTCTCTTTCCTCATACTTTTTTTTTTTTTTGAGACACAGTTTTGCTCTGTCACCCAGGTTGGAGTGAAGTGGCAACCACTGTCTCCTGGGCTCAAACAATTCTCCTGCCTCAGCCTCCTGAGTAGTTGGGATTATTGGTTCACGACACCACTCTTGGTTAATTTTTGTATTTCTTGTAGAGATGGGGTTTCGCCATGTTGCCCAGGCTGGTCTTGAACTCATGGCCTCAAGTAATCTGCCCACCTTGGCCTCCCAAAGCTCTAGGATTACAGGAATGAGCCACCATGCCTGGCCCTCTTATACTTATTCTCTCGGTACAATCTTGCCCCAGAAGTCTTAAGACTAGTTAACAGTGTGTTTTTTATAATAGAATTTCTACCTGACAGGTTTTTCTTAAACGCATAAAGGAATACATTGTACAAACTGTGTTTGAACAAGTTTTTCAGAAACCAAAATGAATTCACTAATAGTCCCATTATAATACATTAAACAGCTTTCATTTTTCCATGTTTCCTTTCAATCTCCTTCGAATCCACTGTTTAAAAAAATTGAGGCAAGCCGGGTGCAGTGGCTCATACCTGTAATCCCAGCACTCTGGGGAGGCCAAAGCAGGAGGATTGCTTGAGCCTGGGAGTTTGAGACCAGACTGGGCAACATAGTGAGACCCCATCTCCACAAAAAATTAAAAAATTAGCCGGGTGTGGTGGCATGTGCCTGTACTCCCAGCTACTTGGGAAGCTGAGGTGGAAGGATGACTTGAGCTCAGGAGCTTGAGGTTATAGTGAGCTATGATCACACCACTGCACTCCAGCCTGGGTGACAGAGTGAGACTCTGTCTCTAAAAAACAACACAAAACTGAGGCAAAATTCACATAACACAAAATTAGGCATTTAAAAGTGAACAATTATGGCATTTAGTGCATCAAGAATGTTGTGCAACCATCAACTCTTTCTAGTGCCAAAGCATTTTCACCATCCCTAAATTAAACCCTGCACCCATTAAGCTGTTATTCCCTATTCCCTCTCCCTCAGCCCCTGGCAATCACCAATCTGCCTGATTCACTTTAAAAACTAGTTTCTGATTGTAAAGGATACGTAATGTAAAATTTAGTATCCTAACCATTTGAAGTGCAGATTTGTGGCCTAAAAGTACATTCACAAAGTTGTGCAACCATCACCATTATCCATCTCCAGAACTTTACAACTTCTCAAGCAGAAACCCTATCCTCATTGAAAACTAACTCCCCAGTGCCCCCTTCCTCAGCCCCTGGCAACCACCGTTCTATTTTTTGTCTCTATAAATTTCCCTATTCTAGGTACCTCGTATAAGTGGAGCCATACAGTAGTTGCCCTTTTGTGTCTGGCTTATTTCACTTAGCACAGTATCCTCAAAGTTCCATCATGTTGTAGCATGTGTCAGAACTTCTTTTTGAAGGTCGAGTAATATTCCATTGTATGGTTACATCATTTCTTGTTTATCCATTCATCCACTGGTGAATACTCAGGTTGCTTTCACCTTTTTGCATTTGTGAATAGTGCTGTATGCTTGAGTCTCTGCTGCTAGTATACTTTTGACATAGCTGTGACAGTACCTTGGACAGTTTGGAGTTCTGATATTTCATTTAATGTTATAGCACTTATGCCTTTTTCTAATTTACCATGTGGTCTTTATAATCATCCTTCTCCATAGCTGCATAATAGTCCATTTGAGTAACTCATTTTTCTTTTTGACGGAGTCTCGCTCTGTTGCTCAGGCAACAGTGATGCACTGGCACTCAGCTCACTGTAGCCTCCACCTCCCAAGTTCAAGCGATTCTCCTGCCTCAGGCTCCTGAGTAGCCGGGTTTCCAGGCGTGCAACACCACGCCCAACTTATTTTTGTATTTTTAGTAGAGTCGGGGTTTCTCCAGGTTGGCCATGGTGGTCTCAAACTCCTGACCTCAAGGGATCCACCCGCCTTGGCCTCCCAAAGTGCTGGGATTACAGGTGTGAACCACCACGTTCAGCTTTTTTTTTTTTTTTGGCAACTCAGTTTTCAGAAAGAAATGAAGGGCCAATTTAGACAACTCTTACAGACCTTTGCATCCATTCAAAAAGGTTTAGAGTGGGACACGTTGTGTGTGATTTTTTTTTTTTTTTTTTTGAGAGGGGTGTCTTGCTATGTTGCCTAGGCTGGACTTGAACTCCTGGCCTCATGTGATCCTCCTGCCTCAGCCTCCTGAGTAGCTGGGATTACAGGTGTGTGCCACCATGCCTGGCTGAAAGTGGGGCATATTTGAAAATCTCTCCCTAGGAGAAGTTTGAGCCCATAGCACATACACCCCTTGCAGTGCTCTCTTCCTCTGATCCTCCCCCAGCCCCATCCTATCCCCATCAAAGCTCCAGGAAAGTGAAAGGAGACAAAACAGGTAACAAGCTGAACAACAGAGAGGAGTTTCTCTGAAGTTCAATGCTGAAAATAGGAGGGGAGAAAAAAAGGCAAGAAAAAACTTTAAGAAAAGCAGAAGTGAATTCCAGTCAGTTTGCATTCAGCTTCAGTGAGTAGCCGCGAGGCTTGCCAGGGAAGCAAGCTGGGTGCCAGGCCCTCGCTATCTCTGCCTTCACCCGCGCCCTTCGTGCGCATCCGTGGGTAGCACCCGTAACACAGCAGGAAAGCCGGCCTCCCGGACTTGCCTCTGCTCATGTCAAGTGATATAAGCAAGACTGAGGCTCCTTCAGGTAGCAGGGAGCAACAGAGGCATACAACAGCTTTAGAGAACCCAGGGACCCCTGCCGACAGCCCAGGGTGCCTGGTAAGGAAATAAAGTGTTTTGTTTGGCTTTGTTTTGTTCTGCACAGCCTACTCTCCCAGCCCCATTCACCTCTACAGTATCACTTGAAGCAACAATGTAGCTTAATTATGCTGCCTTTATAAAACTTTGAACTAGGCAGGCTCCTTTCCTTGTGCTAAAATCCTTTCCTTCCTTTCAGAGCTGAAAGAGCTTCCCTGCTCAGTCTGGTTTTAAAACCCTCACATCAAGCATGGAAAATTCTATAAATACCAAATGCATACCTGGAGTTTAACCTTTAATTATTCTAGCCTCCAGCTCAACCTCCTGATTCTACCATTTTCTTTCTACACATATGTCCTCTTTAAGCTCTGTCCAGAGTTTGATCGGCATTAATAATAGTAAAAAAAATCTCCTTGGGAAGACTTTCAGAGCTGTCTGAAGAAGAACAGAAATTGTCAAAGTGGGTGCAATCTTTGGAGAAACACTCATCTGGCAGCCTGTGGTGCTGTATTGATGCTGGAGGTTTGGCTCAGTTTGGTAGCCTGAAATCACCACAATCCCATGCAAAGGAGGTAAGGCAGGTATACACTGACTTGGCTCCATTTTCCCCCAAGCAGTCTCCTGGATGCATTTGTGGTGATGACCACTGTTCTGGTTATTTATTGCTGCATAATAAACCACCCCAAAATTAGTGTCTTGAAACACCGAACATTTAGTTTTGAAACCAACCAATAGTCCCATAGACAGTTTTTTTTTTTTTTTTTTGACAGAGTCTCACTCTCTTACCCAGGTTGTAGTGCAAGTAAGTGGTGTGATCTTGGCTCACTGCAGCCTCTGCCTCCCCAGTTCAAGCAATTCTGCCTCAGCCTCCTGAGTAGCTGGGATTACAGGCACACACCACCACACCTAGCTAATTTTGCATTTTAGGTAGAGACAGGGTTTTGCCGTGTTGTCCAGGTTAGTCTCGAACTCCTGACCTCAAGTGATCCACCCACCTCGGCATCCCAAAATGCTGGGATTACAGGCGTGAACCACCACTCCCAGCCGACAGGTTTTGTTTTGTTTTGTTTTGTTTTGATAAACATAGAAATGGACCCTTCTGGTCTTAAAGCGGAAACCTTTATTCGTTTTATCCCAGTTCCTTCCTCAGGAAAGGACCTACAGGCCTCTCAAAAAGTATCAAAGAACTGAAACTCACCAGATCATCACATCCAGACAAAGAGATGCCAGGCTGCTCATCCCATCATGATTGCTTCCTTACCCCTCCTGGGTTCCTGTTTTCTCACATATAGTTATATTTCTTCCTTGCTAAATAAACCCTAATTTTAGTAGGTCAAGGAGATTTTTTTTTTTTTTTTGGCACAGAGTTTCACTCTTGTTGCCCAGGCTGGAGTGCAATGGCCTAATCTTGGTCACTGCAACCTCTGCTTCCTGGGTTCAAGCGATTCTCATTCCTCAGCCTCCCAAGTAGCTGGGATTACAGGTGCCTGCCACTACCCCCGGCTAATTTTTGTATTTTTAGTAGAGACTGGGTTTTGCCGTGTTGGCCAGGCTGGTATCTAACTCCTAACCTCAAGCAATCTGCCTCCTCAAGTAATCTGCCTCCCTTGGCCCCCCAAAGTGCTGGAATTACAGAGGGGATGGATTTGACACTGATCTCCCATCTCTTCGGCTGCAGCACCCTATTAAAGACTTCTTCCTTGGCAATACTTGTTTCTGTGATTGGCTTCCCGTGCAGAAACAGCAGGACCTAGACAGAACCCCTGGTGTTTTGGTAACAGATTGCTCCCCAATTTGTGATCTGGACAGAGTCGGTGGGCCCAGTTTGTCTTTGCTCCATGGAGCATTCTCTGGGGTGGCTTAAAGGATGGGGAGTGCTTGATGGCTGGGGGCCAGAATCAGGCAAAGGCTCTGTGATCTGATCTCTTACAAGTCTGGTGTCGATGCTGGCTGTTCAATGGGACGCAGCTGGGGTTGTTGACTGTAGCCTATCCATGTGGCCTCTCTCTGTGGCTTCTTGGCTTCCTCATAGCATGGAGGCTGGGTTCCAAGTATGAGTGTCCCAAGGCAACAAGGTAAAAGTGCATGGCATTCTCATGGCCTAGTTTCAGAAGTCACATAGCTTCACTTCTAACATGTTCTAGTGGTCCAGGTAGTCATGAAATCCTTATTAGGTTCAGGGGGAGCAGGAGTAGACCCCACCACTGGAAGGGCCATTGTCATTGGAGTGTCATTGTTGCATTGTGAGAAGAGTCTGTGGGATGGGAGATTGTGGTAGCTGTCTTAGTTTGCTTGGGCTGCCATAACAAAATAGCATAGATGGAGTGGCTTAAGTGACTCACATGTATTTCTAAGTTCTGAAGGGTAGAAGTCCAAGATCAAGGTGTCAGCAGGGTTGGTGCCTGTGAGGCCTCTCTTCCTGGCTTGTAGACAGCTGCCTTCTCATTGTATCCTCTCATGGCCTTTCCTGTTCATATGCATGGAGAGAGAGATCTCTGGTGTCTCTTCTTATGAGGACACCAGTCCTATTGTACTAAGGCCCCACTCTCACGACCTCACTTAATCTTAATTACCTCCCTAAAGGCCCTGTCTTTAAATATAGCCACATTGGGATAAGGGTTTCAACCTATGAATTTTGAGGGGGATACAATTTAGTTCATAACAGTGGCCATCTTTGGGAAATCCTATTTGCTACAAGCCCTGAGCTGTGTTCCTCTCTGTGGGTCTTTCAAGCTGAAATCATCCTTTTTGAGTGATAAGCAGGTCAAAAGGATAGTGTTGTGCTTGACCTGTAGGTGAGCTTTGGAAGATGTTACTCTGTAAAGGTCTTTTTCTTCCTGAGCCAAGTCTACCTGCCAAGCCTGGGACAAAGAAATATTTGAGGACTAGTAGCACAGTCTTCCTTTCTAAACTAGCTGTGTCACAGGGCCACAAGGGACACTGTGTTGATCATTTCAAACCTTGACTCCTGTCGTGGTTTTGTATTCTGTCACCTTGCCTAATCTGGAGCAATGTTTCCCAGAATCCACTTCTTTTTATGGCTCCCAATTAGAGTTGGTCAGAAGACAAACTTGCACAACATTTAGAAGGTGGAGGAGAAGCAACTGTCACTCTTCTCTGGTCATCTGGTTAGATGCAGTGAAAGACAGAAGGTGCTGGAAGGTACTAGCATGTCCTTATTCTCTCCTGCTCTGCATCCAGCTCTTTTTCCCAATTACCAGCCCTGCTGAGCCACAGCCACTGCAGGCTACCACCAGACATAGAGCCACAGTCTCTATGGGCTTCTTTCTCCTTGAGCCCCCTCAGGCAGCTGGACATACCTGGCTTTGAGAGGGCTGGCTAATGAATCTTTTCTGATCCTCCAGCTTCTCCTTTTAGACCCTTCCTCTCCCACACTCTCCCAGAATTGTGTAGAGGTAAAGTCTTAACTCCTACTCAAAACCCTTACTGCATAATATTCATAGAATCTGTTTCCCTGCTTGGACCCTGACTTGTACAACTCTCTTTATCCTCTCTGCCTCAGTCTCTTCACAGAAATGCCCAGGTATGGGTGGCTTCCCATGAATTTGATGAGAATTATTCATAATGGAGACCTCAGGGGCAACCACTGTCCCCCCTCCACCTGCAAACCACAAAACCACCTTTTGATTTGTTTGTTTCTTTTTGAGACAGGGTCTTGCTCTGTTGCCCAGGCTGGAGTGCAGTGGCATGATCATGGCTCACTGCAGCCTCGACCTCTTGGGGCCAAGGGATTCTCCCACCTCAGCCTCCCAAGTAGCTGGGACTATAGGTGCATGCCACCATGTCCAGCTAATTTTTAATGTTTTGTAGAGATGGGGGTCTCACTATGTTACCCAGGCTGATGTTGAACTCCTGGGCTCAAGTGATCCTCCTGCCTCAGCCTCCCAAAGTTCTGGAGCTGGGGTGAGGCATGAGCCACCGCGCCCCAGCCCTTCCCCTCCACCCTTTTTTTTGCACACAATCATGTTATACTTGCAGTAGTCCCAGGAAAAACCTGGGGAAAAGGATCACACACATACACCCCATTCCCTCAATAGGTTCTACCCTCACAGGACTGTAAGACACTGGTTCTCCCCTTCCTGAGGCCTGGCCATCCTTGAGCTAAGATACACACACCTTTCACTTTAAGTAAGGATACTTGAAGACAAAATGGATTCAGCCTTGTACAGGAGAAAATACACAGCAAGGGTTCAAGGGAGAAGGTGTAGGCTGGTGCAAAAGTAATTGCGGTTTTTGCCGTTACTTTTTTGTTTGTTTGTCCTTTTTTGTTGTTGTTGTTGTTTCAAGATGGAGTTTTGCTCTTGTTGCCCAGTCTGGAGTGCAATGGCGAGATCACAGCTCGCTGCATCCTCCGCCTCCTGGGTTCAAGCGATTCTCCTGCCTCAGCCTCCCTAGTAGCTGGGATTACAGGCATGCGCCACCACACCCCGCTAATTTTTGTATTTTTAGAAGAGACGGGGCTTCACTATGTTGGTCAGGCTGGTCTTGAACTCCTGACCTCAGGTGACCCACCCGCCTCAGCCTCCCAAAGTGCTGGGATTACAGGCCTGAGCCACCATGCCCAGTCCACATTATCTTCTCTTTGTGTGTGTCTGTGTCCAGATTTTCCCCTTTTATGACGACATCAGTCATATTGGATTGGGCTCCACCCTAATGACCTCATTTTATTATTTTAATTTATTGATTTATTTATTTTGAGATGGAGTCTCGCTCTGTCGCCCAGGCTGGAGTGCAATGGCACGATCTCGGCTCACTGCAACCTCCACCTCCTGGGTTCAAGCAATTCTCCTGCTTCAGCCTCCTGAGTAGCTGGGATTACAGGCTTGTGCCACCACGCCCAGCTATGTTTTTGTATTTTTAGTAGAGAAGGGGTTTCACCATGTTGGCCAGGTTGGTCTTGAACTCCTTGATCCACTCGCCTTGGCCTCCCAAAGTGCAGGGATTACAGGCATGAGCCACTGCGCCCGGTTACCTAATGACCTCATTTTAACTCAGTTACCTCCTTAAAGACCCTATCTCCAAATAAGGTGACATTCTGAGGTACTGGGTTTAGGACTTCAACCTAGGAATTTAAGGGAGACACCAAGGCAGCCCCTAACAGTACCACTCCAAGGGTTGTCTTGCATACCACTTTGCGTGTGCATTCCCCAACCCTGGGGACCTTCTGGCATAGTAACCAGTGCAGAAACTTCTCTTACCTCTCACTTTCTCTTTTGCTGGTCATGACTAATACCTCTCAGCCCAGGTTTGCGCAGAAGACAAGGGCCCCAGATTTAAAGACCCCACCCACAGCCCCATGATGAATCAGGAGAAGCCCTCACCTCTTTGACCACACCACACCCAAGCCTTAGGTTGAGTTCACCAACATGGCTCACAGTCGCTTTGCTAGGGGAAAAAAAAAACCTGTTCTGTTGGCTGTAAGGTGTCACCAAGGCAAGACTTGCGTGTGACTCTTACCTCCTGTGAAATGAGTAGTTTGACTCCCTTTAATGGGGTGTTGTGATGTTTAATGTTTGCCAGAGAAGCCCCAGAGAAAAAGGGTAGAATAAATCCCAATGATGATTCTGTAGAACAATCCTGCTTTTCTTATTCATGCTCAGGAAGGGGTCTGGGACAAATGACTGAACTCAACACAAGTTCGTGTTCCAACGAGCAGGGCCGCATGTACGCACGCAGTAAATATCTTTAACACTTTACAGGAGAGCAAAAGGAGGCAATTCTCTTAGCAGACTGCCCTATAATGCTGGTCTGATTCATTCCTGACTGATGTGGCCCACATGTGTTCCCTGCGACAGCAGAAACAAGTGGCCTTTGTGCCCTGTCAGCGTTTTCCGTCCTGGCGTAAATTAGTTACACTCCAGCCATTTCATTAAGAAATTATGTCTCTGATGTGATGTGTCAGGTTTCCAGAGGTGGACAGAAAAGCCTGCTTGTGGCTGGGGACGGCCTTTTCCCCTGAATACAATGACTGCTCCTGTGCCACTTGATCATTAGGGAGAGAGGGGGAGGGACAAACAGCCATACTAGACACGCCATTACCATAGCGGAGTAGGACAAGAATGTAACAGAATTATTGGAGGCTTCATAGTTGTCCTCCTCACCCCCACGCCTGGGGTTAGAATATTACAGACATTACAGACATTACAGAATTATGACTGGTTAAATGCAGTCAAACACAGATTTCTTTTTGTGGAAATATTCTGATCTAAGACCTAGGAGGGCAGGGAGATTGGGTAATTGCCATCCTTGCAATAAACATATTATGGAAGTTTATAAACTTGGCCTATCTCTTGGCTGCTTTAGGCTTCTGGTGCGCCTGGGATGGCTTTGATTTTGAAATTACTTAGACGATAGGCAGACTTTTCCTCTCCTCAAATTCGCAGTTCAATCTGATAAACACATCTGCTGCAAGTCCTGTTTTGGCTAGTTTGAGGCACACCAAAGGACAGCGTACTTTTTACAAAATAAATATCTAAAAAGCATTTATGTGACCCAACTGGAGTTGGGAAGAATGGAACGTATCACAAGATATTCCGTGCACACGATATCTAATCTCCCTTTTATGTAGAAGAAATTCAAATGAGCCTCTGCCATTAAAACTTTGATTATCAGAAACTTCGTTTTAATCAGCGCTTGCCATAAATGCCGCGTGCTCAGCTGAGTTGTGTATTTAACATTCTTGATATTATACACTGTTCCAATTATCCAAATTTTTCTTAAACTCAATTTCCTGGGGCCTTGTGGTGTTCGGCTAATCAAGCTTTAACTTTTTAAAAAAGTGTTTATCTCTGGGCTCTCTCTATACACACTGTGTATATATACACACAGGGACCAGATCTAGGAAGATGCCGGTGTGCATTTTTCAGGCAGCCAAATGCACACCCATGCTGTAGGACTTTGCTGATAAAGGGAAACGCTGGAAAATCGGGAATTTAAATGCCACTAGCTTTATTCCTGACCACCTCAATGCCCTGCCTCAACAACTGGCCTCATATTCATACCGCCAGCCCGGACCACTCCACACTCCCCTGTGGCACCTGATACTGACCACCGGAGGCAGATGGCACGCTCTGTGGATGCAGACTTTGCTGGCTGCCTGCTTTCCCCTGCCGTCTTCCCAGTCGCTCAGAAAGATTAGCTTTCAGGGATGTGGTGAGCACACACAGCACTCATAACCCAATCCAGTATATCACACAATCACAGGAAATACCGCGTGTCATTACAACGTGCATGCTTCTGAGGCAGTCCCCTTGCACAACACACATCGTGGCATATGCACATGCACATATTGCACCCAGACACACACATCCTCCATTCTGCACCCACGATTCACTGTGCAGGCTGTTGCATATTTGGGCAACAGAGCAGTTCGGGGAGAGGATCGACTTTTTTTTTTTTTTTTTTCAAGTTTTGTGGCTACTTTGCTTTCTATTCTAGCTAGGCTCGGTCCACAGGGGTCAAGAATTGTTAAGAAAGTCCATCTTGGCCTCAGTCCATTCCAGCCACCAGAAGGGTTGGAGCCAGATATTGTGTTCTTTCAGTTGAGGGAGGGCAGGTCAGCTATAGCAGGCCCCCCACTGCCCGCCTCGGATCCAGCATGATTGCATCCTGCAGACCGGCCGAGCCGCGCCAAGCCAAATGTCCACTCAGCATCTTCTGCGCATGTCTAGCAAGTTTCTTTGCCCTTTGAACCAAGCTCTTTTCTGCCATCGGAATGTTCTTTCCCCCTTTTTCTGTCTATTGAAATCTTCCCCTTTTCTCAAAGCCCACTCAAGCCCCACCTCCCCTGAAGAGGCCAGCTGGAAATGATCTCTCTCTCATTTCAGCTCCTCGAAGCCCTTATTCTCTATAGCACTTCTTAGATCCAAAGTAAACACTACCATTGGGTGTTTGGGGTGTTTTTTTGTACGTGTAAGAGTAAGGACATTGCCTTGTGCTTCTCTGCCTCCTGATGGAGACTAAATATGATGACTTGCACATAATAGGCATTCAACAAATGTTTGTGGTTGCTGATACTACTACTAGCAGCTAGTGTTGATTGAACACCTACTGTGTGCCACGTATTCTCTATAGATAATTCCATTTCATCTTTTTGTTTGTTTTTGAGACGGAGTCTTGCTCTGCTGCCCAGGAGGGAGTGCAGTGGTGCAATCTCGGCTCCCTGCAACCTCCGCCTCCCAGGTTCAAGCCATTCTCCTGCCTCAGGCTCCCAAGTAGCTGGCACTACAGGCACCCGTCATCATGCCTGGCTAATTTTTGTATTTTTAGTACAGACGGGATTTTGTCATGTTGGCCAGGCTGGTCTCGAACTCTTGACCTCAAGTGATCCACTGCATCAACCTCCCAAAGTGCTGGGATTACAGGCGTGAGCCCTTGCACCCGGTCCTTTTTGTTTTTGATTAAATAAATTTTACATACTTGATGGTTTAATATGTTCTCTTTACAAAAAATTAAAATTCAATGCGTAGGGCAAAAAGTGAACGTTTTGGCTGGGTACGGTGGCTCACACCTGTAATCCCAACACTTTGGGAGGTTGAGGTGGGTGGATCTCCTGAGGTCAGGAGTTCAAGACCAGCTGGCCAACATGGCAAAACTCCATCTATACTAAAAATACAAAAATTAGCCGGGTGTGGGTGGCACATGCCTGTAATCCCAGCTACTCGGGAGACTGAGGCAGAAGAATCGCTTGAACCCAGGAGGCGGAGCTTGCAGTGAGTCGAGATCACGCCACTATACTCCATCCTGGGCAACAGAGTGAGAATCCACCTCAAAAAAAAAGAAAAAAAAAGGGAACGTTTCTCCCATTCTGCCCCCACCTTCTTTATGTCCCCACCTTAATTTCCCTCCCCAGAGAAACCCAGTGTTAAGAGTTTGGCCTACCAGACGTTTGCCTAATATACAGCAGTGATTCACAGTTTAAATTTCACAAAATCTTAAAAAGTATTATTACTATTTGTTTATCTTTAAACATTTTATTTTAAAAAATAAATAGAGATGGGAGTCTCACTATGTTGCCCTGGATGGTCTCAAACTCCTGGGCTCAAGCGATATACCTGCCTTGGCCTCCCAAAGTGCTGGGATTACAAGCATGAGCCACTGTACGCAGCCTACTACTTTTATTTTAGAGTTGAGAACAATGGAGTCAGAGAGGTTAATGAACATTTCCAAGGTCACACAGGTAGGAAGTAGAAGAGCCGGGATTTGAACCTGGCCTTTGCACTTGCATCGGAATCACTGTGGGGCTTACAGAGTTGCCTCTGGACTGCCTGTATTGTAACAATCCCTTACAGGTGATTCCAGTGTATGCAAAGGTTTATGAAAATATTGCTCTAAAAGCATCCAGGGTGGTCTCCTGCCTTCTAGCACCTGTTTACACTGCCCCATCCCACCCCCACCTGCTAGAGGGACAGCCAGAGGAGGTAGACAGTAGGCCCACATGAATCACACCATCTAGGTTCAGATGCTGGCTCTTCTACTTCCAACTGTGTAACTCCAGCAAATTAATTAACCTCTCTGGGCCTCATTCGTCCCATCTGTAAAATGGGGATGGTAAATAATAACACTTTACCCACAAGGTTGCTGTGAGGATTAAACTAGGTTAATGCGCATAAGGCATTTAGAATCACACCTGGCCAAGTAGCAGCTGTACCTGTTGCTGCTGTTATTAGAGGTGAACTAATCTGGAAGCTTTCTGGGGAGCCCCTTAGGTCTCTCAGGCCAGCATTCGACAGTAGGATCACAAATTGTGGTCCTCAGTGACATTCTCAGATTGGGTCTTTTTTGAGCCCAAACACCCTGCTTGTAACTGCCTGGAAAGACCCGCATGAGTGGAGGCCATTCGCTGTCCAATCCCTTCCAGCGACAGGCAGCTGGAAGGAGCTTCGGAGCATCCAGTGGCCTCCAGAGCTTTTTCTTATGTCTATCCTACTTCTCTCCTACTGTCGTTTGAGAAGCCAGCCCTTCATGGGTGCTGTTGGTGTCCAGCCAGATTCCCTGTACTGGCCAGTGCGTTCATCCCCAGACAAATGGCTCGTGGCGTCAGCCTTCTCTGGGGAATTGCCATCGGCCTTACCCAGGGATGACCACTTGGGCTTATGTCCTCCTTTTGCCCTCATGGGGGTGGCCTGTAGTCAACCAATTACTAACTGATCTAGGGGACAGAAAAGCCTGGCTGCCTTGTGTCAAGTATGGGGAGGAGTGTCGTTATGATGCCATTCATACTCCAGAACCCCTACTCCACCCCCAGGCTGAGGCTAGACTTTGGCCAAATCCCAATCTTCACTTGCCTTCCCCACCCCCACTCTGCTTCTCTCCATCCTTACCTTTATCTCCTGAGAGCCCTTCCTCCTCCATCTTTCACTTGCACAAGAATCCCTGTCTAGGGCTCTCTGCTTCCAGGGAACCTGATCTAAGATACCACTGGTCACCACGGCCTGCAGTAAGAACCCTCGCAACGCATGGAGACTGTTACCAAGCCATTCCTTGGCCTCTCTGTCCCCCACTTAAGTAATTAGCTCCCTCTCAGGGCTTATTTTCTAACCCTCTAATCAGAAGCTGGCATCAGAGGGAGAGGATGATAAATGAAATAGGGGGTGGTGGTGCCGCGTGGAGCTGAGAAGCACAGTCACCTGGGAGCCAGGAGCAGCGGGAAGCTCCTACTCAAACCCGAGTGTCAGGACCACCGGCCGAAGACACTAATTTGCCTCTCCTTTCTGCACATTTGCGCCCTGAGGTCAGGAGCCTTAATACCAAGAAAATAACATTAGTTAGTTCTGCTTGCTGCAGATACATTAAAGCCAACAGAGAGAAGGTTGGATATGTGGGAAATACAGAAGAGACTGTTCAACCTGTTCATGCCGTGCATGGTAGGTTTGGAGGGACAGGAAGGTGCTGAGTGCATGCAGGCCAGGGAGGTGTGTCTGCCCTGGTCTATTACAGTATCACAGAAACAAAGCGGTTGCCAGGAACGGCTGTCCCGCCCCACTGCCTTTTGGTCGAACACTTTCTCGATAAATATCTGTTGACATCAGAGCCTTTGTGTTTCTCTCTGCAGTGCAGTTCCCTGAACAGTATCTCTCCAGAAACTGTTTTCTTTTTTTTGAGACAGAGTCTCACTCTGTGGCTCAAGCTGGAGTGCAGTGGCGTGATCTCGGCTCACCGCAACCTCCCCCTTCCGGATTCAAGTGATTCTCCTGCCTCAACCTCCTGAGTAGCTGGGATTACAGACGTCCACCACCACTCCCGGCTAATTTTTGTATTTTTAGTAGAGATGAGGTTTCACCATATTGGCCAGGTTGTTCTCGAACTCCTGACCTCAAGTGATCCACCCACCTCGGCCTCTCAAAGTGCTGGGATTACAGGTGTAAGCCACCCATCCCAGCCCAGAAACTGTTTTCTAGGGAGCTAATACTGCTGTAATGGTGGACATTTCCCTTTTCCCTTTCCTAGTTCTCCGAAAAAAGCCAAGTGATACATGACCTACTCCTTCCCTTTGGAGGTCAGGATCTGCCATTGGGTAGGGGACTCACAGCCAGATTTACAGCAATAGGGTAACTGACATGGCCTAGAAAGGGGACAGCACATGTCATATTAAGGACACTTTTTGGTTCTCTAAAGATTACTTATGATTTAAATACAAAACATTATACACTAGGGGGAAACATCAAGAAACACAAACACCTAGGGGCAAGTCTAGCAACTTTCTGCATAAATTTTAATTCACAAATACATGCTTACTTGTCCTCTATTTTTTTTTTTTTTTTAAGAGACAAGATCTCACTCTGTCACCTTGGCTGTAACACAGCGGTGTGATCACTGCAGCTTTGACCTCCAGGGCTCAAGTGACCCTCCTTCCTCAGCTTCCCAAGTAGCTGGGAGCACAGGCACATACCACTGTGGCTGGCTGATTTTTAAAAAAATTTTTGTAAACACAGGGTCTCCCTATGTTGCCCAGGCTGAAGGAGAACCTTTAATTTACTCTCAGCTAAGTTTTACTGAATTTTGAAAACCGTCAGTCCTGCGTAAATCTTCCTAACTCTTTCCTCCATGAGGATGATCCAACATCATTTACTGGATTCTCTCTCTCTCTCTCTCTCTCTCTCTGTGTATATATACACACACACATACACACATACACACACACTTACCCCCACATACTTACATATACCATTAATAGGTTTTATTTCAGTAATCCCAGCACTTTGGGAGGCTGAGGCGGGCGGATCACGAGGTCAGGAGATCAAGATCATCCTGGCTAACACGATGAAACTCCGTCTCTACTAAAAGTACAAACAAAAAATTAGCCAGGCATGGTGGCGGGCACCTGTAATCCCAGCTACTCGGGAGGCTGAGGCAGGAGAATGGCGTGAACCCGAAAGGCGGAGATTGCAGTGAGCCGAGATTGCGCCACTGCACTCCAGTCTGGGCGACAGAGCGAGACTCCATCTCAAAAAAAAAAAAAAAAAAGATTTTATTTTCTAAAGTAGTTTTAAGTTTCCAGGAAAACTCGGCAGAAAGTTTAGAGTTCCCATATGGTGCCTCCAGTTTCTGCTATTATTAATATCTTGCATTAGAATATTGGTTCAATATTGATGAATCACTATCGATACTGATTATTAACTAATTGCTGACACTTCTTAACTAATGTCCATAGTTTACATCAGGGTTCACTCTTTGTGTTATACATTCTACAATTTTCCACAAATGCATAATCACCGTGGCAGTATCACACAGAATAGCTTCACTGCCCTGAAAATCCCCTCTGTGGTCGGGTGTGGTGGCTTATGCCTGTAATCCCAGCACTTTGGGAAGCCAAGGCGTGCAGATCACGAGGTCAGGAGATCGAGACCATCCTGGCCAACATGGTGAAACCCCGTGTTTACTAAAAATACAAAAATTAGCTTGGCATAGTGGCATGTGCCTGTAATCCCAGCTACTTGGGAGGCTGAGGCAGAAGAATCGCTTGAACCAGGGAGTAGGAGGTTGCAATGAGCCAAGATCATGCCACTGCATTCCAGCCTGGCGACAGAGCGAGCCTCTGTCTCAAAAAAAAATCCCCTCTCCTCCATGAGTTCATCCCTCCAGTCCTGCCCCCTAACCCCTGACAACCACTCATCCTTTGTCTCTATGGTTTTTCAATTTCCAGAATGTTATATAGTTGGAATCACGCAGCATATGGCCTTTCCAGGTTGGCTTCTTTCACTTAGTAATTGGCATTTAAGTTTCCTCCATGTCTTTTCATGGCTTGATGGCTCATTTCTTTTTGGCCCTGAATAAGATTCCATTGTCTGGATGTATATGCCCCTTGCTATGTACTAGACATTGATGTCAGAGCTAAGGAGATTCCGAGGAGGCTAAAACTTGGTTTCTACCTTCGAGGAACTTCTAGTCAAGGAGAGAAGACATGTACCCATGCAATGTCATTAACATGAAACAATAAGGCAGACACATCGGAAGACACACGTGAATGAAGAACCGCTGCAACACTTAGAAGGAAGGAGGGGTGACTGGGCACGGTGGCTCAGGCCTGTAATCTCAGCCTCTGGGAGGCAGAGGCAGGTGGATGATGAGGTCAGGAGATCAAGACCAACCTGGCTAACACGGTGAAACCCCGTCTCTATTAAAAATACAAAAAAATTAGCCAGGCGTGGTGGTGGGCGCCTGTAATTTCAGCTGCTCGGGAGGTTGAGGCAGGAGAATTGCTTGAACCTGGGAGGCGGAGGTTGCAGTGAGTAGAGATCGCATCACTGACCTCCAACCTAGGCGACAGAGCGAGGCAGAGGATGGAGAGGGGCTTTGAGGAAGGCAACGCTTGTCTTGGGACCTCTCAACTTTCAACCCTGTATCCTTCCACTGAGGTTGAAGACAAAGAAGAGAAAAAAAGAGGGAAAGGATGCACCTATGGTGTGTCCATTTCTCTGGGGTGAGGTGGCTCTAGAATGGGGAGCGCCTCTGGCAGTCAGGTTGCAAGTGTGCGGGCTCCTGCTGTCTCCTCCCTCGCTTAACAGGAGAAGGACAGCAGCGAGGAAACTGGTGTCTATGTTAAATTCCATCTCAAGGAAGCAAAATCTCTCAAATCTTTAGCTGACTGTTTTGTGTATGTGTGTGAGTGCGTGTGTGTGTGGAGTATGAAGTTGACTTTAGAAGAGATCATTTTATATCATGTTTTATTGTGGTAAAATACACATAAAATAAAATTTACCATCTTTTTTTTTTTTTTTTTTTTTTTTAGTTTGAGACAGTGTCTCACTCTGTCGCCCAGGCTGGAGTGCAGTGGCATGATCACAGCTCACTGCAGCCTTGACCTTCTGGGCTCAGGTGATCCTCCCACCTCAGCCTCCCGAGTAGCTGGGACTACAGGCGTGCTCCACCACTTCTGGGTAATTTTTGTAGTTTTTGTAGAGACCGGATTTCACCATGGGACCCAGGCTGGTCTCAGACTCCTGGGCTCACGCGATCTGCCTACCTTAGCCTCCCAGAGAACTGGGATTACAGGCATGAAAAACTGGCCATCTTAACCACTTTAACTGCATAGTTTAGTGGTATCAAGTATATTCACACTGTTGTGTGAATATACTTGATACCACTAAACTATGCGAGGTCCCAAGACAAGCGTTGCCTTCCTCAAAGCCCCTCTCCATCCTCTGCCTCGCTCTGTGGTGCCATCACCACCATCCTTCTCCAGAATCTTTTCTTCTTCCCAAACTGGAATTCTGCATCCATTCAGCACTAACTCCTCATTCCCTTCCCCCACCCTCTGGCAGCTACCATTCCACTTCTGAGTGTGACTACTCTAGGGACCTGAGATATGTCAGTGGAATCCTACAGCATTCGTCCTTTTGTTCTGTTTTCCACAGCATTTGTACCATTTTACATTTCCACAAGCAATGCACAAGGGTTCCAATTTCTCCACATCCTCGCCAATACTCGTTACTCTCTGTGTTTTTGTTTGGTTTTGATAACAGTTATCCTAGTGGGTATGAAGTGGTATCTCATTCTAGTTTTGATTTCTTCAGCTACACTTTTTTTTTGGAGACGGTCTCACTCTGTCGCCCAGGCTGGAGTGCAGTGATGCAATCACAGCTCACTGCAGCCTCAACCTCCTGGGCTCAAGTGATCCTCCCACCATAGTCTCCCCAGTAGTTAGGATTACAGGCGTGCACCACTATGCCTGGCTAATTTTTTGTAGAGATGGGGTTTTGGCATGTTGCCCAAGTTGGTCTGGAACTCTTGAGCTCAAGTTATCCACCCGCCTTGGCCTCCCAAAGTGCTGGGATTACAGGCCTGAGCCACCGTACCTGGCCCTCAGCTAAACTCTTTTTTTTTTTTTTTTTGAGACAGAGTCGCACTCTGTCGCCCAGGCTGGAGTGCAGTGGTGCGCGATTTTGACTCACCGCAAGCTCCGCCTCCCAGGTTCACGCCATTCTCCCACCTCAGCCTCCTAAGTAGCTGGGACTATAGGCGCGTGTCACCACGCCCAGCTAATTTTTTGTATTTTTAGTAGAGACAGGGTTTCACCATGTTAACCAGGATGGTCTTGATATCCTGACCTCGTAATCCGCCCACCTTGGCCTCCCAAAGTACTGGGATTACAGGTGGGGGCTACCTCTCCAGGCCTAAACTCTTTATTTGTTGGGGAACGGGTTGGGAGTCCTGATGCCTGTACAGCATATGAACTGTGAGTGAACTCAACTCTGCCTGTTAGAGGCCAGACTTCCCACCTTTGACAGTTCACCTGTGGGGGCTGTCGTTTAAAATATGGAGAAAATGTTAACATCCCTTCCCCACCCTTCCCTGCACTGCACCCTTCTTCCCCGAGGGTTATGGATCCTATTTGTTCATGTGTAAAATGTGCTTCTAAATAGTTAAATGCACACATATATTCACATATAGTTGTGCCTTATCTTTTGTTAATTCATTTGTAAAATGGCAAGCAAGTCCAAAATACAGGGGCCCGAAAGCCAGAGTTGGGGCAAGGACTGTGCCACTCCAGCAGAAAAGGGCTGGGTACTGGCGGGGGTATGGCGGCTGGGGGATGGGAGTGAGCAGAGGGCCACAGAATTGGGAGCCATTCTTCATGTTTTCCTTTTTCTCCCACTTCTGGTAGCAAGATATTTTTGTTTTTGCAGTTTGTTCCAGTGTCTATTATCAAGCACATACAAGACAAGGCAAAGCTGAGACCAAGGCCTGGAGGATTCAGCTGCTAAAGATGCAGTAGCCATTTTTAGACTTGAACAGTTCATCATTCACATAAACAGTGAAAGGAGGCCGGGTGCGGTGGCTCACGTCTATAATCCCAGTACCTTGGGACACCAAGGCAGGCGGATCACCTGAGGTCAGGAGTTTGAGATCAGCCTGGGCAACATGGCAAAACCCCATCTCTACTGAAAATACAAAAATTAGCCGGGTGTGGTGGTGGGTGCTTGTAATCCCAGCTACTTGGGAGGCTGAGGCTTGAACCCAGGAGGTGGAGGTTGCTGTGAGCTGAGATGATACCACTGCACTCCAGCCTGGGTGACAGAGTGAGACTCTATCTCAAAAAAAACATAAAAAACAGAAACAGTGAAAGGAAGATAACCAAAGGTGCCAGCTCTCCTGGGTCCTTGTCCCACACCAAAAAGAACGACCTTGAAACAAAAGGGACAGGATGACTGCAACAGAAGTTGAGGGCTGCCCCATTGCCAAAGGACTCATTCTAGACTGGCTGTATCCGACTGGCCAACTTGATAGGCCTGCTGTACTACCAGGGGGTGGGGCAGGAAGCCTCAGACCTCCTCAGCACCCAAGTGAAGAGAAACTGTCTCCTGACAGTCTCTAAAGAGAGATAGGGAGGCATTGTGAGCTAAACTGTGCCCCCACGCCCATTCATTCATATGTTGAAGTCCTAACCCCCAGGATCTCAGAATATAACTGTATTTGGAGACAGGCTTTTTACGGAGGTGATTAAATTAAAAATGAGGTCGTGAGGGTGAGCCTTAATCCAATCTGACTGGTGTCCTTACGAGAAGAGGAAATTACCATGCAGACACACACGCAGGGAAGACCACGTGAAGACACAGCGAGAAGCCAAGGACAGAAGCCTGGGACAGATCCTTCCCTCACAGCCCTCACAAGGAACCAACGCTGCCAACATCTTGATCTCAGACTTCCAGCCTCCAGAACTGTGAGACAATAAATATCTTTTGTTGAGGCTACACAGTGCATGGTACTTTGTCGTGGGAGCCCAAGCAGACTGCTCCAGGAGGCAAGTGGAAGATGGCCTCCGATCAATTCCTCACAGGCCTCCTGTCTTCTCATGTTCTGCCAAGAGCAGATAAGTTGCATTTCAAGCCTTTGCCTGCATGGCCCGCGTGGATATGTGCAAGGTAACTGGGGTGCCATGGTAGAGCCCTTTCCCACAGCTGTCACCAGCTTTGTGGATAGTGAGAGATGTTGTGCTACCTGGCAGATATTTCAATGCACACATGTTATTCATATTATTTTAACTTGTTTTTGTTTTTCTTTTTGAGACAGAATCTCACTTGGTCGCCCAGGTTGAGTGCAGTGGTGCGATCATGGCTCACTGCAGCCTCCACCTCTCAGGCTCAAGCAATCCTTCGTCTCAGCCTCCCACGTACTTGGGACTACAGGTGTGCACCACCACACCCAGCTAATTTATTTTGTGTGGAGACGGGGTCTCACTCTGTTGCCCAGGCTGGTCTCCAACTCCTGACCTCAGGTGATCCACCCACCTCGGTCTCCCAGAGTACTGGGATTACAGGCGTGAGCCACGGTGCCTGGCCCTAATTTTTGTATTTTTTTAAGTAGAGACGAGGTTTCACCATGTTGGCCAGGCTGGTTTCAAACTCTTGACCTCAAGTGATCCAACCACCTTGACCTCCCAAAGTGCTGGGATTGCAGGTGTGAGCCACCTTGCCTGGCCTTATAATGTTTTTTAAAAAATATTTCTTATATTTTTAATTAATTAATTAATTAATATTTTTAGACAGAGTCTTGCTCTGTTGCCCAAGGCTGGAGTGCAGTGGTGCAATCACGGTGCACTACAACCTCAACTTCCCTGGCTTGGGTGGTCCTCCCACCTCAGTCTCCTAAATAGTTGGGACTACAGCTGTTTGCCACCACACTGGGCTAATTTTTTATTTTTTATATTTATTTTTTGTAGAGATGAGGTCTTGCTGTGTTGCCCAGGCTGGTCTGCCACTCCTGGCCTCAAGTGATCCACCCGCCTCAGACTCCCAAAGTGCTGGGATTACAGGTGTGAGCCACTGAGCCCGGCTAGGACTCATAATGTTCTCTGTCTTGAGCTGTACAATGATTACATGAGTGTGTTCAGTTTCTAAGCCACACACACTTATGATTTGTATACTTTTCTATATGCATGCTGTACTTCAATAAGAAGTTTATTTACCTGGGAGGCCGAGGCGGGAGGATCCCCTGAGGTCAGGAGTTCGAGACCAGCCTGGCCAACGTGGGGAAACCCCGTCTTTACTAAAAATGCAAAAATTAGC
>NW_012111253.1:5036373-5037414 GCF_000951035.1 Colobus angolensis palliatus
ATTCTCTACTAATTTTAATAATGTTAAGAATAGTTTTAAATTTGCTTTAATTTAAGTTAATTTAATTTATTTATTTTGAGATAGAGTCTTGTTCTGTCAACCAGGCCAGAGTGCAGTGGTGTGATCTCAGCTCACTGCAACCTCTGCCTCCCGGGTTCAAGCAATTCCCCTGCCTCAGTCTCCCGAGTAGCTGGGATTACCGGTGCCCACCACAATGCCTGGCTAATTTTTAGTAGAGATGGGTTTTCACCATGTTGGCCAGTCTGGTCCCAAACTCTTGACCTCAGGTGATCTGCCTGTCTCAGCCTCCCAGAGTGCTGGGATTACAGGCATAAGCCACTATGTCTGGTCAAAAACCAATTTAAAAACCCTGGCAACTCGTTCAAAAATTTGTAAGCACTGTAAAAGACACCACCTGTTTGAGCTGGGTTGCATTTGCAGGACGCCAGTTTGAAACCTCTGGTTGATGGTGTATTTTTGTTGCACAGGAGTTTTTTGTTTATTTTGTTTTTTTTTAAAGAGAGGTCTTGCTATATTGTCCAGGCTGGTCTTGAACTCTTGGCCTCAAGTGATCCTCCCGCCTCAGCCTCCCAATGTCTTGTGATTACAGGCATGAGTCGCCACACTTGGCTGCAAAGTTCTGTTTTGTCACATCTGTCCATCTTTTCCTTTATGACTTTGGAGCCCTGTGTTTTTCTTTTTCTCTTTTTACCCTTTTTTTTTTTTTTTTGAGACAGAGTCTTGCTCGTTTGCCCAGACTGTAGTGCATTGGCACAATCTTGGCTCACTGCAACCTCTGCCTCCCGGGTTCAAGCAATTCTCCTGCCTCAGCCTCCTGAGTAGCTGGAACTAGGGGTGCATGCCACCACGCCCGGTTAATTTTTTGTATTTTTAGTAGAGACGGGTTTCACCATATTGGTCAGGCTGATTTTGAACTCTTGACTTCAAGTAATCGGCCTGCCTTCGTCTCCCAAAGTGCTAGGATTACAGGAGTGAGCCACTGTGCCTGGCCCTTTCTACCACTTTAGCATGTAAAAAAAA
>NW_012111253.1:5038169-5067221 GCF_000951035.1 Colobus angolensis palliatus
TTTTTTTTTTTTGAGACGGAGTCTTGCTCTGTCGCCCAGGCTGGAGTGCAATGACGCAATCTCAGCTCACCACAACTTTTGCCTCCTGGGTTCAAGCAATTCTTCTGCCTCAGCCTCCTGAGTAGCTGGGATTACAGGTGCACACCACTGCGCCCGGCTAATTTTTTGTATTTTTTAGTAGAGATGGGGTTTCACCATGTTTGCCAGGCTAGTCTTGAACTCCAGACTTCAAGTAATCCGTCTGCCTTGGCCTCCCAAGTGCTGGGATTTCAGGCGTGAGCCACCGCACCCGGCCTGAATTTTTTTTTTTAAGTAGAGATAGGGTTTCGCCATCTTGCCCAGGGTAGTCTCAAACTCCTGAGTTCAAGCAATCCACCCACCTCAGCCTCCCAAATTGTGGAGATTACAGACATAAGCTACCATGCCTGATCTTCCATTTTCTTATTTAAGGCCAAAGACCCCCGACATGGTGACATTTCAGGGAGAAAGAATAAAGCTTCTCATTCCACGATGAAACCAGAGGCCCTGGGACACTTAAATTCATACTAAAGTGTAAATGACTTACTTCAAACTCTTTCTTGGAAGTAAGTGTGTGAGTTAGAGCAGGGAGAGATCAACTGGGCACTGTAAGCCTGAAAGTGCAGGAGGGCAGAGGAGTTCAACTTGAGCCCCACTCCTCCGTCTGGGGGAACTTCCCCATTCCCAATTGTGTGAGGCCCTCCCTGCAACACTTGGCTTCCACTCTGGATTGGTGCTGGCATAGCTCCAAGCAGAGTGGATGGGAAGCAAAACAAACACCCCCAACCATCTGGGGCTGTTTAATGGCCTTTGGTGGCATCATCTGGGCATTTGTCACCCATCATAATGCACAGCTTGCTTTGGCCAAAGCAGCCCATCCTAGAAACTCCTCCAAGGGTTATCCGGCTGTGTAGAAGGTGGGATCTGATGAGGGGCAAGACAGGAGATCACTGGCTGGGGATGGGCCAGGGCTCATTCCTTTTTCTGGCACAGGATGAGAGAGGTGCTGGGCTCACCCAAGAGAGTTGGTGCTGATGGGCATGCATTTACTCCTAATGATTATAATTGCATTTTTATAATTATAATTATAATTGAGCACCTAGTGTGTCCCAGAAGCTGTACTAAGCACTGGATATGCACCACCTCAACTCCTTTAATCCACACCCAGCTTTCAAGGTAAGGCTGCTACTATTTTGTGATAGGGCCCAGTGTAAACCAGGAAGCATGCATGAGCCTGGCCTCTCAATGCTAATTCCAGCCCAGGGCTTCCAGTCCTCCCCACCCCAGGCAGGGAGGGGTGGCCCTCCATTCCAGCAACCTCTCCGGCAGGGCCTTGCAGGGACCTGGTCCCATGTCTCCAGTCTAGAGGAGGGTGGGAAGCAGCCCTAGTTACTCACTGTGCAGGCTCCATCCTCGCTGACCCCACCCCTTTTGCCTTCCTGGTTGCTGCTGCTCCCTGCCCATCTCTCCCCTTGTTGAGGACTAATGTGTCCTGAGCCACTCGCTGACAATCCAGGTGTGAACCAATAATGAAGGTGCTGGATGGGAAGGGTTTTAAGGTGTGACTTTTCCAAGCCTCTTGGATTTGTAAAAAGCAGCACAGACAACAGTTTATGTCCTGATTATGAAAGCAATTCATGCCCTTCATAGAGAAGTCAAAGATACAGAAAGATATAAAGAAGGAAAAACCACATCCTACCACTTGGAGATAATTATCATCAATATTTTCAGGTGGTTCTTGCCAGTCATTTTCATACGTTTATATATAAATATATAATTTTAAGCAAAATTGAGATCATTTTAGCAATGTACTTTTGGATCAGTTCTTCCCACAAATTGTATCATGTGCGAGCACTTCTGAAAGGGATGCCTTGAAGGTAAAAGTCTTTTGGGGGCCGGATGTGGTGGTTCACACCTGTAATCTCAGCACTTTGGGAGGCTGAAGCAGGAGGATCCCTAGAGTCCAGAAGTTTTGAGACCAGCCTCGGCGAGACACTGTCTCTACAAAATAAAAATACAAAAAATTAACTGGGCATAGGGGTGCATGCCTGTGGGCCCAGTTACTCAGAAGGCTGAAGTAGGAGGATCACTTAAGCTCAGGAGTTCAAGGCTGCGATGAGCTGAGATTGCATCACTGCTACATGCCTGCCTAGGCAACAGAGAGAGACTCTGTCTCTCAAAAAAAAAAAAATTTTCTTCCTGAGTCAGATGGGTAGAATCAAGGAAAGGAGAGGATGTGGAGGTTTGATCAGCTGGGGGGCCCCCACCTCACCTTCCCCCTGGACCTCTGCCTGGGGTGGAAAGTGGAGAGTGACACCGCCAGCTTGGGATGAGGGTGAGGATGAGGGAAGAACCCTCTGCCACCCTGTTCACTCACCAGTTCCGGGGAGGTGGGGAGCCTCCCTGTAACATTCACCTGCCCTTGAGGTAGGGGCCTTTGGTCATGTCTCACCCCCACCCCATTGTAAGCCAGGTGCCCCCTCCCCCGCACAGTCACCCCCTCCCCTGCCCCGCCTGGTTTCCTGTTTGTGTGTGTGTGTGTGTGTGTGTGTGTGTGTTGAGGGAACATGTCACAGAGGGACAAATGGGCTGGCTTCTGGATCCTTGAGGCACTCTAGTGGCGGGGGCAGGGCACCCTTGGCCAAGGCATTTCCTGTCTCTTGAGAAACAAGCTGCCTTTTGGCCGTGACCACAGAGTTACTGATCCCCATTAGCTGTTTTCCTAGAAGTGAAAACGGATTTGCTCTGAGTTCTGTCATCCCTTGTGACCCAGGGCTCACAGAGGCCGGGCCAAGAGCACAGGACTCACCACCCAATGGAGCCATGCTAATCTACCCTCAAGGGGACCTGGGCTTGATGCCAGCCTTGTGAACATGCTCCCTGGCTCCTTCCTCTAACCACCTGACAATGACAAAGCTCTAGAAAGGTGTGACAGTTTGGTGCTTCCCTGGAAGGTCATCCATTCATCGGTGCCAGTAGAGGATGCCCTGCTAGACCACAGTGGTTAGAATCCAAGAGACCTGGGTTAGAGTCCCATCTCTGACCCTGGCTGGGCCACCTTGGGCAAGTTACTTAACCCCTCTGAGTTCTGCTTTAAATGGCATACATACCACATCTCCCACAGTACCCGAAACACAGCAGGCACTCCATAAATGATCATTATTGTGTCTTAAATTTACTCCTAACTTTTGGCAGCAAATGTTATCACCCCATTTTGTGGAGGGGGCCACAGAGGCTCAGAAAGGTTCACCAGTGTTTCAGTTCCTTTTTACTGTGCAAAAACTACCCCAAATCTTAATGGCTTAAAATGACAATGAATGATAATTTCTCATGATTCCGTAGATTAATTGGGTAGTTCTTGGGCTCCATATGGTGTCAGCTGGGGTCTCTCATGGGGATACAATCAATTGGCAGCTAGATTGGGCTGGAAGGTCAAAGAAGGTCTCTCACATGATTGGGACCTTGGTGCTAGCTGTTGGCTGGGTGGCCTGAGCTCTCTTCTTCATGACCTTTTCATCTGGCTGGCTTGGGCATCTTCAAGTATGGCAGCTGGGCTTCGGGAGGGAGTGTTCCAAGACGACAAGCCTCAATACGCGAGCAATTATCCTTCCTCTGCTTTTCCTCATGCTCATTAATATTCCATTGGCCAAAGAAAGTCACATGGTCAAACTCGTAGTCAACACATGGGATGTGGGAGGCATGGCTCCTAGGGGACTGCCTGTGTAACAGTCTAGCCACAAAAGCTTGCCTCGGATGCCACGGCCATTGACTGATATAGCTGGGATTTGAACCCAAGCCTGTCTGACTCCAGATCTACGCTCCTTCCTCAAGTATTGGTTGAGGCTGGCGTTTGTGGTTCCACTGCCTGAACCTAGTGGTTAGGCGATTTTCCATCTTGTCTCCAGCCTACCTGTGTCCCTGGTACTCTCTGTGATGTTCTTATCGTACCTCTCCTGCTCCCGACAGAGGGGAGAGAAGCACCCTTCTTCTGCTGGGCTTCCCCTGCCCTTTACTCCTCCGTGTTGACTGCGGAGATCTACCCCTGCTTCCTCCAGAGTCCCAGACAGGTTAGTGGTGGCCCCATCCCTTCTGACCCCTCCTGCAGCAGCAGCAGCCTGGCTCTGCAGGCCTCATGACCCACATGCCCTTCTGGGCCTCAGCTCAATTTTCAAGGGTACTTTTATTGGGAAAGTGAGGGATCACGAGAACAAAGACAACATCCTTGAGATAAGCCCAAGTTTACAGCATGCTGTCGTCATCCCAGTGGACTTCCGGTCTGCCTACCAGCTGGGCCATCCCCTGAGATGGGCCCCCTCCCCTGACCCCTGTCTACACTCAGCCAGAAGCTGATTTGAGCTGGTCCCACGGTGCTGCCTGTGGGAACCCAAGCCCTTCCTGCTCCTATCTGCCTCTGGCTGGATGACGCCCCAGGCAATTCAGCCCACTGGTTTGATCCCAGGCCCCAAACCTAGGTGAGGAACGCCCTCCTCACAGTCCTTCCCTGCTCCCAGTTCAGTGTTGACAGTGAGCAGTGCTCGCTTTGCTATGGCTAGGCCCTCACTCTCCTCTCTTTTCAAGGCCCCAAGAGAGTAAGCCATTTATTCACACCCTATCTTGACGCAAAGCTGGGGCCTTGAACCTGGGGCACTGCTTTCAGCCATTATTCTTGCAGAGGCCCCAGTGCTCCTAGCCTGCATTTTTGGAGTCTGAACAGGGCCCACAGCTATTTTGCCTCAGCTAGGAGTGAAGGCTGACAAAGAGCAAGGTCTCTGGAGAAAGAGGAAATGTTTTCTGGATGCCGAACTGGTGACTGTGGGGGGTGTGGGGCAGCGGGGAGGGAGGGGCTCTCACTTGTGCCCAGGGAAAGGTCATGGTCAATGAGAAAGCCTTTGATGGGGAGAGTCTGAGATGAGACCCAGGAACATCACCACGCAGCTGTCCAGGAAAGATGTGGGACCCTCTGTCAGACCAGGCCAGTTCTCTTAATGTAAGATCAGCAGGCCAAGGTCCTGGGATGTGGGAGCTCCTAGGAAGTGGACTGGGATGCCTGAGGGATCCAAGAATTAGCAGTGTCCTGTGTGGTCTCTCTGAGGGAAGCCAGGCAAAATCTAGCAGCTCAGCTGTAACAGCCAGAGCTCTTGGCTCCAAGCAACAGGAAACAATTCTGGCTTATTTAAGCAGAAAAGGACTTTATGAAACGGATCCTGGGGAACTCACAAAATAACCAAGAGGGCTGAAGAATCCAGTTTGGTGAGCCGACCAAGGAGGCTGTACAGCAGTCAGGACCACAGCCAAAGTCAGGCCAATCCAGGGATGACCTCGCTGCCAAGTCCAGGATTCCCTGGCATACACTGCCACCTTGGGACATGGATATGGTCCCTGCCGCCCCAGGAAATGGAATGCCATTGCCTTGGTGACTGCCACCGTCCACCAGAATGGACTTCTGTGCTCCTTGTATCTCAGTATTACCAATTTCCAACTCCAGGCCTTTAATAGGGGCATCTGATGGGTTGAGCCTAAGGCAGGAGCCTATGCCAACTGCAATGGCAGCTGTGAAAGTGCCTATCTCGGATTTTTAGCTTCTCTGGTGGGAGGCAACTAGGAAGATGGAGGATTCTCCAGATATGAGAGGAGAGGTTGGAGGCTAGATACCTCACCTGGAAAAATGCAGGGCAGCTGAGTGTTGGAGAAACGTGTCTCCAGAGACAACCTGTGCATGTATTCCCCCTCCTCCAGATGTCGATGTCGGGGGGCAGGGGGGTGAGGTCAGGAAGTATACAACGTGGGGTTGGGAACCCTGGGTTCGATTATGAGTCTCCTCTGCCTGTCAACCTGAGATAAGCTATTCACAATCCTGGGGCCTCAGTTGTACCTCAGTGCCTTTGAGCATGCAGAAGGAGTGTGCTAGCTTTTGCTGTCGTGTGGGCCCTCTGGCCGAAAGATGCCCCAAGACTGCCAAAGCCCCAAATGGAATGGGGCTGTTTGCTCAATGTAATGATTGAAAGTACGGGTTTTGGAGTCAGGGAGATTGGGGTTTACCAGCCATGTGCCCTTGGATGTGTTCTTTAAGCTCTCTGAACGTTAGTTTCCTTATCTGCAAAATGTGGACTTGGTGGCAGGCACACAGCCTCCCTTCCAACCTCATCCTATGGTGCCCCTATGGTCTGCAGAGACTGGAAGGCTAAAACTGGATTTCCCAGACACCTTTGCAGCTGGGACTGTGGATGAGAATTCAGTTTCACCAGTTAGATGCACTCGTGTGAAGTTAGGATGGCAGATGTGAGGCAGAGCCGACAATTCTTGCATGCTGCTCTGGCTGTACCTGCTGGAGGTGTGTGTGTGCGTGTGTGTGTGAAACAACATTCTAGTGTTTGCTCAGTTAGCAGCTTTGTGGGTGTTGAGAGGGGTTGTGGTGGCAGTGGCTTCCTGATCCTTGGATCGCAGCTGTGGTAGTACACTCTGGAAATCTACATTTCCAGAGGCGGGCTCCCTCACACCCCACCTTTCTGAGAGTGGAAGAGATGGTAGTAATCTTGGCGGACCAGTTCAGTGGTGTTGTTTTGGGAGCCCAGAGACTGACTGCTCCTCCTGCAGCCTTCCAATAATTTTGTCAGCACCTAATTTCCTGTGTTAAATCTCTTCTTGCTTAAAATAGCTGGAGAGGTTCTCTCTTTCCTGCAATTGAACTCCAACTGCTGTCAGGGTAATCCCCATTTGCTCACAACGTTATTGATGGAATGAAACGAGATGATAAATCCCTTTATGTATGCTAGGTGTTTGTCTTTTTCTTTTTTTTTTTTTTCCGAGGCAGAGCCTCACTCTCTCGCCCGGGCTGGAGTGCAGTGGCGCAATCTTGGCTCACGGCAACTTCCGCCTCCTGGGTTCACGCCATTCTCCTGCCTTGGCCTCCCGAGTAGCTGGGACTACAGGCGCCGCCACCACGCCTGGCTAATTTTTGGTATTTTTAGTAGAGATGGGGTTTCACCGTGTTAGCCAAGATGGTCTTGATCTCCTGACCTCGTGATCCACCCACCTCGGCCTCCCAAAGTGCTGGGATTATAGGCTTGAGCCACCGTGCCCGGCCTGCTAGGTGTTTTTCAAAAACAGGTCTCTTTTTTTCAGAGGTGACTAAATGTGATAGAAACCCTTGTGACAAGCCACCCTAATTTGTACAAGCTCTCAGCCAGTTGTTTTACATAGAGTTGCTGGGGCAGGAAACAACCTGAAAGAATTCAGATTCTTTGGGTGGGTCGCCTGCTTTCAAAGGCTCATCAAGTCCTTGTACTTATTCAGGGGGAGTTCTGCCTCCCTGCCTACCATTAGAGCAATGACTGGCATCACAGGCATGGCACAGGCAGCTGGGAAAGGTGACAGGCTTCCTGGTGTGAGCCCAGAAGTTCAGCTGCCAGAGATCCTCCTCTGTCTGTGACTGTGCTCCACCATGATCACCACTAGTCCGTGTTAAAGCACACTGTTTAGGCTGGGCGTGGTGGCTTACGCCTGTAATCCCAGCACTTCGGGAGGCCGAGGTGGGTGGATCACTTGAGGTCGGGAGTTCCAGACCAGCCTGGCCAACATGGTGAAACCCCGTCTCTACTAAAAATACAAAAATTAGCTGGGTGCGATGGCTCACACCTATAATCCCATCACTTTAGGAGGTCGAGGCAGGCAGATCACTTCAGGCCAAGAGTTCGAGACCAGCCTGGCCAACATGGTGAAACCCTGTCTATTCTAAAAATACAAAAATTAGCAGGGGTGGTGTCGTGCGCCTGTAGTCTCAGCTACTCAGAAGGCTGAGGCAAGAGACTTGCTTGAATCCGGGAGCCAGAGGTTGCAGCGAGCTGAAATCGCGCCACTGTACTCCAGCCTGGGCGACAGAGGGAGACTTAATCCCCCTCCCCCCTAAAAAATTTTAGCTGGGCGTGGTGGCATGCACTTCTCATCTCAACTACTTGGGAGGCTGAGGCAGGAAAATCGCTTAAACCCAGGAGGCAGAGGTTGCAGTGAGTGGAGATGGTGCCACTGCACTCCAGCCTGGGCGACAAAGCAAGACTCTGTCTCAAAAAAAAAAAACAAAAACAAAAAAACACGTTGTTTAATTCCTGCCTCCTCCCAGTTAATCTCCACGTGATATTTACAAAACCTTCCCCTCCCCTCCCATGAAGAGCAGGCTGACAAAAGATCTTGCTTTCTGTGGTGAAGAATGTTCTCATGGCCATGGCATTGGCCTCCCAAGTTAGGAGTTTCCAGAGAAAACAACTGAGAGGATGTAAATTGTACAGGGACAGGTTGCTTGGGGAGAAGTTCAAAAGACAAGGCTGGGCTTGGAGGACTGGGCCACCCATGCAGAAGGGCGCTGGGTGCCGCGAAAGGAGAGGAACACAGAACTGGTGAAAGGGTGTGAAAGTAAAGGGGGATCTTGGAAAGCCCCCCCACCCCCCGACCCTGTTCAGTGGACAGAATGTTTCTCTCCCCTCATAGATCCAAATCCTTCATCTTCCCATCTCACCCTCTTGCTGTCATTCGATTTCCTGCCACAAAATGGGGACCCTCTGTGGAGTGAGGAACCAGGCAGGTGGCCCTAGGAGCCGGCAAACTGGGTGGAAGCTGGGCTGGGGTTGGTTGCCAGAATAATCCAGGCTCCACTCCAGCCCATAGGGGGCTTGAGGCTGGGTGGGTGAGATAAACTGTTTCAGTGGTTTTCAGGAGCCCTAATCAATTGCGAGGCAGAGCAAAGCCCTCTGGGGACAGATAAAGCCAGCCCTGCGTCGGTGCCCAGTTGGAGTTTGTGTGGTTTGAACTTTTGTGTGGTTTGGACAAGTTCACCGGGTTTTGCTGGGGCGGTTTATTCTGTTTCCAAACTGCAGTAGAGGGAGGCAAACGGCCCTTGGACCCTACAAGCCACTCCTGAAATGCGATAGGTGGCCTCTCCTCTCTCCCGCATGGTCCCAAAGGCTCAGGGAAGAGAGGCCGGGCAGGTCTAGGCCATAGCGTTCCTGGTTCCCGCCGGTGGCTCCGGGTGTAGACACTTCTAGAAACGCTCCCCCGCCCAAGGCTGGCTAGACCTTCCCGCTGGGGAGCTGAGCTGCTGCAGGTTTGACTGTCTGCTCCCGCTTCCAAACTAGAAAGACGAATGCCCACTTTCGGATTCCATCTTCTGCCACGGACGCCTCCGGGACGCGCAGCCGCCCGGCGCACAGGAAGCCCAGGACGCTGGGGACACCGCCTGGAGCCTCCGCGCATAGCACCGGGGCGTTTTTTTCCTTCCAGCTGGAGGCTTCCCATTTAACCTCTAAAGTGCCAGAAGATCCGGATCTCTCGCGGGCAGGCCTTTGGCTGGCTCTGGGCGAGGCTGGGAGCCCAGATCCGAGTGCCGCTGGCGAGCACTCGGCGTGCAGATGTCTTGGGGGGCCTATGCGCTGGAGAGGAAGTCTGCCCAGCGAGGTGGACGGACACTGGGCCCTCGGGGACCCATCTGACAACGCCTGGTTCCCTGGGAAGCCTGTGCGAGCCTGCAGGGGGCCAGGGCAAAATAGAACCAGGAACATGTGTTGTTTGGGAGGGAAGCCGGGGCGCATGGCATATCTCAATAGTGCTGGCACTCTCCAGGGACCTTACTGCTTCCACAGAAGGTGGGGACGGGGAGGCGAGCATGGAGAGAGAGAAAGGGAAGTGGGAAGAAATTGGTCACGGAGGAAGCTATTTTTATGCTTTGCTACAGCTGCGTGCGTTTCTCTGACCAACTAGGCAGCGAAAATTAGACCGGCTCCGGCTGAAAACAGGCCCTAAACTTCACCGGGGGGTGGGGGTAGTGGGACACGCGCAGGAAAGGGGAGGAGAGGGGGAAATCCCCGTGGATCTGGCAAACCCCAGTGTCCCGGAAGCTGTCAGTGCGCAGCGAACAAGCTCCCCTGCCCTCCCCGGCTCCAGATGCCTCAACCTTCACCTTGGATGTCGGAGGCATCCTTTCCCCTCTGTGTCACATCTTGGGCATGACACAGCGAAGACTGAGGGTTAGTTCATCAGTGTCTTCTGCTTTTAGGCCTCAGAGGACCTTATCCTTTTTGGCAGGGGACCAGACCTCCTGGGTGGCCTCCGTCACCACTAAGTCACTTAGGCACCTGGAGAAATGGCAAAGGTCCCAAACAGGAAACCAAGATTGGGAAGTGAGGGCCCTAGAATTAGAATCTTTTGGGGTCTATGATTGTCTAGGTCAGCGGTTCCCAAAGTGTGGTCTGAGGATCCCTGTGGTTCCCTGAGCCCTTTTCAGACTGTTCTTTTCTAACTGCAAAGCTCCATTAGGCTGGATTTTCTTCAACCAAAACAACGTATCACAACGCATTGGATGCCCAAGCGACTATGAGGAAGCAGCTGTCTTCGATTAAGCCAGATATTAAAGAGGTTTGCAAAAATGTAAGAACGATGCCACTTTTCTCCCTAAACTTTTTTGTTTATTTGTTTTGGAAAATATGGTTATTTTTAAATAAAATTGTGCTATTGATGTTACTGTTGATGTTACCATGCATTATATCCATTGCTGTGTAACAAGTTACCCCCAAAATGTAGTGGCTGAATACAACAGACATTTATTATCTCACACAGTTTCTGTGGGTCAGGAATCTGGGAGCAGCTTAGCTGGGTGGTTCTGGCTCAGGGTCTCTTAGGAGACTAATCAGGGTGTGTTCCAGGGGTAGGATCATCTCAAAGCTCAGCCGGGGAAAGATCCACCTCCAGGCTCACTTGTGGCTGCTGACAGGCCTGGGTTTCTTGCCACGAGGCCCTCTCCACGGGGCTGCCTCGTGACAAGGCAGCTGGCTCCTCCTAGGGAGAGAAAAGAGGGCACCCAAGACAGAAGGCACAGTCTTTTTGTAATCTAATTTTGGAAGCCACATCCCTATAGGACAATAGATCTATTAGGAGAGTGAGTCTGTAAGTCCAGCTAGCGTTCAAGGGGAGGGAATTACTCAAGGGTGTGGGTGACAGAATGTGGGAATTACTGGGCACCATCTTAGAGGCTGCCCACCACACATGTAATATATTAATGATTGTTATTTTTAGATCAATTAATACATAAATATTAAAAATGTTCCTGTTTTCATTTTTAATATGGGAAATACTGATAAGACCAATATAACCAAAAGCATTTTGGAGTCCTCGATAATAAATTAAAAAGTCAAGGAGTCCCAAGACCTAAAGGTTTGAGAACTGCTGGTCTAGGTTTGTGGTATTTACAGGAGAAGTACCTTGGTACTATGTGGGGGCCAGTCCATTCACCCACCCATCCACCCATCCGTCCATCCATCTATCCCTCCATCCATCCATCCCTCCATCCTTGCATCCATCCATCTACACACTCAGCTATCCAGCCATACATGCAATCGAAATATTCCAACTACTGGGCTAGGGCTGGTGCTTTAACAGTAAACAAGACCGCCAGTTATTGTCCTGTGGAGCTATAATATGTTAACAGATGACACAATTAACAAATAAATAAGATAGATTTTTAAAACAGTAACTTCAAGTTGTGATAAGTTGGGGCCCCAAAGCCTAGACCCTGGAGAAGCAGTTACTCTTGAATTGACACTATTTTCGGGGGCATTATAATAGGTGGCCCACACTGTGGGTGAGGTGGGCCCAGACTGCATGGTCCAGGGAGAAGGGAGTATGTCCCAGCTGTGGCAAGATAAGTGTAAAGCCCTAATGAGCCAGAATAATCTGGTATCTCCCAGGTTCTTCATGCCTAGTTAATTTTTGTCCCCCACCCACAATGAGTTTTTCATAAAAGTCCAGCTTCCTTTAAGTCTCTAGGGCAAGCCTGGGGGGAAATAATCCAGGTTTGTCCGGGAAGCCAGGGTACTGGTGACTGTGAGACTTAGGGTGAGAGGCTCTCACATGGAAGATGCAACCCATATGGGCAGAATAACTGGGACTACAGGCACGTTCCACCATGCCTGGCTAATTTTAAAAAATGTTTTTTTGTGGAGACCCAAGCTGGTCTCAAACTCCTGAGCTCAAGTGATCCTCCCACCTCCGCCTCCCAAAGTATTGGGATTACAGGCATGAACCACTGCTCTCCACCTGATAACGTTTTTGGGAGGAGGTAGGGATAGTCTGGGGCAGAGACAGGCAGTGATCCCAAGCTGGAGACACAAGGAGGCCAGGCTGTGGGACAGAAGCAGGGGGTGGGTGGCTGGGATGGGAATAGAGCATAAATGACAAATAGAGGCTGAGCACAGTGACTCACGCCTGTAATCCCAGCACTTTGGGAGGCCAAGGCGGGCAGATCACTTGAGGTCAGGAGTTCAAGACCAGCCTGGCCAGCATGGTGAAACCCGCCGTCTCTACTAAAAATGCAAAAATTAGCCAGGTGTGGTGGTGCACGCCTGTGATCCCAGCTACTTGGGAGGCTGAGGCAGGAGAATTGCTTGAACTCGGGAGGTGGAAGTTGCAGTGAGCTGAGATCACGCCATTGCACTCCAGTTTGGACGACAGAGCAAAACTCCGTCTCAAGGAAAAAAAAAAAAAAAGACAAGTAGTGACCTTTAGGAAAAAAAAAAAAAAAAAGACAAGTAGTGACCTTTCCTATTTAAAACCCTTGCCTAGGCCAGCCCTGTTCTGAGCATCAGCTGAAAGACTTTGAGCATTTTTAAAGAGGAAATGTGCCCCTTCCCGCTCCCCTCAACTCGTGGTTTCACAGTGTAAATTGTGCTTCAGAAGGCAGGGCTCACCCCCTCAGGGGACACAGCAGCATTAATCTGTTATAGCTGCTTTTAGTGACCAGGTCCCAGCGCACAACAGCCTCCAGAAAGACCAGGTCAGGCCTCTTTGGAATGACATGGGGCAGGGGTGCTTTTTTCTAGGGTGGGTGGGTCTTTGCGGACCAGGCACAATTCTGCTTCCAGAGCAGTCTTCACCATAATGGTCCGTTGGTGGCTTCAACCTCAGATTTGAATGTGGGCTGTATCACAGCAAAATGCCAAAACCTTGTGAATATTTGTATGAAAGTTCAAGCCCTATTTGGCTCTTGACCCCTTTTAAGAGAGAACGGGGTGTTGCCATTGGTTTCAGGCCTCATCTGTGGATTAAATTTGTGAGCTAATAATAACCAGCTCAATTGCCCCTGACATCAGTGGTTCTGGAAGCATGGTCCTGGCCCGGCAGCATCACTGGGGAGCTTGTTAGAACACAGATGTTGGGGGCTCACACCAGACTGGCTGAGTCATACTCTTTGGAGATGGGCTGAGGCCTGGGGATCTGTGTTTTAACAAGCCCTCCAGCTGATTCTGACGCCCATTCAAGTTTGAGAGTCACTGTTCATTAAGTGTATTAACCCTATTTAAGAGATGAAGAAAATGCAGTTCAGAGGGGCATAAGTAACTCTACCAGGATCAAGCCGCCAGCAAGTGGAGTGCCAGGACTCAAACCTGGGTTGTTTCATTGGAGGAATTATGTGGGCCGAGCGTGGTGGCTCACACCTGTAATCCCAGCACTTTGGGAGACCGAGGAGGGAGGATCTCTTGAGGCCAGATGTTTGAGACCAGCCTGGCCAACAGGGCAAGACTCCCCTATCTCTAAAAAAAAGAAAAAAAAAAAAAAAAAGAGGAACTGTTTTTTCTTTTGTTTCTTCCGGTCCACCCATCCATCCTCTTTCAGCCTCGATTCTCTCTCCTGGGGTTCTCAACTTGGCTGCATACTGACACCAGCTGGGGAGCTTTAAAAAATAATATTGATGCCAGGGCTTCACCCTAGGAAATGGCATCTGCAGGGGGTGGCTCCAGCATCTGTACTTTTTTCTTCCCTGATCACAGGGAGCTTCACCCAGGTTCCGCTGCTATTTAAAATGTTTCTTGGCCGGGCGTGCTGGCTCATGCCTGTAATCCCAGCAATTTGGGAGGCTGAGGCAGGCAGATCACAATGTCAGGAGTTTGAGACCAGCCTGGCCAACATGATGAAACCCCATCTCTAACAAAAATACAAAAATTAGCCGGGTGTAGTAGCGCATGCCTGGTAATCCCAGCTACTCAGGAGGCTGAGGCAGGAGAATCGCTTGAATCCGGGAGGCAGAGATTGGAGTGAGCCGAGGTCACCGCCACTGCACTCCAGCCTGGGTGAAAGAGCGAAACTCAGTCTCAAAAAAAAAGAAGTTTCTGATGAATGCATTTGCACTAAGGTGTGAGTAATTGAATGTGTTACCTTTCTGGAGTATCTGCATTTGAAAAAAGAAACCAAGGACATAAAATAATGAATTGCACAAGCATCCCAGCAAGTGGGAGAGGCCGGCTTTTGATCCCGATTCGCACTTGGGGTAGATTGATTGCTCTTAACGCACCCTGCTGGAATCTACCCGGCAGACCTGCTCCTACCCAGCCTTATCTGAGGTTTCTGAATATGTTGTGTCTTTTTGAGGGGCGTTTTGGACTAAAAGAACTTGCATGAATCATTCTTGAATGCCCTTAAGCCATCAGCCTTGCCCACACAGGGCTGAGTTTCCCAAACCCGTAACGGCCGGTCAGTTCCATTCTAACTAGCCAGCAAAACCAGAATCGTTTTTAAAAGAATGTTATTTTTAAGGCATTCCGGAATGAATGCTAAGGACCTCTCTCTTCAGGCCTCTTTCCACGTCCATCCAAACATATTCTGCCACAGAAATTGTGGCGGCACCTAAGTCATAAGTTAGAGAAGAGTAATTCCCCAGATCCCTATTCAAACAAATTGTGTGAGACCCGTAGTGTGGCTAACTCTAGGACTTGAAAAGATTTAGATGTTGACCTAGGCTGCAGGCTCCCTCCACCCCTTTTAATTTTAAGTTATGATCAACCTTTGGTCTTTAAAAGCAAAGAGAAAGAAAAGCCCACCCTAAAATGATTTTTTTTTTTTTTTTTTTTAAATAGCAGCGACAGTCTCTACCCTGTTTCCCGCACCTGGTGGGAGACACAGAAACACCTCCGCCCTTCAGGAAGCAGCCCACTTGTCAGCAGCTGGGCTCCCAGGAACAAAGGCCTAGGTTCATTACCACAGTATCGACCGTGACACGTTCCACCCGGGCCACCTCCCCCAGAGTTCCTCAATTCACACCCCAAATGAAGTGTAATTGGACCTGGACACCTTTGAAGTCCTCTAGCAGATTGCCAGCATTTTGAAATGTCCTTGATTTGCATGGTGAGGACCTGGTTGGAGGTGACATTTTCCTTCCCCTCGTCCCACAGTTTTAAAGACAGGATTATTTTAAATGACATTCTCCAACCAGGAAGAGTTACCATGGAAGAAATCAAAGTTCTCAAAGCCAAAAAAGAAAAAAAAAAAAAAAAGAAAGAAAATAAAAGGAAAAATGTCCGATGATTTGATTAATTTCTAATTCACACTTTGGCCCAGTCCTGGATCTAAGGGTGCCACATAGGGAGCCATGGTTTCCTCCCCAACTTCTCCCCAGGTCTCCAACCTAGGGGATGACAAGGACCCAGGAGACTTGGCTAGGAGGTTCTGACGGCCAGCAGGCCACTTGTCAGACCTGAAATCAGAAAACAAGCGCAGCTGCAGGCCCTTGGGTTGGTGAGGGAGGCAGTGTGTTGATTGCAGACCATCTATCTTCCTTCCCAGCTGAGCCAGGGCTGCTCTGCGGAAATCACGTGCACTCCCAGAAATAAGCGTGCCTGTGTGCACCATGAGTCTAAAGCTTGATGGTTTCCTGCAAGCCAGAGGAGGAAGGGCCTGCCTGGTGGAGTCATGCCTGCAGACACGTGTCGAGCCCATGAGGGGCCAGACTGGCAGTCCATTTTGCTCTAGGAAGCAGCCAGCCCCCAGTTTGCAGCCGCCCCCCAACTTGTCTGCTTCTGAGAGCTTCCTCGGGGGCAGCCATCCTCTGAAGCAAATGACCCACTTTCCCCCAGAGCAGCGCTGTCCGACAGAACTCTCTGTGAGCACGGAAAGGTTTTCTGTCTGTGCTGTCCAATAGGGAAGCCACCAGTCACATGTGGTTACTGAGCACTTGAGATGTGGCTGGTGTGATTGAGTAACTGAATTTTATATTTTCTTTAACTTTAATTGAAGTAGCCACATGTGGCGAGTGGACAAGTGGGACAGCACAAAGACAGATGAACAAATAAAACCCATAAGAAGGCTGGGCACGGTGGCTCACTTCTGTAATCCCAGCTCTTTGGGAGGCTGAGGCGGGAGGATTGCTTAAGGCCAGGAGTTCAAGACCTCATCTCTACCAAAATTTTTTAAGAAGTAGCTGAGTGTGGTGTCGCACACCTTTAGACCCAGTTGCTTGGGAGGCTGAGGCAGGAGGATTGCTTAGCTCAAGAGGTTGAGGCTGTAGTGAGCTATGATCGAGCCACTGTACTCCAGCCTGGGGGACAGAGCAAGACCCTGTCTTTAAAAACAAACAGGCTGTGTGTGCTGGCTCACGCCTATAATCCTAGCACTTTGGGAGGCCAAGGCGGGCAGATCATGAGGTCAGGAGATCGAGACCATCCTGTCTTACGTGGTGAAACCCCATCTCTACTAAAAATACAAAATAATTAGCCAGGCATGGTGGTGGGTAACAGTAATCTCCAGAGGCTGAGGCAGGAGAATGGCGTGAACCCAGGAGGCGGAGCTTACAGTGAGCCGAGATCATGCCACTACACTCCAGCCTGGGCAACAGAGCGAGACTCCATCTCAAAACAAACAAACAAACAAAACACCCAAGAGTGGAAGTCCCAGTTTGCAGGGTATATAATGTTGACTATCAACTCCCCAAAAAAGACCATCAGAAAAAATCAAGCAGTGCTAAGTTTATTAGACCTGCTTCAGTAAGAGAGAGCCCCCTTGACAGAATGTTACTAGCGTCTCAAAGTGGGGAAACTGGGGACATGTATTTATAATGTTTTAGAGCCCAGACTGGGTGATTTCCAAATTGGGTCTTTCAAGGCAAGAAATTTGGACTGGGGAGAGTCTATGGAGCTTTCGGCTGGTGAATACAGCAAGGCCAAAGTCCTGTAGTAACCCTTGATTGGCTAGCTAGCTGCTGGTCTTGACAACAAGTTATTTTAGTTTGTTCCATCTTATCTTCCAGAAGCAAGTATTTCTTAGGGCAAGTAGCTAAGGTATTTTTGCTTGTTTTCAGTATTATTTTAACATGGGGACATGAGCATATGCCTGGTCCCAGTATTGTTTAACATAGGGACAGGGAATAACAAATTACCCCAAAACTTCATGACTTAAAACAATAAACATTTATTATCTCACAGTTTCTGAGAGTTAGGAATTTGAGAGTGGCTTAGCTGGGTGGTCCTGGCTTGAGGTGTCTCATGAGGTTGCAGCTAGGGTGTTGGCCGGCACTTCCAACAGTCATCTGAAAGCTTTCCTGGGACTGAAGGACCCACTTGCAAGGGTGCTCGCTCACATAGATGGTATAATGGGGTTGGCTGTTGGCAGGACGGCTTAGTTTCTTGCCATGTGGTCCTGTCCAATGGGACTGCTTGAGTGCCCTTATGGCATGGTAGCTGGCTTCCCTGAGAGCAAGTGACTCAAAAGAGAGCCAGACTGAGCCCACAATGTCTTTTATTACCTAACCTTGAAGTCTCAGTTTATCATTTCTACACTATCTTATTGGTTATATAGGTCGGCCTTCTTTAATGTGGGAGGTGACTGTGCAAGGAGTTAGTATCGGGGGCAAGAATCCCAGGGAGAGGGAATAATGTGGTTTCAGTTCTTAGTGGCAAGTGAGGGATAGTAATATAAGGGGAATGGAGCTTTCTGGGTTTCAGAGCTGAGAAGCAGTGGTGGCAAATCTGAACATGTAGGTTGGGGGGACCCACTGACTGACCCAACATTCCACCCACTTCTTTTGGTATGTTGTTCTGGTCACTGTTGCTACATAACAAGTTACTCCAAAATTTAGTGACTTCAAACAAACATTTCATTATCCTCATGGACTTTCTGGGTCAGGAATTTGTGCAGGGCACAATAGGGGATGGCTTGACTGTGCACTGCGATGTCTGAGGCCTTAGCTGGAAAGACTCAAAGATCAGAGATGACGTGATGCTTAGGAGCTGGGGTCACCTGAAGGTTCCAGCATTTACATGTCTGGTGCCTGGACTAGGAAAACTCAAATACTTGGACTGTGGATTGAAGAGTTATCAGATGACCTCGCCATGTAGCTTGGGCTTCCTCACAGCATGGCAGCCTTAGTATAGTGGGACTTCTTACACGGCAACTCAGGGCTTCAAGTGTGATTGTTCCAGAAAACACGGTGGAAGCTGCATGGGCTCTTATGACCCAGCCTTGGGAACTTCCACTGTGTTCATTGAACCAGTCACAAGCCTGCCTGGATTCAAGGGAAGGGGACACAGACCTCATTTCTCAATGTCAATGGAGAATGTCAATGTCACATTGTAGAAGAGCACATGAGGTGGATGATATTGTTGCAGCCATTCTTGAGAAATACAATCTGCCATGCATGACAATTTCCTAAAGCTTTTGTCTTTGATGGGTGGGAGCAGTGGGGGTGGGAGGAATTTGGGCCCAGGGCATCCTACAGAGCTATCTTTGTTAGACAATGCTTGTTCTGTCCTCATCATAGCTTGCTGGCTGCAACGGTATAAACGTTTGTGTCCCCCTAAAATTCATATGCTAATACTAATCCCCAGTGCAATAGTATTAAGAAATGGCGCTTTTGGGAGATGATCAGTTCATGAGGGCTCTGTCCTCATGGGATTAGTGCCCTTATAAAAGAGGCCCAAGGGAGCTTATTTGTCCCTTCCACCATGTCCTCACACATAGAAGGCACCATCTATGACACAGAGGGCCCTCACTAGACACTGAATCTGCAGGTGCCTAGATCTTGGACCTTCCAGCCTCCAGAACTGTGGGCAATAAATTTCTGTTGTTTATAAGCCACCCAATTTATGGTAATTTTTTATGGCAACCATAACAGACCAAGACACTGGCCCAAGCCCAAGCTGACGGGGACACACAAGGAGGAAGAGATGAATCTAGGAAAGGTGGTTCTTCACACAGGCACATAGGACAGTGTCCCAGAGGATGGTGCCAGAGAGAGCTCAGACTGTGTGGCCTTGAACAAGTGGCTTGACACTTGTGTGCCCTATCTCTAAATTGGGAAGGATAAGCCCTGTCTCAGGATTTCTTTTCTTTCTTTCTTTTTTTTTTTTTGAGACAGAGTCTCGCTCTATTGCCCAGGCTGGAGTGCAGTGGCACGATCTTGGCTCACTGTAAGCTCCGCCTCCCGGGTTCACGCCATTCTCCTGCCTCAGCCTCCTGAATAACCGGGACTACAGGCGCCCACCACCATGCTCAGCTAAGTTTTTGTATTTTTAGTAGAGACAGGGTTTCACCATGTTAGTCAGGATGGTCTCGATCTCCTGACCTCATGATCCGCCTGCTTCGGCCTCCCAAAGTGCTGGGATTACAGGCGTGAACCACCGTGCTCAGCCAGGATCTCTCTAAGGAGCAGGTTACGTTCAGTGTGTCAAGTTATAGCAGAGTGGCTGGCACAGAGTGGGCATTCAGGGTATGGTAGCTGCCGTCAGGATATCATGATGACTTCCTCACCCCTTATCCAATCTGAGTCCAGTGATCTGTGGCACAGTATTAGATGTGGCTGGGTAACAAATCACCCCAAAATTTAGTGGCTTAAAATAATGAAAGTCTTTTTTTAAAAAACAAACAAGCAAACACAAAAACAACTGCCCTTGTTCCTGTGACTCAGAATCCAGAGCTTGGCTGGGCAGGGTGGCTTAGGATCTCTCAAGAGGTTGGCTTCAGAAGTTGGCTCGGGTGTAGTTCTCTGAAGGCTTAGCTTCAGAGGTGGTCCACTCATGTGGCTGTTGGCTGGGAGCCTCAGTTCTCTTCACCTAGGCCCTCTGCAGGGCTGTGTAAGTGTCCTCTAGGCATGATGGCTGGCATCCCCTAGAGCAGGGCTTCTCCATGATGGCAGAATCTGCATCTGTCTTAGTCCTGCTAGATCTCCAAAGCCCAGCCTGATGCCTGGCCCAGTGCATTCTGTGAGGTTCCAAAGACTGAGAGCTGCCTTAAGTATTCTGTCCTAGTTCTTTACATTCTTCTGCAAGGTCTTTTGGTGACTCTGCCTATGTTGGCAGTGACCTCCGGTTTTAAAGAAGATCCATGCACCTCTGATTGGGAGAACCTTGGGGAAAAGAGAAAATTCAGGCCTGCCAAGTCTCAGGCCCCGCTGCCCCTCCTTGCCAGAGACTTTCCTTCTAGAGCTCAGCCTTGGGCTTCTGAGTGCATTCTAACAGAGTCCACATTCACAGAAACCCAAATAACTGTTCCACAAGGCAGAGGGCTGTGTGGGCCCTGCGAGAAAGGAGAGAGCATATAGGAAGGAGCTCACATCCTGCCAAGGGTAGCCAAGGGACCCAGTGTTCCAGCTGGGCCAAGAAGGACTGGTCAAAGTTGCTGTTCTGGTTAAGTAGCACATGCAAAGGCCCTGGGGTGGGAAGATAAGGAACAGGTTCTGGGGCTGCTGAACAGCAAGGATGGGCTGGGAGGGCAGGGACAGATGAGGCCAGAACACGGGGTTAAAGCTGACTCAAAGGACAGTGTGATAACTGAGGCAGCCACAAGAAGGAAAATGGGGCTGGAGTGAAGAAAATGAAGCAGAGAGCTGAACCAAAGCCACAGCCCTGAGAAAGCGATGATGTAAGGGAAGGAAAGAGGCACCGGGGAGAGATATTTAGATGTAAATCTGACCAGACTAGATGTCCAGATTAGATTAGAGGGGAGGAGGTGGGACGGGTGGGTGAGTGGTTTCCCCTCTGAATGTTTAGAGGCAGCTGTGTTTAAGGAGGCTTAAGGTGTTTACTCAGTGTCCTGGGACCAGAAAGAGACTCCAGAAAGCCTGGGGCCTGGCAGAGTTTGGGCCATGATGTCATTCACACAGGGAGTCTGGCTGCAGCCTGTCTGGGGTGAGGTCCCCACTGCGGCTTGTCTCCTAGGCAACCGACTCTGCTGAGAAACACGCAGTAATGACTCTCTAGATTTGCAGGTTACCAAGCACATGAAACATATATCTTTGTTTCATTTAATTGTCCCAGTGGGAATTATCCCCATTCTACAGATGAAGCCACTGAGGCCTCAAGGCTCAGAGAGGTCGGGTCTCTTCTCTCAGGCCAAGGAGATGGCAGAGCTGGGCCTGGAACCCAGTGTTCCTAACCCCTAGCCAAGTCTTCTCTCCAACACACTTTCCTGCTTTCTGGTCTCACAGCTCCCTTAAGAGCTATTTCTATTGAATCCAGTTCACAAGTATTTGCAGAGCTCCTCTGTGAGGTGGGCAGGTGTGGCAGGCTTCAGGTGAAGTTGCAAGCATCTCTGGGTTTTTGGGTGGGGGACCCTGAGAGAAGTATGTTAGGAGTGTGAGTAGTATGATGTGCTGAAAGTGGAGGGGAGGGACACTAAGATCAGAGCCATCAATCAGAAACAGGTCCCTGAAGGCAGACCATCAGGACGACAAGGATCTTGGGCAAAGGCCCATCAAGGCAAGTGTCAAGTTCACAGAGAACTTGATAACAGGCCTCTCTGCTATCTCCCTCTTCTGGTGCCAGATGTTCGTGAACTTGACCTCACCTTTCTGGTTTTGTCTTGTTTATTGTCCCCACTGCACTGCAAGGACCTCACCTCTCCCTACCACGCCCCTCTTTGTCGGTTCCCTCTTCCAGGAATAGGTGGCCAGGGTAGTACCAGGACCCAGAGAGGAGCTATGAATTCCAGGCTCTTATTTCCTTCCCCAGCTCCCTTTGCCTCTGGAACACCTAAGCGCTTTCTGCGACAAGCTCTCTAAATGATTGGAACTTTCTCCCAAATCAGCACTTTTTCATGCTACATTAGCATTTATTGGTTTGATATTTACATTTGGCAAAGGAGCACCCCGTCCCTGGGTCCCTGGGAGCACACACCATCAACTGAAACAGACCCTAATTGCCATTCAATCCCCTCCCTTCATCCCCTCAGCCCCGCCCCCATCGGCCATCTGCTTTGTCCTCCCCCCACCCCCAGTCCAGTAAAAGAAAGTTCTGAAGGGGTTATCTTTACAGACCAAAAGTTCTGCTGATAAACAGGGGCCCTGCAGAGAGGAGAGAGGTATTCCCTACACAGAAGTCCTGGCAGGACCGATCTGAATTTGCATTGCAGTAATGCATATGCATTGTAGCTCTCCTTTGGAGTATAATTTCCTTGAGGGCAGGAATCTATTTTGGTTCTTTGAATTTTTCCACATCCCCCTCCAAGACCAAGGATCAAGCTGTCAGAGGCGTTTGAACCAGAGCAACTCCATGTTGAATAAGGGCTGGGTGAAATAAGGCTGAAACCTACTAGGCTGCATTCCCAGACGGTTAGGCATTCTAAGTCACAGGATGAGAGAGGAGGTCAGCACAAGATACAGGTCATGAAGACTTGCTGATAAAACAGGTCGCAGCAAAGAAGCCAGCTAAAACCCACCAAAACCAAGATGGCAACGAGAGTGACCTCTGGTCCTCCTCACTGCTACACTCCCACCAGCACCATGACAGTTTACAAATGCCATGGCAACGTCAGGAAGTTACTGTATATGGTCTAAAAAGAGGAGGCATGAATAATCCACCCCTGGTTTAGCATATCATCAAGAAATAACCATAAAAATGGGCAACCAGCAGCCCTGGGGCTGCTCTGCCTATGGAGTAGCCATTCTTTTATTCTTCTACTTTCTTTTTTTTTTTTTGAGACGGAGTCTCACTCTGTCGCCCGGGTTGGAGTGCAGTGGCTGGATCTCAGCTCACTGTAAGCTCCGCCTCCCGGGTTCACGCCATTCTCCTGCCTCAGCCTCCCGAGTAGCTGGGACTACAGGCACCCGCCACCTCGCCTGGCTAGTTTTTTGTATTTTTTAGTAGAGATGGGGTTTCACCGGGTTAGCCAGGATGGTCTCGATCTCCTGACCTCGTGATCCGCCCGTCTTGGCCTCCCAAAGTGCTGGGATTGCAGGCTTGAGCCACCGCGCCCAGCCTATTCTTCTACTTTCTTAATAAACTTGATTTCACTTAGCTCTATGGACTCACCTCGAATTCTTTCTTGAGCGAGATCCAAGAACCCTCTCTTGGGGTCTAGATCAAGAACCCTTTCCGGTAACAAAGCTAGGCAAATAGTAGATTCTGTAAGAGCATTTGTCTACTCTGAAATTAGTAGAAAGTTCCTCCCTCCCTCTCTCTGGCAGCTGCAGTGAAAGACAGTGAAGGAATTATCCGGGAATCACGAGGAGAATGGAGACCACATGGAAAGGAGGTAAGTTCTCCCTTTTCCCTTTCAAAATCCCCTACAGATTTGACCAAGGAGCCTAGGCCTGCAAGATTGTGGTGGAGGGAGGAAGCGGTGTGGTAATGTGGTTAGAGTTCAGCTAGAACTGGCTCCAAAAGTCGGCGTTGCTATGTGACTAGTGCTGGGCTGTTTACTCCACCTCTCTGGGCCTCAGTTTCCTTTTTGGTAAAATCATGCTTCCGATCTTTTCTTTCCTCATGGGCTGGTGGTGAAGATGAAGTGAGATCAGGCATGTATGTAATGGGCTTAGGGCACCCTGCCAGGCACACAATAGGCTTAGGAGATGGTGGTTCCTGGTATTTCTTCAGACTTTTGGGCCCCATGCCTTGTGAGAGTGGAGTCCTAAGTGTACATTATAATTCCCGAGGGTGTCTCAGTATATTTATGCTGTCCCCTGTGGTTTTGAAGGGCAGGCTCTCACATCAGCCTCAGAGCCTTGCTACTCAAAGTAGGGTCTGCAGATCAGCAGCAGCAGCTTCACCATCACCCAGGGGGCTGTTAGAAAGGCCCACTCTAGACCTGCTGAATCCAAATCTGCATTTTAAGAAGATCCCTCAGTGACTCATAAGCACATTAGACTTTGAGAAGCACTTTAGAAACCCCCCTGTGAGATATGCAATGTGGAAATGACTACTCCCAATTTGAGGATGCAAAAATTTCCTCAAAGAATTGATGACGTTCTTTCCCCAATCCCATGAACATCTAGAAGAGAGAAGAGGGTTTGTGACTCCTTTGTGTCCTGGAAACTTCTCTCTACCCATAGTTCTTCCTTGAAGGCTCAGCACACTCCAGTGAAAGGCAGAGATGAGTGGGCAGAGACTAGGGTTTCATCTGCAGTCACATATCCAGGAAGGGGTCAGGGATGCCTGCCGGCTGTCTGTATCTGGAGTTCACCAGGAGGAGTTTGGGATCTTGGCCTATCGGCTTGAGTTGGGATAACAAGAAGGCAGGAGAAAATGTCTTGTCAACAGACACAAACATTCTTTTGTTAAAATAGGATTTTCAAAAAGTTTAAAAAACTTGACTCTCATGCAAATGTAAAATGACCACATGTCAAAGATTTGATTTAGCTCATTAATTAATGAAGAAACCTGTAAGATGTTAAAACTTATACCCATGAGAATGGGAGGAACTAGTATTTATAGGCAATTTAATAGAAGAATGTTAGGATGAGATGGCTGGATTGGAAATTATTTGCATTTCTATCGGACAAAAATGTGAAAGTTAACCTCTGTCCCTACAGGGGCATTCAAGAGTGCAAGCCCAGCTTTGCACTGCAAGAACATCCAATAATCTCTTTTGCCTATTTCCAATTTGGGATAATTTTTTCTGACACTACCCTCTGCTAGTCCTTGAGAATCTGGAAATAGCTGTTACTTGAGAATTATCCTTGGAATGGAATGTGGGCCTTGAAAGAAAGGGGGAAAGAAAAGATGAACAAACCCCTCTTCTACCAGATTTGGAGTGTGTGCTTCCCTGTCTACCTTCCCCGGGTCCTTCGGAGCACGGTGCAACTGCATGAGCTGGCATCATGCAGAGGGGAATGATGGCTCACAGGAGGGAGACAAGGCAGCCTGCTCCTGACTCCTATCCTCTGTAACCTTGGCTGTTGCACAGAGGGAGATGATGTATCTGCAAACATATGCAGCCTTGTCCAAAATATTTTCCCCTCCTATGTAGTTCTTGCCAATATTGTTAATCTGTGGGTTGACTTCAGACCAAAATAAATCTCCGGGCCCTGGCCACCAGCTAGCTAATTTTACTTTGTAACCAGGGAATAGAAAGTGCGGGCCCTCAGCCGACCATTCTGTGTTTATTTTGTTTTCTCTCTGCTGCACTTTAAAAATCACATTTGGAAAAGTAGACCCTTTATGCAAAAGAACAGCCACTGAGAGAAACAGCAACAGAGATGGATGGATTAAAAACGGCAAGTTCTATCATCGCCACCCCCCGTCCCCCCACATACTTTTCTGTCTTTTCAGGATTCTGATGGTGCCCGTTGGCTGCTTCCGTGATGTCTGGAGTTGCAAAATGTGCCAGAAAGCAGAAGGATACACCGCCATTCAGAGAGGATTTTCTTAGGGACTTGAAGAAATTGACCTCGAAATTTCAGTAAATGAGAGGACTGTGGCTGGCCTGTATCTTTGGCACTGGGTACATTCTGTCATTCTTGTTGTACCTACATAAGATAATTATGTCTGGGTTCTCCCTGACTAATTCCAGGGGAAGTAAATGGGTAGACCCTTAACACTTCTGTGCCAGAAGGGACCTTGGAGGGCATCTAGTCCAACCTTGCCAGTTGAGAAGCAGGATTACCTAGTGGTTGGGAGCACAGACTTGAAGCCACATAGTCCCAGTTTGAAACTGACTCCATCGCTTACTAGCAGTATGACCTTGGACAAGTTACTAACCTCTGCCTCAGTTTCCTCATCTGTAAGGCGGGGGTGGCAATAATTGTCATTGCATCATAGGACTCTAGTGGGGGACTAAATGAGTTAACACATGTAAAGCACCAAGAATGTGCAAAGCATACAATGAGCCCTTGATAAGATAAAGAAATGAGGCTCAGAGAGGAGGAGCAACCTCCCCAAGGTCACTCCAGGAATTGAAAAACTGAATTGGATTCGATGAAAAAAGAAAAGAGGTTATCACTTCTTGGAAATTTTGACTAATAACTGTTTTCTTTGCCTGTGTTACATCATCTTGGCCGAACACTTAGAGAGAACCCTAATGTGGAAGTCAGGGCAGTGCATTCTGTTGTGGGTGTAGCTCTCACTGACGGTGGCCCTAGTTTTGGGCTGGATGGTCTCCAGGATTCCTGTCGGTACTAACATCTTATAATTCAAAATCAGGGTCTGCACTCTCCATTCAAGCCAAGCCTGTCTTTTCCTACAACACTCTTTGCACTCTTTGTTTCCCCCTCCACCCCATCCCCACCATAATCCTCTGACATTTTGCCCAACTGTATCTCACGGGCATCAACAACCAGTTTCCCTTTGGCTTTCTGACTCTGCCCCCTCCTCATTATTCCCTCCCCTTCTCTTCACTGCTGGGGCAATTATGGTCATCAACTGCCCCACACCTTAGCCTTGCAGTTGCCATATTTAAGTTGATTGTACATGATCAGTCTTGTAGGTTCTTGAAAGTTACCATGTTGGCAGCTTGAAAGTAGGGACTTCATTTATGCCTTATCATGACCCATTTTGAGGGCCTGATAGAGTGCCCTTGGCAAGGTTATCCTTTACAATTTGTTGACTGACTCCAAAACGATTTGAAATATTGGATGAAATATTATATTATCAAGATTCTATCTAGTACATTCAGTACAGCTGTCATTGACGTCCTTTGTTTGCAAAGAAGCGAGTATTGCCAAACTCTAAAACCCAACAAAAAGGATATTGTAGAACAATTATAATTTCAAACTTGAAAATGTCCTGCTGAAACACAGGAGTATGTTAGATACTTCTCCTGCCACCCTCCTTTCTCCTCAACCTCATCCCGCCCCACTCTCCCTAGTATACAGGCCCAAGTCAAATTTTACATTACCACCTATTGGTGAAATGAGCCATTGCAGCCCAGCTCTATAAGACATTGTAAATGCCTGGATAACAGTGAGTAGTGTAGACCCTTTTATGGTTCATAAGCATATTGATTACATTTTCATGCTATTGCGTGAGATGAACCTCCCTCAAACCTTGTTATGATGTCAGCACATTATCCATCTGATGTGAAAAAAAAATGGTGAGTGGAGTTTGAAATGCTGGGAGCTGAGAAGGTAGAGTCAGGTATGGCCCAGAGAAATATATTTTGGATTAGGCAGATCCCAAGGAAATAGTGAGGGCTAATAACAGAGGAAGTCCTAGAGTACAAAAGAAATGACTAAGCACTTTAGGCGCTGCAGAGGAAAAGTAAACAGCTATTTGGGGACACCAACTTCTGCACTGTATGCTAATACTAGGGTAAATATAGCAAGGCCCAGTGTATATATAACAATGCAGATATAGCTGGCTGACCACCAATGTAATCCTGCCTTTCCCAAATCTTTTTTCCTAAAGTTGTTGGAGCCCAATTAAAAATTCTACATTGAAGACTAAGGGAAAAAGATGTTTCATTATAGAGCTGGGACTGATTGCATTTTCAAAAGGTGGCTGCAACAACATCCCACACACTTTTCTGCTGTATAATCTGCCACTCTTCCATCGAGTAGAGGAGATAATTTCTCCATTCCTTTGAATCTGAGTGAGTTCTGTGACTGTTTTGACTGATAGAATGATGTAGAAGAGAGATTTTGTGATTTGAAAGGCGAGGTCACAGAAAGCCTTGCAACTTCCACCTGACCTGTCAAGAATGCTTGCTCTTGGGATACTCCCTCTTGGAACCCAGCCACTATGCTGTAAGAAGCCCAGTCTACATGCAGACACCACATATAAGGCATCGTAGTCAACAGCCACAGTTAAGTTCCCAGCTGGCAGCCAACTTTAACCACCAGTCTTGTGAGTGAGCCATCTTGGACATCCAGTTTGGTTAAACCTTCAGATGACTCCAGCCCCAGCTGACACCTGACTGCAACCACATGAGAAACCAGGAATGAAAACCCCCTGGCTGAGCCCAGTCAACTCATAGAACTGTGAGAGATAATAATAAGTTGTGGTACTAAGCCACTAGGATTGGGGCACCATGCAATAATAGGTAACCAAGACAGCAGCAACTTTAGTCAGACACATGAGCCATGGGATGACACATAATTAGGTATATTTTTAAAAACTTGGATTCAGCTTTAGGTCTATGCATCCCCAACATAGAGAGGCACTATTTCAGTTCACATCTGCTGCCTCTGATCAAAACACTATCTTGTACTTCCAGAGAGAGAGAGAGTGCAAGTGTGTGTATTTGCTGACAGGCGTCCCCTTGTGTCCCCATCTGTGTGACTGGAGCTCAGTGTCTCTCACACTTTCTAGTATGATACTTGGTGCCATATTTGCAGGTCCTGAGGTAAGAACCCATGCTGTTGTCTTCAGAGAGTTTCATGGGTTGGACTGTGCCATATATGGGCAAAAATCCACCCACACCTTTTCTTTTAATCACCTTTATGGATGTATAATTTACATATATACATTTTTCTTATTACCTTTTATTTCTGTAATTTATTTATTTATTTTTTGAGACAAAGTCTCACTATCTTGCCCAGGATGGAGTGCAGTGGAGTGATCACGGCTCACTGTAGTCTTGACCTCCTGGGCTTAAGCAATCCTCCCACTTCAGCCACCCGAGTAGCTGGGACCACAGGCACACGCCACCACTCCTGGCTCATTTAAAACTTTTTGTGTGTGTGTGTGTGGAGACAGGGTCTCACTATATTGCAGAGGCTGGTCTCAAACTCCTGGGCTCAAGCGATCCTAGTGCCTCAGCCTTCCAAACTTGGGGATTACAAGCATGAGCCACCATGTCTGGCATCCTTTGTGGATGTATAATTTACATACATACAATAATATGTACCTATTTTAAGTATACAATTTGATGAGCTTTGACAAACGTAGCCCATGAAACCACCGCCATAATCAAAGTATAGAACATTTTTTTTTTTTTTGAGACGAAGTCTCACTCTTGTCGCCCAGGCTGGAGTGCAATGACGTGATCCCAGCTCACTGCAACTTCCGCCTCCCAGGTTCAAGCGATTCTCCTGCCTCAGCCTCCTGAGTAGCTGGGATTACAGGCGCCTGCCACCAC
>NW_012111253.1:5067271-5068772 GCF_000951035.1 Colobus angolensis palliatus
TGCCTCAGCCTCCCCAAGTAGCTGGGATTACAGGCGCCTGCCACCACACCCAGCTAATTTTTGTATTTTTAGTAGAGACGGGGGTTTCACTGTGTTTGCCAGGCTGGTCTCGAACTCCTGACCTCAGGCGATCCCCCCTCCTTGGCCTACCAAAGTGTTTGGATTACAGGCATGAGCCACCGTGCCCGGCCTATAGAACATTTTAATCACCCCAGAGACGTGCCCCCTGTGCAGCCAGTTCCCTCCTCATCCCCCAGCCCCTGGCGAGCACTGATTTGCTTTGCCACCATCAATCAACTTTTGTCTTTTCTGGTATTTCATATGAATGGAATCATATAGGATAGACTTTTATGTGACTACACACTATTTAGCATAATATTTTGAGGTTCATCCATGTTGTTGTGTATGTCTGTAGTTAATTTCTTTTTCTCACCGAATTGTATACCACTGTATGATATGTCACAATTTGTCTATTCATTCTCCTGTTGCTGGACATTTTGATTGTTTATTGTTTGGGGCTACTATGAATAAAACTGCTATGGACGTTTATGTACAAGATTTTGTGAACATACGTTTTTATTTCTTTTGGGTAAATATCTAAGAGTGCCATTACTGGGTATATTAGTACATTTTCATACTGCTGTAAGGAACTTCCCAAGACTGGGTAATTTATAAAGGAAAGAGGTTTAATTGACTTACAGTTCAGCATGGCTGGGGAGGCCTCAGCAAACTTATAATCATGGCAGAAGGTGAAGGGGAAGCAAGGCACCTTCTTCCCGAGGTGGCAGGAAGGAGAAGTGCCAACTGAAGGGGGAAGATCCCCTTATAAAACCATCAGATCTCTTGAGAACTCACTCACTATCATGAGAACAGCATGGGGGAAACTGCCCCCATGATTCAATTACTCTGCCTGGTCTCTCCCTTGACATGTGGGGATTATGGGGATAATGGGGATTACAATTCATGATGAGATTTGGGTGGGGACACAAAGCTTAACCATATCACTGGGTTATGTAATAAGTGTATATTTAACTTCATAAGAAACTGACAAATTGTTTTACATACAAGTGAAGTATGAGAGTTCCAGTTACTCCATATTTTTATCAACACTTGACATAATCAGTCTTTTTACTTGTGGCATCCTTGGTGAGTGTAATGACACCTCATTTGCCCATAGGTTTTTAACTGCCTACCCAACTAGGATGCCAGCAGGGACTGTTTTCACTGTTACATCCCCAGCCCCTGGAATAGCATGTAATAAATATTTTTGGAATGAATGGGTTCATGTCTCTGAGCTTCTGTGTTTTTCTGAAATATTGATTTCTCTAGGGAGTATGGTGCTCAAAGGACTTATGTACTTATAATTGTGAGAGATACTGTCAAATTGCTTGCTTTTTAAAAAATGCCAAACCGGCCGGGCGCGGTGGCTCAAGCCTGTAATCCCAGCACTTTGGGAGGCCGAGACGGGCGGATCACGAGGTCAGGAGATCGAGACCATCCT
>NW_012111253.1:5070877-5082049 GCF_000951035.1 Colobus angolensis palliatus
GGATGGTCTCGATCTCCTGACCTCGTGATCCGCCCGTCTCGGCCTCCCAAAGTGCTGGGATTACAGGCTTGAGCCACCGCGCCCGGCCTATAATACACTTTTAAAAGTTAGCAAAAAGAAATTTTTCATTGAAAATGGCAGTTGAATATATGTACATTAAAAAGCATTTACCCACAAGGAACCAGAGATCACTGAGTGTTTGCAGGGAGACACATGAAAATTCTGGACTCCCGCCCCAAAAGAAAGCTGTAAATATTTAAAGACTAAAATCAAGCTTCCAAACCATTGTGTCCAATCTGTTGATGAATATAACTTCACAGTGATGGGAAAGGCTAGGTTTGAATTTAGACTTCTTGGATTTCCCCATGGTTCTGCACGGGAGCACAGCAGTCTGGGGAGAGCCGGCTCCTGGCCCCTGTCTGTTCTCTTTTCTTGTCCTGCCTCTGAGGCTCTGTATCCCACTGGGAGAGGCCTTGGGGCACACATGCATCTACCCCACCAGCCCAAATGTCTCTGCTCTGTCCGATTCCCTTCCTCTACCCCAAATACTTCCCCTCTGAACAGTCATGTCTTGGCTACCACTCTGACCTAAGGGTGGGCTGTGGTTTGAATGTGTCCCTCTCAAATTCATATGTTGAAACTTACTCAGCAATGGGATGGTGTTAAGATGTGGGGCCTTTAGGAGGTGATTAAGTCATGAGGGCAGAGCCTTCATGAATGGGACTGTGACCTCATCAAAGAGGTGTGAGGGAGCTGTTTGTCCTTTCTGTTATGGGAGGCCAAAGCAAGAGGTGCCATCTGGGAAGCAGAGAGTAGCCCTCATCAGACACTGAATCTGTGGGTGCCTTGACCTTTGACTTCCCAGCCTCCAGAACTGTGAGAAAATAAAATTCCATTCCTTATCAGTTACCTTGTCTCAGGTATTTTGTGTTATAGCAGCAGAACAGGACTAAAATAGGTTGTGAACAGACAGTGACATGCCCCCTTGGTTCATGGGGAAGCCTGGGAATCCCCTGATAGTGGGCTTAGGGCTGTCAGGTAGGCAATTCTGGGTCCTAGGATCCCAGAGCGTGTCCAGAAGAGGAAAACGGGCTCCAGGCGGGTGTCCCTTTGTTCCTGTAGACTACTTGCCCACTGGGGTGGCCAGAGCAGGGACCTCTGGAGCATGGGACCCAGTTCTAAGGGTTGCTCTTGTCCTAGAGAGCAGACTAGGCCTTGTTCAGTAGAAGTGTTGTGTCCTTTGAGCTATCACTCATTTCTTTTCCCTTTTTTTCCTGAGCAGCTGCTAGAAACCCTCATTTGAGCTACTCACTTGCTGGGAACCCATTCTTCCAAGGGTGATGTTTCAAAATATTTCACCACTGTATAGTATAGGCAGCGGGCCATCAGAGCAGATGCCTACTTAGTGCCGAACCCTCTGCTGGGCCCGGCACTAATCCTTCTGTTGCTGGGTCATGGAGAGATAGAGGAGGGGCCTGAGCCACAAGGAGAAATACTGAAGGAGAGGCTTGGGGAAGGGGCCATTTATCATCAGTAAAAATATGTCAATATTTTAACAACTATCCCACTATACCTGTGAATGTTAGCTCTGCATTCTCTGCATCCCCCTTGGGTTTTATTAGGGGCAGCACTGCATTTAGCTAAAAGACTATACCCCTAAGCTAAAAGCTTCACTTGAAGCTTAGAGGTGGCTGCCGATATATAAGGGCAAATCTTCAAAGAGGCTCCTTCAGCTGGGAGGATTCCTTTTGCTCTTTGCTGTTCTTCTTCCTAAACCTGTCTGCCTGGACTGATGATGGCTGGAACTCTAGCAGCCATCTTGTGATCTTGGAGATGGAAGCCCCATTCTAATGAAAGCAAAATAGAAATATCCAAGGAGACTGGGTCCCTGGTGACTACCATACCAACCCCAAACTGCCCACCTCTGGACTTCATTTTATCAGACATTAAACCTCAGATTTGGCTGGGTGTGGTGGCTCATGCCTGTATTCCCAGCACTCTGGGAGGCCGAGGCGGGCGGATTGCTTGAGGTCAGGAGTTCGAGACCAGCCTGGTCAACATGGTGAAACCCTGTCTCTACTAAAAATACAGAAAAAAATTAGCCGGGTGTGTTGGCAGGTGCCTGCAGTCCCAGCAACTTGGGAGGCTGAGGCAGGAGAATGGCGTGAACCTGGGAGGCTGAGCTTGCAGTGAGCTGAGATCGTGCCACTGCACTCCAGCCTGGGCGACAGAGTGAGACTCTGTCTCAAAAAAAAAAAAAAAGAATTTAATGGCTTAAAACAAAACAAACATTTATTACCTCACAGTTTCTGTGGGTTAAGAATTCAGGAGCAATTTACCTGGGTGGTGCTAGCTCAGGGTCTCTCATGATATTACAGTAGGATGTTGGCTGGGGTTGCTATCATCTGAAGGCTTGACTGTAGCCAAAGGATTCACCTCCAAGATGGTTCACTTGCACAGTTCTTGGAAGGAGGCCTCAGTTCCTTACCACATGGGCATCTCCATGGGGCTACTTGAGCATCTTCACAATATGGCAGCTGGCTTCTCCCGGATAGGTTGATCCACGAGAGAACAGGGCCAAAGCCAAAAAGTCTTTGAAAATTCACCCTCAGAAGTCATACTCACCATTCCCACAACATCCTATTGGTCAGGGAAGGAATATACAAAGGCATGAATAACAGGAGGTGGGGATCAGTAGCCATCCTGGAGATGGGCTATCACATGTCATCACATGCATTGTCAGGCCAACATTCTTGACTCTGTGATTCTTGGCTGTGGGTCCAAAGTACACTCAAGAACGTGAAGAGTTATCAGATAACTACTCTAAATGTCTGAAGAGGAAATTGACAATTCTGGCTATGAACATATGGGCCCCAAAGACTCTTAATTTTGCTGTTTTTGAATCAAGGAGAAAGACACATTTTTTCAAGTGAATCAATCTGAGTGACAAATGGGGCCAAGGCTTGATCCCAGCGTTTCTGATACAAATTCTATGATCTCCTCCGCTCTCCTGCAAGCACTCATTGGTCCTTGCTAATTATATTGGTCAATGTCCAGTCCAGAAAACAGAAACTACTCTAGGTATTTTGAACAGATGGGATTTAATGCACAAAATTATTTACACATATGATAGAAAAGCTGAAAAGGCAAACAGGAGACCGTGAGACAACCCAGAGATAAGTAACTGCAGGAAACTTCAATTACCCTAACGCTGGAAGGATTTCGCGAAGAGCCAGGTCACTGGAGCCCAGCAGCTGGGGTCAGCAGGCAGAAGCTAGAGATGCTGTGAGCCTGTCCACTGGGATCTGGGGCCACAGAGAAGCTCCAGGGGCTGAGGCCGAAAGCAAAGAGAAGAAATACCCTGGCTTTTCCCTTCCTCCTATCCTCCAGTCTCCTTCTAGTGCCTTCGACTGTTGAATGCAGCTAGACGCCAGGAAACATGTAGACAAAACAGAGAAGGGGAAGGGCAGGGAGGGGGCATCTGAGGGCATGAGGCCCAGGACTGGCATGCTGGTGTTGGGTGTGTGGCAGATCTTATTTTTCCAAAATGACCAAACAATATTTCCAGCCCTACATGTTCGTTTAGAACCATGACACTCTTCCATTGTGTCAGACCATTATTGAATTGTTATAAAGAAATACCCGAGACTGGATGATTTACAAAGAAAAGAGGTTTAATTGGCTTGTGGTTCTATAGGCTGTACAGGAAGTATAGCAGCATCTGCTTCTGGGGGGCACTCAAGAAGCTTCCAATTATGGCAGAAGGTGAAGGGGAAGCAGGTGCATCACATCACATAGCCAGAGCAGGAGCAAGAGAGAGAGTGACAGAGAGAGAGAGCAGGGGTTAGATGCCATACACTTTTAAACAACCAGAACTCACTATCATGAAGACAGCACCAAGCCATGAGGGATCTGCCCCCATGATCCAAAAACCTCCCACCAGGCCCCACCTCCAGCACATTGAGGATTACAATTCAACAAGAGATTCGGGTGGGGACAAATATCCCATCTATATCACATATCAACAGGTGGAGTCTGAATCCCCGTCCTTCATCCTGGGTGGGGCTTTGCTATTGCCAGGATGAATAGAGTGGGGCAGAAGTGTTGCTCTGTGACTCCTGAGGCTGGGTCATGAAAGGTGATTCAGCTTCCACCTGGCTCTTTCTTGCTTTTGGGATGCTCTCCCTTAGAACTCAGCCACCATGCCGTGAACAAGTCCAGATCAGCCCAATGGACAATGCACATGGAAAGGTAGGGTGCCACCAGGAGAGAAACTGAGGCTCCAGCTAATAATCAACATAATCCTTCAGCTCCCAGCCTCCATGTCTTCCATCTGAGGCTCCAGATCTCACAGAACAGAGGCAAGCTGTCCCTGCCATTCCCTCTGTGAATTGGTGGCCATAATTATTTTTATCCTTTTGCCACAAAGTCTTGGGAAAATTTGTTACATGGCTATTATAACCAGGACAGCTAGGGAGAAGGGCAAGAGGAGTTTGGGTGAATAGTTGGGGCTCAGAGCAATATCAGCCTCCTCTTAGATCTTCTCTGTTAGGGTAGAATCCCAGTCGATAATTGCATTTGGTTGCAGAGCCTGTGGAAGCCAGTCTCACCCCTCTGCAAATTCTTAAAACCTTGCTTTTTGACCCACCCCCTTATATAATTCATTGCTTAACTTAGCACATATTCCCTGGGTGCCTAAACTGTGCTAGACAATGGGTATACGCTTGATTTAAATAAAACAGGCACAGTTCTTAACCTTAGAGAGAAAACAAATTACCTTATAAGTAAATATATAATTACAAATCGAGAAAATGCTCTGAAGAAAAAACACTGGATGCCAAGAGACAGGATAATAGAGGGTCTGGATTTTGCTTGGGGTATTAGTGAAGCATCTCTTAGGAAGTGATATTTCTCTCTCTCCTCTCCCTCTCTCTCATCCCTCCCACTCCCTGCTCTTGCACTCTCTCTCTCCCCCCATTTATCCCTTAGCTTTCCTAAACTTACTTAATTCTTTAAAGCAATGAAATGTTTTATAATACACTTTCTTTCTTTTTTCTTTTTCTTTTTTTTTTTTTGAGACAGAATCTCACTGTGTCGTCCAGGCTGGAATACAGCGGCATGATCTCAGCTCACTGCAACCTCTGCCTCTTGGGTTCAAGTGATTCTCCTGCCTTAGCCTCCCGAGTATCTGGGACTACAGGCGCACACCACTACGCCGGCTACTTTTCGTATTTTTAGTAGAGACGGGGTTTCACCATGTTGGCCAGGCTGGTCTCGAACTCCTGACCTCAAGTGATCCTCCCACCTCCGCCTCCCAAAGTGCTGGGATTACAGGCATGAGACACCGTGCCCGGTCTATAATACACTTCTAAAAGTTAGCAAAAAGAAATTTTTCATTGAGAATGGCAGTTGGATATATGTACAGTAAAAAGCATTTACCCACAAGAAATCAGAGATCATTGAGTGTTTGCAGGGAGACACAGGAAAATTCGGGACTCCCTCCCGCAAAGAATGCTCAGCTGTGCCAGTGTGCTGAGTGTGCCATAGAGTTTTAGGGGAATGACTCTTAGTCCCTGGAAGTCAGGGACTGCAGATTATAGGGTATGTGTGGCTGGTCTCAGCTGTGACCTGTTTCCAGAAAGCAAGCACAGTGGAATTGGCTCCAGGAAAAGAGAAAGGAGTCAGTGTTAAAGGATGCAGGTGGGGCCAAGCGCGGCGGCTCACGCCTGTAATCCCAGCACTTTGGGAGGCCAGGGCGGGTGGATTACTTGAGGTCAGGAGTTCAAGACCAGCCTGGCCAACATAGCGAAAACCCATCTCTACCAGAAATACAAAAATTAGCCAGGCGTGGTGGTACGCACCTGTAGTCTTAGCTACTTAGGAGGCTGAGGCAGGATAATCGCTTGAACCCAGGAGGTGGAGGTTGCAGTGAACCGAGATTGCGCCACTGCACTCCAGCCTGGGTGATAGAGTGAGATTCTGTCTCAGATTAAAAAAAAGAAAAGGATGCAGGGGGATAGGGTGGGGTGTGCTGCACCTGGGACTCCCAGGGGAGGGAGGACTGAGTTGCAGAACGGGGACAAGCCCAAGGAGCAAGTCAGGTCCTCCTCATAGCTACTGTGTTGTGCCCTGAGTCTGTCAGTCACTGCGTAGAAAGACCGAGGGAGATCTCTACTTGCAGCAGTTCCTGTGGGGAAAGGCGCAGGTCTGAGACCATTCCTGAGGCTCTTGATTTCTGTTTCACCAGCGAAGGAGGTTTCCCTTGGAGATGGGCCTGAGGTATTTACATCCGACATCTCTCTTCACAGGGACCTCCTGCCTGTGGTGCTATCTGTCTGGTCAACCCACAGTAGCCTCACACACAGCACTCTTCCAATTGCATTGCAAATGTAGACTTGATAGTGAACATTGATAGTTGGTTATTCCACTGCTTCTTCTCGGAGTGGCAATGGTGACTGCTAATGTTGCCTGAATCCCCATAGCCTGGCACCTAAAAGATGCTCCCTATAGGTTGCTTGCAGAGATGTTTCTCAAACACGAAGCCAGGCTTTCAAAGCTGCAGTCCTGCTTCCCGAAGCTATGAGGAATACTCAGGTCTCTTGCAATAGATAGGAAAATATGGGTGGGGGGCTTTAAGTCATGGCTGCCTTGATGGTGCTGTTTGGGCTCACTTCTGGCTCACTCCATCCAGGTGTGCTCCTCACTCTGATGACTCCCTCCCCAAAGATATGAAGACCAGACTTACTAATGGATGATCATCTTAGACAGGGTCGTCCTTAACTTTGTTGGGATCTGGTCCAAGAGTACACCCAGAAGCCCACACACCATATCTGTAAATATCTTTTTTTTTTTTTTAGATGGAGTTTCACTCTTGTCACCCAGACTGGAGTGCAATGACACGATCTCAGCTCACTGCAACGTCCGCCTCCCGGGTTCAAGTGATTCTCCTCTCTCAGCCTCCTGAGTAGCTGGGATTACAGGCACCTGCCACCACACCTGGCTAATTTTTGTATTTTTTAGTAGAGACGGGGTTTCACCATGCTGGCCAGGCTGGTCCTGAACTCCTGACCTCAGGTAATCCACCCGCCTCAGCCTCCCAAAGTGCTGGGATTACAGGCATGAGACCCCGTGCCTGGTCTATAATACCCTTTTTTTTTTTTTTTTTTTTTGAGACGGAGTCTTGCTCTGTCACCCGGGCTGGAGTGCAGTGGCCAGATCTCAGCTCACTGCAACCTCCGCCTCCCGGGTTTACGCCATTCTCCTGCCTCAGCCTCCTGAGTAGCTGGGACTACAGGCGCCCGCCACCTCGCCCGGCTAGTTTTTTGTATTTTTTAGTAGAGACGGGGTTTCACAGTGTTAGCCAGGATGGTCTCGATCTCCTGACCTCGTGATCCGCCCGTCTCGGCCTCCCAAAGTGCTGGGATTACAGGCTTGAGCCACCGCGCCCGGCCTATAATACACTTTTAAAAGTTAGCAAAAAGAAATTTTTCATTGAAAATGGCAGTTGAATATATGTACATTAAAAAGCATTTACCCACAAGGAACCAGAGATCACTGAGTGTTTGCAGGGAGACACATGAAAATTCTGGACTCCCGCCCCAAAAGAAAGCTGTAAATATTTAAAGACTAAAATCAAGCTTCCAAACCATTGTGTCCAATCTGTTGATGAATATAACTTCACAGTGATGGGAAAGGCTAGGTTTGAATTTAGACTTCTTGGATTTCCCCATGGTTCTGCACGGGAGCACAGCAGTCTGGGGAGAGCCGGCTCCTGGCCCCTGTCTGTTCTCTTTTCTTGTCCTGCCTCTGAGGCTCTGTATCCCACTGGGAGAGGCCTTGGGGCACACATGCATCTACCCCACCAGCCCAAATGTCTCTGCTCTGTCCGATTCCCTTCCTCTACCCCAAATACTTCCCCTCTGAACAGTCATGTCTTGGCTACCACTCTGACCTAAGGGTGGGCTGTGGTTTGAATGTGTCCCTCTCAAATTCATATGTTGAAACTTACTCAGCAATGGGATGGTGTTAAGATGTGGGGCCTTTAGGAGGTGATTAAGTCATGAGGGCAGAGCCTTCATGAATGGGACTGTGACCTCATCAAAGAGGTGTGAGGGAGCTGTTTGTCCTTTCTGTTATGGGAGGCCAAAGCAAGAGGTGCCATCTGGGAAGCAGAGAGTAGCCCTCATCAGACACTGAATCTGTGGGTGCCTTGACCTTTGACTTCCCAGCCTCCAGAACTGTGAGAAAATAAAATTCCATTCCTTATCAGTTACCTTGTCTCAGGTATTTTGTGTTATAGCAGCAGAACAGGACTAAAATAGGTTGTGAACAGACAGTGACATGCCCCCTTGGTTCATGGGGAAGCCTGGGAATCCCCTGATAGTGGGCTTAGGGCTGTCAGGTAGGCAATTCTGGGTCCTAGGATCCCAGAGCGTGTCCAGAAGAGGAAAACGGGCTCCAGGCGGGTGTCCCTTTGTTCCTGTAGACTACTTGCCCACTGGGGTGGCCAGAGCAGGGACCTCTGGAGCATGGGACCCAGTTCTAAGGGTTGCTCTTGTCCTAGAGAGCAGACTAGGCCTTGTTCAGTAGAAGTGTTGTGTCCTTTGAGCTATCACTCATTTCTTTTCCCTTTTTTTCCTGAGCAGCTGCTAGAAACCCTCATTTGAGCTACTCACTTGCTGGGAACCCATTCTTCCAAGGGTGATGTTTCAAAATATTTCACCACTGTATAGTATAGGCAGCGGGCCATCAGAGCAGATGCCTACTTAGTGCCGAACCCTCTGCTGGGCCCGGCACTAATCCTTCTGTTGCTGGGTCATGGAGAGATAGAGGAGGGGCCTGAGCCACAAGGAGAAATACTGAAGGAGAGGCTTGGGGAAGGGGCCATTTATCATCAGTAAAAATATGTCAATATTTTAACAACTATCCCACTATACCTGTGAATGTTAGCTCTGCATTCTCTGCATCCCCCTTGGGTTTTATTAGGGGCAGCACTGCATTTAGCTAAAAGACTATACCCCTAAGCTAAAAGCTTCACTTGAAGCTTAGAGGTGGCTGCCGATATATAAGGGCAAATCTTCAAAGAGGCTCCTTCAGCTGGGAGGATTCCTTTTGCTCTTTGCTGTTCTTCTTCCTAAACCTGTCTGCCTGGACTGATGATGGCTGGAACTCTAGCAGCCATCTTGTGATCTTGGAGATGGAAGCCCCATTCTAATGAAAGCAAAATAGAAATATCCAAGGAGACTGGGTCCCTGGTGACTACCATACCAACCCCAAACTGCCCACCTCTGGACTTCATTTTATCAGACATTAAACCTCAGATTTGGCTGGGTGTGGTGGCTCATGCCTGTATTCCCAGCACTCTGGGAGGCCGAGGCGGGCGGATTGCTTGAGGTCAGGAGTTCGAGACCAGCCTGGTCAACATGGTGAAACCCTGTCTCTACTAAAAATAATAATAATTTTAAAAATTAGCTAGGCATGATAGTGCATGCCTGTAGTCCCAACTACTCGAGAGGCTGAGGCAGGAGAGTCACTTGAACCTGGGAGGTGGAGGTTGCAGTGAGCTGAGATCGCGCCACTGCACTCCAGCCTGGGTGACAGAGTGAGACTCCTTCTCAAAAAAGAAAAAAAAAAAAAAACCCTCAGATTTGTGTAAGCCTCTGTAGTTAGGTCTCTGTTATTAGCACCTGAACTCAAGTGCTAATTCATTTCCATGCCAGTCCTCAGTGCCCATGTCTCCTCAGGGCTGGTCCAGAGTCAGGGATGCAGATGGAAAAGGAAACTTCATTTGGCAAGCACCTTCCACCGGCTCGATGTGTTTTGTCAGCTAATCCTGAAAACTGTTCTGGCCATGAGTGTTGCTCTCCTCAGTTTGACAGGTGAGAAAACTGGTCTGGCTTGACAGTGGGGAGGAAGGAGCAGAACTGGGGCCAGGGCCTGGGTCTCACAGCCCATCTGCTCCACCACAGCTGAGGTCCCCTTCCTGTCCCTGGGGGAGTGCCCTGGGTGACCCTTCAAGGCTGGGTACTGTTGGCTTGGACTGATCCTCACTGGCACCCAAGTGGACGTCTGTCTGTCCAGAAAATTAGGGGAAATGAGTGTCATAAAAGACCCTTGATAAATCTCCTGTCTTTCCTCATTCTTACTCATGAGAGAAAACTCCAGAAAACTTCAATGAGGATACGGACCAGAGGGTAGGGAGGAGCTGTGAGGCAGGCAGGCAGTCTTCTGCCCTCTGCGCTCAGGGAATCACAAATCCCTGGGCAGAGGAGGGGGAGGAAGGGACCCATCTCTGAGGCAGAGGCCTCTGAGGGGCCTGAGAAGGTGCTCAGGCTTTGAAGGCTTGGAGGCTGCGGTGTCCTCGGCCCGGAACACTTGTTCCCCGTGAAACCTGAAAGTCCACCTTCTCCCTGACCTCTAAGGGCAGCTGCAGCAGGAAGACCATTTTCTGGGGTAGATTTATTATCTCAAAGGTCACTAGTAAGCACCGGTGAGTCCAGCACCTGGAAGACAGGTCCTCCCGCCGCTCTGCCTGACTCACTTCCATTTCTAGTACGTTTTGAGGAGAGGAAGAATTTTCCAGAAGCCTGAATTCTTCCTTTAGATCTCCCTGAGTTCTACGTTTCCAGTTTTTCTCTTCAGGGGCCAGGGCCTCTCCTTCTTCCCTCTCTCTATCTGCCCAGGAACTTGCAGAGGTGAAGTCCAGCCCCGACACCCCTGCAGAGCGCAACCCCAGAGCAGGAGAGAGGAGCAATGGATTTCTGAGCACTGCAGAAAGAGCGAGCCAGACGCAGGGCAGGAGCACAGGCTGGAGGCTCAGAGGACCTCCTCAGGGCCCTGGCTGCCTCTAACAGCCTCTCCCTGTCCCTGACTCCCCTCGGAAAATGTGACCGGCCAGGCCCTCCTGACAAGCCCCCGACGCGCCTCCCCCTTCACAAGCTCCTAGGCGGAGGAGATGGAAAGCAGACCCTCCCGAATGTTTAACTTCAGCGGAGATGATAATAACTTTCCCATGGACGCAACTGTATCCTTTCCCTGTGTTCCTTCGGGGATCCCGAAACTCCATACGGTTCTCATTTGCAGCTCGTTCCTGAGGAGGCCTCATTTCCTCGCCACACACCCCTGATGTGGTCAGGGTCTCCCTCCCACAGCCCGGGTGGGGGTGGGGGTGGG
>NW_012111253.1:5082132-5085734 GCF_000951035.1 Colobus angolensis palliatus
TGGGGGAAGGAGCTTCTTTTAGCTTTTCTCTAACGCCTGCCCCCACCCCACTTTGCCAGCTGTGGCCTCCCCATCCCTCCCTTGGCCTCTGCACCTTCCCTACCACGGCCCCCAGCCCCAACACCTCAGGCCTTTCAGCTCCTGCTCTCCACGCCCAGGGGCCGCCGTCAGGGCTGGGGCTGTTCCCTAGGTAGAAGTGTCCTTTCTAGAAGTTTCTAGCACCTAGCCCGATGGGCATGTGGAATGATTCCAGGGGTCACCATTAGCACTCTATCCTATGTGAATGGCGCCTCCTGGAGTTATAAGACGAATGGTTCCCCTGCTAGGTCCTAAAAGGAGAGTCACTTCCCAGCCCCTTTCCAGCCAGGAGAAGACCCCAGCGGCTTTTTCCCACACCTCAACCCCCTCTTGCCAGCCAGCTCTGCTCCTTAAACTACTCCCACCGCACCCCTCTCATAACTTTGATCTTGCAGGAAACCAAGAGGAGTCCGAAGAGGAAAGAAAAAACAAGAGACTCTCACTTTGCTTAGCACTTTGGTTTGGTTGTTATTAACACTTTCACATTCACTGTACCTCTCAAGCTTCAAAACACCCCTGTGGGGGGCTTTGGGGAGGAGGTTTGTTACCACATTTGACAAAAGAAATGAGCAAGCAGAGACTCAGAGAGCTTTAGAGGAAGAGCCTGGGTCCTGTTTCTGCCCCTCCATTTCAGAGGTCAGGAGGCAGGAAAGGAGGAAACGGAAGGTGAAGTCTCCTGCTCCAGTATGTCAGCTGTGTAACCGCGCATGAGTCACGTAATCGCTCTGTGTCTCGGTCTCTTCATCTGTAAAATGGGCGTGAAGATAGCATAGCTCTGGGTTAACAAAGGGGAAGTGTTAAGAACAGTGCCAGGCATGAAGTAAATGCTATTACTATTCTTGCTGCTGATATTATGAGACGTGAATGAAAGATCACGGAACTCTGCTTCTCTTTTCCTCTCAGTCCCTAGTCTCCAATACCCACAGTCAGAGAATTTGGATGACAAGTAAGCCCCGTTGATGGTGCTGCTGTCTTCTCTGCATCTGGCTGTCACTTCAAGTCTGGCCATCATGTTTGGTTTTCCAGGCCTGGTTCCAGTGCATTCGATCCCTCTCTCCCCGTTGCCAGCCAGCTGGCCAGGGGCCGCCTGGGCCTCAGGGGTCCCAGATTTGCCTTCTTGGTTGCCCAAGGTCTCAATAACCCACAGAGAAGCAAGCGTTTGGCTTGGAGCTTGGAGCAGTCCTCAGGAGCCAGGCTTGCCCTCAAAGGCCGGCCCTTCAGGGCGGTTCTTTTGTCTCAGGCTGGACACGAGATAAATAGATGTGATTAGGAGATCAAAGCCTTTTCCATGGGTTTGGCCTGAGGGGGCCCTTTGATCGGCCAGCCATCCCTTCACCGCCACCCACATCACCCCCACCACCCTTGTAGTCCTCTCTGCTCAGAAACCCTTCCCTGCTCTCCAGCTGCCGCCTCTGCTCCCCAAGCTGGGCCAGGCAAACCTTGCCTGGTAAAGGGTAGCTGCGTTTCCCCGCTCCAGGTTGTTTACTAAATCACCAGTTCGAAGCCGAAGCCAGCACGCTGCAGCAGGCCTGCGAAACCCAAATGGTTTCATTTTGAGCCTCAGTTGCAAAACCTGAAATCTTGATGTGCTTGTAAATGATGGGCAGTGAATCACGCTCTCCGGGTATCTAATTAGATACAGGTCCTGCCCGGTCGGTCGCCTAGAACTTCACCCAGTAAAGGGAGGGATCATTAAGAGCATTCTTTCTTTTTCCTTTGAAAAGGGTAGGCATTCCCGTGTAAGTGCTTATTGTGGAGAACCTGTGGAATTTTCCTTAATTGCTCAGAATGTACCCTCTGCCATTGATGGGCTCCTGTTCAGGCTGCTCAGGCAGCTAAGCCCCCAAACTAGAAGGGAGGTGTGTTTATTACTGGGCACATTCCAGGACAGGACATCTCCTTGCCATCAATACAGGCCATGGGGGTCTTGGTTGGCCTGTCCCTGGGGCTGTCGTCCCTCTGTCTTAACATCATAGTTCTCCGGGCCCTCCTCAGGGAGTTGACAATGTGCAGGGCAACTGTGCGTCTGTGAGGGAGAATTTCCTTGTAAGAACACAGTTGTCTGGGAGATGGGGGACCGTTTCAGGGGAGAAACTCTAGGGAGGAGGGACACCCTTGCTCTGAGATTCCCTGGGGACGGGGACAGACAAATGGGGAGCTCTGGCTGCATTTCTACTTTCATCTCCAGAATGACAGGCCTTGGAGAAACTGTTTTTTCTAATCCAAGAGGGATGGATAACCTAGGTTCATTCGTTGAACAAATATTTAGTGAGTGCCTACCTTGTGCTAGGAGCTGGCCCAGGCACTGAGGATATATCAATGAACAAGATGGATACAAGATTTCACCTCTGATAGAGTGGAAACAGGAAACGTAATCAGTGAGTAAATTTTCTCACCTACTAAAAAGGAGAGACGTGCTATGGACAAAAGTAAAAGGATGGAAGGGGAAGTGGGGGATTGGGCAAGTGAGCTGGGGGTGGTGGCTGTATTGGTAGGGTGGTCAGGGAGGTCTTATCAAGAAGGTAACATCAGCTGGGTGCGGTGGCTCACGCCTGTAATCCCAGCACTTTGGGAGGCTGAGGAGGGTGGATCACTTGAAGTCAGGAGTTCGAGACCAGCCTGGCCAACGTGGCAAAACCCCGTCTCTACTAAAAATACAAAAATTAGCTGGGCGTGGTGGCATGTGCCTGTAGTCCTAGCTACTTGGGACATGAGGCAGTATAATTGCTTGAACTGGGGAGGTGGAGGTTCCAGTGAGCCGAGATTGTGCCACTGCACTCCAGCCTGGACAACAGAGCGAGACTCTGTCTCAAAAAATAAAATAAAATAAAAAGAAGATGAAGGGCCAGGTGTGGTGGCTCACGCCTGTAATCTCAACACCTTGAGAGGCCGAGGTGGTTGGATCATGAGGTCAGGAGATCGAGACCATCCTGGCTAATGCGGTGAAACCCCGTCTCTACTAAAAAAAAAAAAAAAAATTAGCTGGGTGTGGTGGTGGGTACCTGTAATTCCAGCTACTCGGGAGGCTGAGGAAGGAGAATGGCGTGAACTTGGGAGGCGGAGCTTGCAGTGAGCCGAGATTGCACCACTGCTCTTCAACAGAGCGAGAGTCAGTCTCAAAAAAAAAAAAAAAAGAAGATGAAGAAGGTGACATTGGAGCAAAGTCTTAAAGGAGGTGAGAAATTTAGACCAGGCTAATTATCTCGAGAAATAGTGGTTCAGGCAGGGGAACTGCTGGTGCAAAGGCCCTAAGGCAGGATTGTTTGAAATGCCTCAGAAATAGCAAGGAGATCTTGGCTGGGGCAGAGGGAGAAGGAAAATGGGAAATACAGGCACAGAGGTGAGGGCTGGGGCAGATGATTGTACCATCTTGATGGCCGTTGTCAGGACTCTGGCTTTTACTTTGAGTAAAATGGGGAACCACTGCAGGGTGTTGAGCAAAGGGGTGACGTGATCCAACTTAGATCTTAAAAAGATGTCCTTTCTTCCTTCCTTCCTTCCTTCCTTCCTTCCTTCCTTCCTTC
>NW_012111253.1:5086099-5097990 GCF_000951035.1 Colobus angolensis palliatus
GGGTTTCACCATGTTGGCCAGGCTGGTCTCGAACTCCTGACCTCAAGTGATCCCCTTGCCTTGGCCTCCCAAAGTGTTGGGATTACAGGCGTGTAAAAGGGTTACCTTTTGAATACACACTTTTCAAATTTCTCATGCAGAATAAAAAGGAAAGAAGTATTATTAAATTTCAACACTGAATTTCTAATACGTGCTAAGCATTGTGTGTTCCAGATGCTAGAAGTATAGCAGGCTCTTCATTCAAAGAACTTACTGTGTTGTTTTGAGGGGAGGATGTCCTGTTGGAGACAGGAAACAAATTCAATTGCAACACTAAGTGAAGAAGCACAGAGGTGACAGGTGAAGGGAGCAAATTACTTCCTGGGATGGGAAGAGTCAAGGAAGGCTTCCTGAAGAGATATCTGACCTGGGTTTTGAAGGCTGAATAGGAGTTTTCCAGGTGGACAAAGGGAAAAAGGTCATTTCAGCAGAGAAAACAACCTGTGGAAAGGAATGGAGACTTGAAAGAGCAGAGAACTGTAAGTAATTCAGAGAATGAGGGGACATTGTATTGTGGAGTGTGCTGGAGGGAGTGGCATAGATGAAATTGAAGAGATAAAGGAGAGTGAGAGACAGAAAGAGTGAAAGAGAAGAAATGTCCGTCTCCTTTTCCATGGCAGTTTAGGATGCATTCTCTGCCCAGTTGATATGGCTTGGCTCTGTGTCCCCATGCAAATCCTATGTCAAGCTGTAATCCCCACCTGTCAGGGAAGGGGCTTGGTGAGAGGTGATTGAATCATGGGGGCGGACCCTTGCTGTTCTCATGATAGTGGGTGAGTTCTCATGAGATCTGGTTGTTTGAAAGTGTGTGGCACTTCCCCCTTTTCTCTCTCTCTCCCGCTCTTCCATGGTAAGATGTACTTGCTTCCCCTTCACCTTCCGGCATGATTGTAAGTTTCCTGGGGCCTCCCAGTCATGCTTCCTGTTAAGCCTGCAGAACTATGAGTCAATTAAACCTCTCTTCTTCATAAGTTTAACCCAGTCTCAGGTAGCCCTTTATAGCAGTGTGAAAACCGACTGATACACTAGGCTTCACATGTCAACAACCATGTATCTGGTTTCTGATATTTCACCAGATCAAGTTTGATATGTTCTCTGTGATGTATTTCTTCCTAGTGTGGGTTCCCCCAGAAGCAGACCTGAGTGAAAGGAGTTTATTTGAGGGATGATCCCCAAAGACACCAGCAGGGGCACAGGGGACAGAGATAAGGAAGGGAAGCAGAGCTGTAGAGGGTGAGCAAATGGCAGGTGGGAAACAGCCTTAATCCTGCTGGGGTCCCTTGGGAATCAGCAAGGAATTTGCCCCACAGTTGTCTCACTTGAGGGGTGAAGGGGCTGGGGCATTCATCCTCCTGTCCCATCAGTCATGAGTTAAGGGCTGTTGCCTGGGGTTGATGATTCCTTGGCCCTCCCAGCCTGCCCTGCAGCCTGGGCCACCCCCATGCAAACAGCTGGAGATCTGAAAGTGAGTACCTAGGGCATATGCTTAGGCACCTACCATGTCTGTCACAATTTTTTCAAGGACCCGCTATGTCTACGTCACTGTGCCAGAGGGGCCTTGGGCCCACCTGTGGCCAAGGAGGACGCTGATATGAGTAGAGGCAAAGGGAGACAAATTGAGTCCCACCTTTAGGCGCTGGGGGCTCCATCTGGCTGCAGTCCACATGGCATAGGCTCAGAGGAAAAGGGAGAGAGGGATGAGGAAAGGGCTGGCTGGGACACTGGTTCTGGTGTTAGGTGTAGGAGAAGAGTCAAAAATCTCTCTTTTAGGCCAGGTGTGGTGGCTCACACCTGTAATCCTAGCACTTTGGGAGGCTGAGGTGGGCAGATCACCTGAGGTCAGGAGTTCAAGACCAACCTGGGCAACATGGTGAAACCCCATCTCTACTAAAAATATTAAAAAATTAGCTGGGTGTGGTGGTGTGTGCCTGTGTTCCCAGCTACTCGGGAGGCTGAGGCACAAGAATCGCTTGAACCTGGGTGGCGGAGGTTGCAGTGAGCCGAGATTGCTCCACTGCACTCCAGCCTAGGCGACAGAGCAAGACTCTGTGTCAATAAAAAAAAAAACTCTATTTTTAAATCGTGGTTAAATATATATAACATAAACATTCACATTGTTCTACAACCATTAGGGTCATCCATTTCCAGGACTTTGTCATCTTCCCAAACAAAAACTCAGGACCTTTGAACAGAAGCTCCCTGTTGCCCCCTTCCCCCAGGCTCTGGTAGCCTCCAGTCTACTTTCCATGTCTACTTGACTACTTAGGTATTTCATATAAGTGGAATCATACAAATATTTGTCCTTTCGTGTCTGGCTTCTTTATTTCATTCTTCTGAGACGGAGTCTCTCTCTGTGGTGCCCAGGCTGTAGTGCAGTGGTGCGATCCTGGCTCACTGCAACCTGTGTCTCCCTCCCAGGTTCAAGTGATTCTCTTGCCTCTGCCTCCTGAGTAGTTGGGACTACAGGCACGCATCACCACATCTGGGTAATTTTTGTATTTTTTTGGTAAAGACAGGGTTTCGCCATGTTGGCCAGGCTGGTCTCCAACTCCTGACCTCAGGCTGCCTGCTTCAGTCTCCCAAAGTGCTGGGATTACAGGCGTGAGCCACAGTGCCCAGCCCATGGCTTCTTTCACTTAGCATACTGTCTTGAAGGTTCATACATGTTGTAGTATGTATCAGAATTTTCTTCCTTTTTAAAGTTAATAGCCCATTGTATGAATATACCACGTTTTGTTTATGGACATTTGGGTTGCTTCCACTTTTTGGCTGTTATGAATAATGCTGCTATGAACAAGAGTGTACAAATATCTGTTGGAATCCCTGCTTTCAGTTCTTCGGGATATATGCCCAGAAGTGGCATTGCTGGATCATATCGTAATTCTATGTTTAACTTTTTGAGGCACTGCCACGCCATTTTCCACAGTGGCTGTGCCTTTTCTCATTCCCCCTAGAAGAAATACATGAGAATCTCTTAAAGACACTGGTGCAGCTCTCTATGCCAGCTGGTGAGGCGGGGACAGGATGAGGACCACCCTCCACCTGGAGAGATTTTGGCAGAGTCACATGAGGACACACCCAGACTGACAAGGCAAGGCCTAGTGACAGTGGAAGGGGCCCTTTTGGTGTTTGAGTTTCTGGCTTATGCCATGCATAGCTGCATCACTTTGGTTGGATTATGTCATAGTGTTGGATAGCAAGAAGGACATGGGTTTAAGTCCCGCCTTGACTGTGGCTGTGTGACCTCAGACAAAGGACTTCATCTTCCTGAGCCTTGATTTCCTTCTCTGTAAAAATAAATCAGAAAAGTAACAGGGTTGGGGGGGGAGGCGCTCAGTGAAGTAGTGCAAGTACAGGGCTTAGTGCAGGTCCTGGCAGGTGGCATGTGCCCAGTCAGGGGGTGCCATTGTCATTATGATCTATTCCTGGGGAGTCCGCTGAGGGCGAGCATCTTGGTGGCAACTTATGCACCTAAAGTCCAAGGTTAAGAGCCTATGTGGTATCCATTACTGTGCTAGGATTTGAGGCTGGAGTGCCGCAGTAGTGTCTGTGAGATGTTGCCCAGACCCCCTTCAAGGAAGGACTTGCTGTCCCACTTTGTGGGGGTGCTTTCAGGCCCCCCCTCCAGCTGTTGGCAACTTTAGGGTCTGCCTCAGCTACAGAGAGTGCTTTGCTCAAAGTCACACTCTTCCAATGACCTTTTAGTAGGGAGGAATAAAGGCCTAGTCACCTCTAGACATATCTGGACAACTCTATGATGGGCTGAATAATTTCTCCTCCTTCCCGCCAAGATGCCCATGTCCTAGTTTCCAGAACCTGTGAATATGTTCATTACCTTACAGGGCAAAAGGGACTTTGCAGGTATGACTAAGTTAAGGATCCGGAGATGGGGAGATTGTCTGGCATTATCCTGGTTGGTCCCATGTCATCACAAGGGTCCTTGTAAGGGAGAGGCAGGAGGATCAGAGTCAGAAAAGGAGACATGACAACAAAAGCAGAGGTCAGAGTGAATGTAATGGCCAGCTTGGGAGGTGCAAGAAGGGGCTGCGAGCCAAGGGATGCAGGTGGCTTCTAGAAGTTGGAAAGGGCAAGGAAACGGATTCTCCCCAGAACCTCCCGAAGGAATCAGCCCAACTGACACCTTGATTTTAAGCTTCTGACCTCCAGAACCGTAAGAGAATAAATGTGTTGTAAGCCCGTAAGTAAGCGGTCATTTGTTCCGCTGCCGTAGGAAAGGAGTCCAACTCTGCAGGGCCATTCTAGCTGCAGGGCTCCCCAGGGTCTGGCGGTCAGCTGAGGCTGTCACTGAGCCTGCCTCACAACTGTCAGCTCCCTCTGTCCAATCCCACTCTCTTCCCCTCCCTTCCCCAGGCCATGGTGCCATGGGATCTCCCTAAATAAACCCCCTGCTCCTTAAACTCCATCTCATGAGTCTACTTCATGAGGAACCCGCCCTGAGACAGTTGGCATTTTTTTTTTAAATGCTTTATTATGGAAAAGTTCGAACATATGCAAAAGTAGCCAGAATAATGTACTGATCTCCCATGATCATATCACCCAGCTTTGACAATCGTGTTTGTTCTATATGGCAACGGTATTTTTATTTTTTGAGATGGAGTTTCACTCTTGTTGCCCAGCCTGGAGTGCAGTGGCGTGATCTCGGCTCACCACAACCTCCGCCTCCCGAGTTCAAGCTATTCTCCTGCCTCAGCCTCCCAAGTAGCTGGGATTACAGGCATGCACCACCACACCCGGCTAATTTTTTTGTATTTTTGGTAGAGACGGGGTTTCTCCATTGTTGGTCAAGCTGATCTCAAACTCCTGTCCTCAGGTGATCCAACCGCCTCAGCCTTCCAAAGTGCTGGGATTACAGGGGTGAGCCACCGCACCCGGCCGGCAATGGTATTAATAGCTTAAAGGGAGAAGCAGAGCTCCTGCCCTGGAGATGATGACGGTCTAGGTGAGGAGTGAAGACGTTGCAGACACCTCAGGGGCCAAGAGTGCCCAGCAGCAGCGACCACGCCCCCAAGGACTGTCAGGCCAGGGGAGCAGAAAAGCATCCTTGTGGACAGGCAGCAAAGGAGAACCGGCAGGATGGGCCACGTCATTGTGAAGGAGTGGCTCCTGCGGTCCTGGGCACACCTGAGTTTGAGGCAGGGGGCACAGAGCCCTTAGAGAGAGTAGGTACAGCATCATCCGCTTTTGTGTTTCATTCCATTGTCTTTCTAATCTGTTTTTGTTTCGTTTTAATGGCCCTCCATCTGTTTCTCCAGACTCTGTTAATAACAACCATGCTAGAACACTGCCAGGTACTGGGCTAAGCACTTTCCACAGCTTATCTCCCTAATCCTCCCAACCGCCGGAGGAGGCAGATACTATTTTTATCTCCATTTAATTTATCCCCATTTCACTGAGACTCAGTGAAGGAAGGCCACTTGGGTTTCCACGGATGGTGCATTCGTTTCCTGGGGCTGCTGGAACAAAGTACTCCAGATTGGGTGGCTGACAACAGGCATGGATTCTCTCGCTGTTCTGGAGGCCAGCGGTCTGAAACTAAGGTGCCGGTGGGGTCATGCCTTCTCTGGAGGCTCTCGGGGAGGATCCTTCCCTGCCTTGACCAGCTTCTGGGGGTTCCAGGTGTTTTGTGGCTTTGGCTGCATCACTCCAATCTCTGCCTTCGTCTTCTTGCCACCTTCTCTCCATGTGTTTTTCCTCTATGTGTCTCTTATAAGGACCCCCGTCATTGGATTTAGGGCCCACCTGAATAATCCAGGATCATCTCATCTCAAGATCCTTAATTGCATCTGCAAAAAACCTTTTTCCAAATAAGGTCACATGCACAGGTTCTGGGGATTAGGACACGGGCATAGGTTTTGCGGGGCCACCATTCAACCCACTGCAGGTCCCATAAGGCAGAACAGGGGTCAGAACCCAAGAAAAAGGATCAGTTGTCACTTCAATGTGATAGGATCTTGCTGAGAAGGGTTGCACCAGTAGGAATCCCTTGTGGTGGTTTTAAAACCTGTCCACAAATTCTTTAACACTCCTCCCACCAAAATGTGGCATCTCTGCCCCGCCCCTTGAATCTGGGTGGGCTTGTGACTCACTTGTAACCCAAAGAACATAGCGAAGGGATGCCACGTGACTTCCAATGGTGGATCAGAAACTATGATACAGTGACAGCCTTTTTTTTTGAGATGGAGCCTTGCTCTGTCACCCAGGCAGGAGTGCAGTGGTGCGATCTCAGCTCGCTGCAAACTCTGCCTCCTGGGTTCATGCCATTCTCCTGCCTCAGCCTCCCGAGTAGCTGGGACTACAGGTGCCCACCACCACACCCGGCTAATTTTTTTTTTTTTTGTATTTTTAGTAGAGATGGGGTTTCACCGTGTTAGCCAGGATGGTCTCAATCTCCTGACCTTGTGATCTGCCCGCCTCGGCCTCCCAAAGTGCTGGGATTACAGGCGTGAGCCACCATGCCCAGCTGTGACTGCCTTTTTTGAAGAAACATTTACCTTTGGAGCTCTGAGCTACCATATGAGCCATCTGACTGCCCTGCTACCGCCATGCTGGGAGGAAACCCAGGTCATATGGAGAGGTCACCTGTAGGTGTTTCTTTCTTTCTTTCTTTCTTTCTTTCTTTCTTTCTTTCTTTCTTTCTTTCTTTCTTTCTTTCTTTCTTTCTTTCTTTCTTTTTTTGATGGAGTCTTGTTCTGTTGTGAATGCTGAAGTGCAGTGGCACGATCTTGGCTCACTGCAACCTCTGCCTCCTGGGTTCAAGCTGTTCTCCTGCCTCAGCCTCCTGAGTAACTGAGACTACAGGTGCCCACCGCTGCCTGGATAGTTTACCTTTAGGTGTTCGGATCTGCAATCTAGCTGGGATCCCATTGACAGCCAGCATTGCCCCCCAGGCCTGTGAGTGAAGAGACCTCCACATATTCCAGCCCCACCCCCAGCCATGGAGTCTTCTCAGCTGAGACCCCAGACATCACGGAACAAAGATAAGCAGTCCCTGCTGTCCCCTGGCTGAATTCCTGACCCTCAGAATCTGTGAGTCTAATCAAATAGTTGTTTTCTGCCACTTAGTTTGGGGGTAGCTTGTCACACAGCACCAGTAACCAGGACACCCCTCCTTATTGGGAGAGAGAAAGCCTCAAATTGGGGGTTAGCAGTTCCTGAAAAATAGATCAGATTCAGAGAGACAAAAACAAATCTCCAAACAAAACAAAACAAAAAAAACAAAACCAAAAAAAAAAAAAAAAGAAAAGATCTCTTGTGTGCAAACCCTCCCCTCACCCCAATTCCTGGTGGTTGTGAGAAATGAAGTGAGGTGGGGAGGGGTGCACAGAAATGAAATCAGCCCCTCTCAGCATGAGAAGGCATCCCTCAGGCCTTCCACAGCTGTCTTCCTTCCAGCCCCAGCTGGAGGGAGGCTCGCAGCCCCCAGACGTGGGCTTTGGTGGAGCCCAGCTGCAGTCACAACTTCCCACACAGCTGCGGTGGACTAGAGGCTCCAGCCACATCCCTCCCCAGGTCCTGGCCACCTGACTGACCACACCATCCCCAAGGTCCAGGCTCCCCTGCAGCAGGGGGCCGGCTGCTCCCCAGTCCTGTCTTTGCCAGGGCCCAGGCTTGTGTGCAGCGCCGGCCGCCAACTACAGCACAAGCCCATTCATTTGCTGGATTGGATTTTTTGGATTTTGTCATTTGCTATACGGAGGTTTTCTTTCTGACTAATTTGTTTACCAGGTTTAATTCTTCAATCATGTTTTCATTTTAGGAGATTTCAGGGTAATTATGAACTTTGAATAAATCCATCTGAGGCACCAAAGTGCTCTGAGCACAGCTCTGTCAGGGCCTGCCATTTCCTTGCTACATTGAGACTTGGTGGGAATAGTACCTTTACTGCCCACCCCCACCTCAGCTCCTGCAATTGGAAACAGCTGGGCCTCTAGGAGAGGCCAAGGTCAGGATTTGGGAAAAGCCCCAACTGAAAACCACACTGGGGTTGGGGAGAGATGGAATCAGGCCGGTGTGTGAGTGAGGCTGCAGAACCTTGGAGAGTCTGGGGCCCCACCCCACCCACCTTGCCCAGGCTACTCCCCAGGGCATGGAGCAGAGGGAGCGGAGACTGGGGCTGCCTCAGCATTGCCAGCCGCATGTTTGTCGAAGCAGGGTGCAAGGCATTGTTGGGGAGGGAAAAATGCTTCCCTGCACCTATCTAGATTCTTTAGTTGGGTTATGAATTAAATTGACATGAAACAGATTGGCAGGAGAAAAACCATTTTAATTACACACATTCGCATGGGAGCCCCATAAAGCCATGAAACCCAAAGAAGGGCCAGATGATGGAAGCTTGCATCGTATCATGAGCTACAGAAAAGAATAGGGGTTCTGGGCTTCTTGGGGGGTGCTGGAGACAAATTTTGGGCGGGTGAGAAGAAGAAATGTCCGGAGAATAAAGGTTGCCTTGTTATGTAGATAAAAGTCTCTTAGGTGATAAAAGTTGAGCAGCTCTCTTCCTGCTACAGATACTTTTACTAATGAAAATGTCCTTTACAAAATGGGAGTTTTTCAGAGCTACTGCTGTGTCTGCAGTTTCTCAAAATAACCAGCTTGAAATAATCAATATGCCAGAGAGGTATATTCTGGGGTGGTATTTTCTGGTTTCCTACAGTCATGTTTTGGGGTGATGTGTCCTGAGCCCCAGCAGGTGTAGAGACCAGAGGCTACAACTCTAGTTCCAGTATCGTAGCCCTGAGCAGTGGGGCAAAGAGTTTCTGAGCCCTCAGGAGTAAAACAGAAATATATCAAGGATGATGATGTGATGATGACAATTTCTGTTCCATCAGTTTGCAGACTTGTCACAAAGGAGCTGAGGCAGGAGGAGACATTCTGTAAACTGTATCACGTGGCACAGTTGTGAGGTGGTGGTGGTGCTGTGGAACAACGTCTCTTGGTCATAACAGCAGGATCACACTGGCAGGCTGGGGTGATGTGACACCCAACTAACCAATATAAAGGTAGGAAATGCCACCAGGCCCCCAGATGTCTTGACTCTGTCACTGTTTCTCAACCCAATGGGTCTGGCTCCTGAGTGTGCTGGGATGGTCTCTATGGGAGTATATGAGTGTATCAATTGGGTTCTGGTCTCAGCACCTTAACAATACCACACAGGAGGGTTGTCTGTGTCCGGAATCTTATTAGTACTAACAAATTAGAGTTGCTTAATCTGCATATCCATATCAAACCTACAGCCAGCTGGGTGGGTGTGTGGTGCAGAGCCGGCATGTGCACTACTCATAACTAGGATCAATGCATTAGGCTTAGCTAATTTACATGCAGCCAATTACAGCAATCGTGTAAGGAGCAAAACTGCCAAGAGAACCAATCACATACAGGGAATTCTTCACTGCAGAGTGTAAGACCCCTGAACTCCTAGAGCTTCATGGCACTTGTTCCCACCACAGAGTATAGGCTGAATGGGAACTCCAGACTTGCTCTGATGAGAATTCGGTAGTAGATCAGATCCACAGTGACAGTGACACCCTAGGCAGGGGCTGGTGCAAGGGAGGGAGTGTCCATACTGTCTTCATTTGGGTTTTCCCAGAATCAAGCCTGGGAGAAGGAAACACCAGCAAAGGCGTGCAGGTGTAAGGCAGGACAGTTAACGAAGGGTGCACGATCAAGCCAGGTACTCCTGTGGGTAACTGCTATGGCTGAATTCTGTCCCTCTCCCAAATTCATGTTTTGAAGTCCTAAACCCCAGGACCTCAGAATGTCATCTTATTTGGAAACAGGGTCCTTAAAGAGGTAATTAAGTTAAAATGAAGTCATTAGGTTGGGCCCTAATCCAATGTGACTGGCGTCTTTTTAAGAAGAGATTGGGACACAGACATGCACAGAGAGAAGGCCATGTGAAGACGCAAGGAAAAGACAGCCATCTACAAGCCAAGAAGAGAGGCCTCAGAAGGAACCAACCCTGCTGACACCTTGATCTTGGACTTCCAATCTCCAGAGCTATGGGAAAATACATTTATGTTGTTAAAGCCCCCCAGTTGTGTGGTACTTTGTTATGCTGGCCCTCACAGACTAAGACAGCGAATATGATCCCTTTCCTTTGGGGGAGACAGTGTACACAGGCTTCTGAGTTATCCCACCTGAGAGGTAAGGAGGCTAGGGTGTTTATCTACCAATTTGTATCAGTCATTTCTTGGGGGGCTGTTCTCAGGGGGCATTAACTCCCACACTTCCAGCCTGCCACGGGGGCAGGCAAAGTAGTTTGGCAACCAGTAGAAGCCCCCAGATGAAGAAATGCAGGGGTGGCTACTGGGAAGCTGAGCCTGAATGCACTCAGAAGTTAAGAGCAAGGGGATTTGTAAGAGGCAATGATAATGATGGCATCTGCTACATAGACCTATGAGACAGTGATGGACTATCTTAGGTACCCGCCCAGAGGCTAAGGTGCTGTGGACTTTTACCTCTAACCCAAAGGAATGTGCATGTGTGCAGTGTGTCTATTACTAGTGAGATTTTGTCTAGATAGAATACAGACGTTTCTATTGGATAATCCTGTGTAATGTTGTATAACCCTATAATAAATGTTATTTGCATTTATTAGTTTCCATGGTTAGTTTCCATGCCGAAGCCGGCAAATTCAAGGAAACATGTACTAGGGTTCACTGTGGTCTTGGACCCCGGTAACTTTGCTGGTTTCACTAGTGAGGCCTGGAGCAGTTCACTGCCTCTTGCCAATTTTATACTTGTGTCCTGGGCACAGCTAAGATAAGGGTGCTTTGAGTCAGGTTTCTTGGTTTCAAGCAGCCGAAACCAACAATAGCTGACTTTGATAGGAAAGGGATTTCCGGAAGGCTGTGTTCACAGACCTGAGGGAAGGTAACAGGACTCACAGTCAAGAACACTCGGGTGGAGGGGTGCTTGGGGGGAGGGGGCTTTTTAGCATAGCATCTGTAGGACGCTGTCACTACTGGACCCTGGAGGTTGACACCATGGTGACATTGTCCCTGCTTCTTTATGATGTTCGGTGTTAGTGGGGTTGGAGATCTTAGCTGCTGGGAGTGGGGGATTTAGGGAGAGGAGCTTGGTCATGAGCTTCTCTAAGGGGAATCAGAGCATGTGTTTCTCCCGTATTACCCAAACCAGGGCATGCCTCCCAAATGGGATAGACACTTGTCTTTGTCACATGGGTGGGGGAAAATTCCAGAAGGGAGGGAAGAGTAGGGCAAGGATTTGTTCCTGTGACTCCTGGTTCATTTGCTCAGTTTCAGGTCAGGCTAGTGGGAACAATGGGTAGATCTGAGGTTTGGCTGGATGTGGGGTGAGTTCCCTTGACCAGGGATCCCTGTGGGCCTCAGTTGCCACCAAGAGGCAGAAGCAGGAAGACTGAGGGATGCTGGGTGGTCTTATCACAACAAACCACTCCAAAATAGTGGCTTAAAACCATAGCAGTCACTTACGTTGCTTAGTAATCTGGGCATTGACTGGTTTCAGCCAGGCAGTTCTCCCTAGGGGTCGCTAGGGTTGCAATGGCCTGGTGGCTGGAGCTGGAGTCATTCCACTCACTTCTCTGCCTGTTGAACTGGGAAGATTCAAACTGCCAAAGTGGAACCAGATGGGGACTCTTTGGACCTCCTTCTCTCTGTGTGGTCTTGACACATGGCCTTTCCAAGATGGCGGCTCAGGACAATTGAGCTTCTTACATATCACCTCACGGCTTCCAAGAAAGAGAACCAGACAGCTGGGTGTGGTGGCTCATGCCTGTAATCCCAATACTTTGGGAGGCCAAGGAGGGTGGATCACCTGAGGTCAGAAGTTCAAGACCAGCCTGGTCAACA